>NC_080165.1:68017980-68317980 GCF_950295315.1 Erinaceus europaeus
GAACTGGCAGAAGGATCCAGGTGTGAGCCCTGGCTCCCCACCTGCGGGGGAGTCGCTTCACAAGCAGTGAAGCAGGTCTGCAGGTGTCTATCTTTCTCTCTTCTTCTCTGTCTTCCCCTCCTCTCTCCATTTCTCTCTGTCCTATCCAACAATGACGACATCAACAACAACAGCAATAATAACTACAACAACAATAATAATAATTTTAAAAAGGGCAACAAGAGGGAAAAGAAAGAGAGAAAGGAAGGAAGGAAGGAAGGAAGGAAGGAAGGAAGAAAGAAAGAAACAAAGAAAGAAAGAAAGAAAGAAAGAAACCAGGGGGACCTGGTGGTAGCACAGTGTGTTAAATGCACATGGTGCAAAGGGCAAGGCCCGGCTCAAGGATCTCGGTTGGAGCTCCTGGCTTCCCACCTGCGGGGGTGGGGGGGTGTCACTTCACAAATGGTGAAGCAGGTCTCCAGGTATCTATTTTTCTCTCCCCCTCTGTCTTCCCCTCCTCTCAATTTCTCTCTGTCCCATCCAACAACAACAACAACAGTAACAACAACAAGGGCAACAAAGGGGGGAAAAGTAGACTCCAGGTAAGCCTGGGGTGGCCCAGCGGGTGTAGTGAGCTTATAACTCTAGTAGTAACTCTAGTAACCATAGCGCGCCTGCATAGTGTGATAAAGACAGAGACATATGTATGCATAGGATAAGATGTCAACCCGAACCTGATTGGCCAATGGAAATGTAACTTTAAAACCAGAGGCAAGCTAAGTATAAGTAAAGTCATCTGCAGGGGAGTCGCTTTACAAGCAGTGAAGCAGGTCTACAGGTGTCTATTTTTTTCTCTCTCTCTCAGTCTTCCCCTCCTCTCTCAATTTCTCTCTGTCCTATCCAACAACAATGATGATAAACAACAAGGGCAACAAAAGGGAAAAAAATTTTTTTTAAAGACAAAAAAAAAAAAACCTCCAGGAGCAGTGGATTCGTACTGTAGGCACTGAGCCCCAGCAATACCCCTGGAGGCAAAAGAAAGAAAGAAAGAAAGAGAGAAAGAAAGAAAGAAAGAAAGAAAGAAAGAAAGAAGCAGAGCACATGGGATGCTGGAGATTGAATTCAGGACTTCATGCTTCCACGTTCAGTACCCTACTCACTGCACCACCTCCCAGCCCCAGGAGCTTTTTTCATAGCTACTTTAAAGGCTAATTAAAAAATTATTTATTTATTCTCTTTTGTTGCCCTTGTTGTTTTATTATCATTATTGATGTTGTTGTTGTTGTTGAATAGGACAGAGAGGGATGGAGAGAGGAGGGGAAGACAGAGGGGGAGAGAAAGATAGACACCTGCGCTTAATCCACTGAGCTCCCTAAATGCTAATTTTTTAATTTTATTTTTTAGTTTTCCCTTTTGTTGCCTTTGTTTATCGTCATTGTTATTATTGTTGTTGTTGTTGCTGTTGTTGTTGGACAGGACAGAGAGAAAAGAAATGGAGAGAGGAGGGGAAGACAGAGACGGGGAGAGAAAGATAGACACCTGCAGACCTGTTTCCCTGCCTGTGAAGTGACTTCCTTGCGGGTGGGGAGCACGGGGCTCTAACCAGAACCCTAATGCCGGGGTCTGTGTGCTTTGCGCCGTGTGCGCTTGACCCGTTGCACCATTGCCTGGCTCCCGTGCTAATTTTTTTTGTGTGTGTGCTTGCCATTCAGTTTCACATTATTTTCTTTTGAAAAAAATTTTTATTAATAAAACAGAAATATTGACAAGACCATAGGGTAAGAGGGGTACAATTCCCACCACCAGAAATCTGTATCTAATCCCCTCCCTTGATAGCTTCCCTATTCTTCATTCCTCTGGGAGTATGGACCCAGGATCGTTATGGGGTGCAGAAGATGGGAGGTCTGGCTTCTGTAATTGCTTCCCCACTGAAGATGGGCATTGACAGGTTGATCCATACCCCCAGCCTGCCTCTCTCTTTCCCTAGTGGGGCAGGGCTCTGGGGAGGTGGGGCTCCAGGACACATTGGTGGGGTCATGTGCCCAGCAAAGTCAGGTTGGCATCATGCTAGCATCTGGAACCTGGTGGCTGAAAAAAAACTTAAGATATAAAGCACAACCCACAACGACCCTGGGTCCATACTCCCAGAGGGATAGAGAATGGGAAAGCTATCAGGGGAGGGGATGGGATATGGAGACTGGGTGGTGGGAATTGTGTGGAGTTGTACCCCTCCTATTCTACGGTTTTGTTAATGTCTCCTTTCTTAAATAAATAAATAAAAAGATATAAAGCAGAACAAATTGTTGACGAAAAGTGCAATTTTTTAAGCTGATAATTTTATTTTTATTTTTTGGTTCGGTTATATATGGACTTCTTTTTAAAAATTTATTTATTGGAAGATTAATGGTTTACAGTGGACAGTAAAATAGAATAGTTTGTACATGGTTAACATTTCCCAGTTTTCCACATAACAATTCAATCCCCACTAGGTCCTCCTCTGCCATCATGTTCCAGGACCTGAACCTTCCCTCCAACCCCAGAGTCTTTTACTTTGGTGCAATATATCCTATGTTGATAATTTTATATGATTCACAAGTGATGCTATAAATATCCAAGCATCCTTGACAGAAAAAAGTTCCTACACCCACTCCTGATTTAGAAAGTACAGTAACCCAGGAGACCAGAATAAGAATATTATTGTGTTATATATATATAATTTATTTTTCCCTTTTGTTGCCCTTGTTTATCGTTGCTATTGTTGTTGTTGTTGTAGCTGTCGTTGGATAGGACAGAAAGAAATGGAGAGAGGAGAGGAAGACAGAGGAGGAGAGAAAGATAGACACCTGCAGAACTGCTTCACTACCTGTGAAGTGACTCCCCTGAATGTGGGGATCTGGGGGTTCGAACCAGGATCCTGATGCTGGGTCTGTGTGCTTTGCGCCATGTTCGCTTAACCTGCTGCACCACTGCCCGGCTCCCTATTGTTATATATTTTTAAGATAAAGACAGAGAGACGGGCAGAAAGAGTAAAAGAGACCAGGGGACAAGTAGTGGTAGACCTTGTTGAGTGCACGCATTACCATGTGCAAGGACCCAGGTTCAAGCCCCTAATCCCTGCCTGCATAGAGGAAGCTTCAACTGAAATTCAGAGCTCCATATCCAACCCCCTTCCTTGATAGCTTCCCTATTCTTTATCCCTCTGGGAGTATAGACCCAGGGTCACCATGGGGTGCAGAAGGTGGAAGGTCTGGCTTCCGTAATTGCTTCCCTGCTGAACATGGGCGTTGGCAAGTCGATCCATACTCCCAGCCTGTCCATCTCTTTCCCCAGTGGGACGGGGCTCTGGGGAGGAAGAGCTCCAGGACACATGGTAGGGTTGTCTGCCCAGGGAAGTCAGGTTGGCATCATGGTATCATCTGGAACTTGGTGGCTGAAAAAGAGTTAAGATAAAAAGCAGAGCAAATTGTTGACTGATCATGAATCTAAAGGCAAGAATATTGCAGATGAAGATTTGGGGTTTCTGTTTTTGAAAAAGCTAGTAGGCCTATTTTAGGTATATTCCAAAGGGCCCATAACTTTACTAGTTTTTGCCTTCACATGACATAATATGCAGGTAGACCCAAGTTATTGTTTGGGGAGGTGGTCACAAAAGTCATGCTGTTGATGATATTCCTGGGGTCTGCTTTAAAGTTATCATAGTAGCCAGTTTCTCTTTGTTTTATACAAAGACAAGATGGAAAGATCCAGATAATAAGTTTTGATTTTGAAAGTACCATGGTAATAAATGTTCATAATGCTAGAAAAAGAAAGAGGGAGTCAGGCAGTAGCGCAGCAGGTTAACTGTAGGTGGTGCAAAGCCCAAAGACCCACATAAGGATCCCAGCTTGAGCTTCAGGCTCCCCAACTACAGGGAAATCACTTCACAGGTGGTGAAGCAGGTCTGCAGGTGTCTGTCTTTCTCTCCCCCTCTCTGTCTTCCCCTCCTCACTCCACTTCTCTCTGTCTTATCCAAGAACAAAAACAATGATAACTACAACAATAAAACAATAAGGGCAATAAAAGGGAATAAATAAATAAATATTCAAAAAAACAAAAAAGAAAGAGAGAGAGAGAGAGAGAGGCATTTGATTTGGTTGGACACATACTAAAATTAGAACCACACAGAGCACACAGAGATGATCAGCATACTTCCAGTGCAGAGATGACACATAACTTCGTGAAGTGTGTGTGTGTGTGTGTGTGTGTGTGTGTGTGAGAGAGAGAGAGAGAGAGAGAGAAAGAGAGAGAGGTAGATAGAGAGAGAAACACAGAGAGAGAGAAAGAGAGAGAATGATTGTGGTCCAGGAGGTGGCGCAGTGGATAAGCATTGGATTCTCAACCATGAGGTTCTGAGTTCGATCCCTGGCAGCACATGTACCAGAATGATGTCTGGTTCTTTCTCTCCTCCTATCTTTCTCATGAATAAATAAATAATTAAAAAATTTTAAAAAGAGAGAGAATGATTGGAGAGAAAGCTCACCAGGTAAGCCATGCACCTAGACATGTTCAACTCTGGCTCAAGCCTTGGTAACACATAGGAGGTGCCATGGCATCAGAGGAAGCTCGAGTTCTCTAATCTCTCTTCACCCCTGTCTATCTGAATGAAAAGCAACCCAGAGCATCGATATCATGCATGCATGAAGTCCTATTCCCCACCCCAACATGCAAATGAACTGCTAATATCTATCACAATGTTGGTGAATTGAAAAAAATTATGCTAAGTTAAGAAAGAGAGAGAACTCGAGAAAGAAGGGGGAAGAGAGGGAGGGGGAGAGAAAGACAGACACACCTGTAGATCTGCTTCACCACCTGTGAAGTGACTCCCCTGCAGATGGGGAGCTGGGGGCTTGAACTGCGATCCTTACACTGGTCTTTGCACCTTGTGCCATGTGCACCTAACCCGTTGCGCTACTGCCCGGCCCCTGCAAAAATACTTCTATTTTTGGTGGTTCCGGAGGTGGCACAGTGGATAAAGCGTTGGACTCTCAAGCAAGAAGTCCTGAGTTCGATCCCTGGCAGCACGTGTACCAGAGTGATGTCTGGTTCTTTCTCTCTCCTCCTCCTTCCTTTATAATTGTCCCGTCCCGCGGGACCTTCCACGTGGGTTAACCTAGGAGGAGGGAGTGAGGACAAGGAAAGAAGGGAGAGGGAAGGGGACAAGACATGCGAGAGAAATGAGACAAGTCAAGATTCTGATCAAGTCTGTTTACTAGCACCAAAGATGCTGTTTTTAAGGCCAGGGCAAGGGGGGAGTTAGCAGCTGGGGACTGTTGATTGAAGTGGTGTGTTGTCATGGTAATCAGCTGTTATCTGGAAGGTCCTGGGTGATTCATGGGGAGGTGGAATTGGGAGACAGGAACTTATCTTGTCTGTGAACAAAGACTCTAAGGTGTAAAGAAGCAGGACCTTAACTTTTAAGCAAGGCCAGTCTGTGAACAAACACTCTGTGGTCATGCCAATAGCAACCTTGAGGGCACATGTGGCTCCCCACATATAATAAATAAATAAATAATTTAAAAATACTTCTATCCTTGAAGTTCTAATGTTCCTGGTTCAATCTGCAGCACCAGCACAAGCCAGAGCTGAGCAGTTCTCTGGTGAACATATATATATATATATATATTCACACATACACACCACCACCACCTACAACAACAACTAGCAGCACTGAAAATAATCCTCAGAAGGTGACCTGATGTTAGGAAGATGATGTAGGTAAGATAAACACCTAGGTGTGGTGTGGGTCTTGCCTAGCCCCAGCACTAATCAGCTTTGCTCCTTGCTCTCTAATAAATCACCTTGTTGATGACTATGGAGCAAAGTGCAGGCAAAGGGGGGAAAGGGAAAGAAGAGGAGAACCGGGAGACAGAAGCTACTGCTTGGAAAGCCACAATCCGAGAGAAAGCTCTTCTCCATTCCACTGAGGTACTATTTACTACCCTCTCTGGCTTCCACCACCTGCTAGTCACTCAGCTGAAACTTCCCACCTACTTCTCACTATCTCTATGAGTGCTTTGTCATCCTTTCTCAGTTCACATTGCTTTTAGGTGTGGAGTCTGAAGTCAATGTTCAGAATTCTAGAATCATACATTGACCATCCAGGTTTTAGAAAAAATGGCCTTTTTTCCATTCTATGAACTGTGACTTATCAATGACTTTCTCACCTCTCTTTTTTCTTCTCATCTAGCTGTTCCTCCAATTAACAAGTCCCCAAAATGGGGGGGAAAAGATAAACTTCTTGTCCATTTGACTTCATTTTTCAGAAATATTGGTGTAAAATATTTGGGTGGGGGGGACTGAGTGAAACCAAGGGATCAAATGACATTAAACAGAGGAATTATTTGTTTCAAGTTTTCTTTTCCTCTTGTGTTCTAAGGCAATGTATATGAGTTGGTTGCTTTTTTTTTTTTTTTTTTTAATGATAAAGATAGGAAGAGAAAGAACCAGACATCACTCTGGCACATGTGCTGCCGGGGATCGAACTAAGACCTCATGCTTGAGATTCCAAAGCTTTATCACTGCGCCACCTCCCGGACAACAAGTTGGTTGCTTTTAACAGTCAGAAAGGATCATGATTTTTCTTCTTTTTGCCGCCAGGGTTATCAGTGCACGGTCCTTCCTCCCTCTCTCTCAGTCTCTGATAGAAGGTGAGAGACAAAAAAAAAAGTGAGATATAGAAAGAAACAGAGAGAAAAAGAGACACCACTGCACCACTCTGCTGCTTGTGAAGATCCCCTAATCAGTCACTCCCACATGGCAGTACTTGGTTCCACCCTGGATCCTCACGTTAAAGTGTGCGCTCTAAGGGAGCCAGGCGGTGGCACAGCTAGTTAAGCGCACATGGCACAAAAAGCAAGGACCGACATAAGGATCCCGGTTCGAGCCCCCGGCTCCCCACCTGCAGGGGAGTCGCTTCACAGGCGGTGAAGCAGGTCTGCAGGTGTCTATCTTTCTCTTCCGCTCTGTTTGCCCCTCCTCTTTCCATTTCTCTCTGTCTTATCCAACAATAACAACAACAACAACAAGGGCAACAAAATGGGAAAAATGGCTCCCAGGAGCAGTGGATCCATAGTGCAGGCAAAACCCTGGAGGCAAAAAAAAAAAAAAAAAAGTGTGTGCTCTAATGAGTGAATTATCTAATGCCCCTTCTCCCAGGAATGATTTTACAGATGATGTGACACTTTTCCTAAATTTATGATTGAAAATTAGGAGGGGGGGCATGTGATGGCGCAACTGACTGAGCGTACATCTTACAACGTGCAAAGACCGAGGTTCAAGCCCCCAGTTCCCCATCTGCAGGGGGAAAGCTTTACAACTGGTGACGCAGGTCCGCAAGTGTTACTGTCAATTCCCTCTATATCACCCCCTTCCCTCTCGATTTCTGGCTGTCACTATCCAATAAATAGTCAAAACAAAATTTTTTTTAAGTAGAAAAAAAAAGGAAATTAGGAGTAATAGCCTGGGAGGTGGTGCAGTGACAAGAGTATTGGACTCTTAAGCACAGGGTCCTGAATTTGATTCCTGACATTACCTGTGATGCTCTGGTTCTCCCTCTTTCCTCTCTTATTAGTAAATAGTAAAACAATTCTTGGGGCCGGGTCATAGCATACACTAGGGGTTCAAGCCTGCAAGGTGTACAAATAGAGAATTGAAAATTAATGAGATTGGGTAGCTTTCCAAGATCATGTAAACCTGGAATAAGGAGGGAAATGGCTTAAGTGTTTTTATGGGGGAATTCTTCCTCCCTGTATCATTAACTCTCTATAATATCATTAGCCACAGTCAACAGTATAACTAAGGGAGCGAGTTCTCTACATGAAAATGTATAAACGACCTGCACTAGAACCGAGACAAGTCCATATGCAACTGAGGCAACATACACCTGCCAAATAATAACGGGGGTGGGGTGGGAGTGGGGTTGGCGCACCACAGCACGCGCCTGCGCAGGATAATACCTCTTCGGCGAGCACCCTAGTAAAAGCCCGCAGAATGGCCGGGGCACATGCTGAGAAGTCCTCCCTCCTCTAGGGGGCGCCAATTTCACTGGTTTAGCACTCTAATCCCTCTACAAGCCTTCTTGGAGCCCGGCAGTGTTCAAGATCCGCGGAAAGCAGCTTCTTCAGGTTAGAGGTTCCGGATCAGGGGGTCTTGGGCAGAGGGGAGAGGGAAGGAGAGGAAGGGGGAGAAAGCTGAGGTTGTGTGGGCGGCCATTCCAGAAATCGACCATCCATCTCTATGGAGTCAGACAAGTCTCCTTCTACCCCTTGAGGTAACGCGAGAATGAACGGGATCTGGCTGCTGTGACCCGCTGCGAGGGCGGGGCTGAAGGCGGAGAGCCCGGGCCCGGACGAGCTGTCAGAGGTGCTGGCTGCCTGCGTTGCCATCACTCTGGGGAATGTGGGGGCCCCGGGGAGGGCCCCTCTCTAGTCCCTCTGACCCCCGTCCACAGGCGAGGCCTCCATGGAGCGGCTTCTGGCCCAGCTGTGCGGCACCAGCGCGTGGCGGCCGCTCCCGGTGTGGGAGGGAGACACCGCCGGCCACTGCTTCACCCAGCTGGTGCTGAGCGCGCTGCCCCACGCGCTGCTCGCCGTGCTCAGCGCCTGCTACTGGGGCGCCCCCAGGTGGGTAGAGACGGAGCAGGATGTCTGTCCACCTGTGCCGGAAACTACACCTTCCCCTGCAGTGTAACCAGAATAGCCAGGTCTCTGGAGTAGGGCCAAAGGAGAATAAAACCTGGGCATTAACCACTTGGCAGCAGTGTGACTGGGGGGCGGGGGCGGGGGGGAGCTGGAGGTGGCCGGAACAAGATGCCTGCCCTCGCTGAACTCAGCACTGATGGGAGCCTTAAATTAGATGATGTGCATATAATGCAGCCACTCCCTGGCACATTTTTAAAAAGTTCAGTACGTGGTAGTAGTCATCATCTTTTTAATAGATGCAGAGGGGCCCCCAAACAACTGTCATGAATGGGACGGGGAGACACAAAAGTAGCTGAACAGTTATTAACCACAAAGGTAGTTTGTGTTGAAGTTGTAAAGTCAGCCAGTTTGTTATCACTTCCATTTGTGTTCCTGGATTAAAAAAAGCACATGCACTGAACTAGAGAGGAAGCAATAGGTAAAAGAGAAAAAAAATGGATTGGGTAGTGGCATTCCTGGTTAAACACACATCACGTTGTCTGGGAGGTGGCACAGTGGCTAAGGCACTGGACCCTCAAGCATGAGGTCCTGAGTTCAATCCCCAGCTGCACATGTGCCAGAGTGATGTCTGGTTCTTTCTCTCTCTCCTATCTTTCTCATTAATCAATAAATAAAATCTTTTAAAAAATTGTTTAAACACACACACACATCACAGTGTATAAGGAAGGGGCAGGGTTCAAGCCCCCAGCCCCCATCTGCAGTGCTTCAGGTCTGTCTGTATCTATCTTCCCCTTCCCTCTCAACTTCTCTCTGTCCCTATCAAAAATAATAAAAAATATTTTTAAAAAAGATTTAAAAATGGGCAGAGTAATGACACACTGGATTAAGCACACATGCTACCTACACAAAGACCTGGGTTTGAGCCCTCACTCCTCACCTGCAGGAGGGATGCTTCACAAGCAGTTAAATAGGTCTGCAGGTATCTATCTTTCTCTCACCCTCTCTGTTTCTTCCCCTCCTCTCTCAATTTCTGTCTGTTCTATCCAGTCAGAAATAGAAGAAAAAAAATGGGGAAACGGCTGCCAGGAGTGTTGGATTCATAGAGCTGATACTGAGCCCCAGCATAACTGGTGGAAGGAAAAAAAAAAAAAAGAATTAAAAGAGAGAAAGAGAGAGAAAACAAAGTCAAAACCTTAATCCTACCTGGGTTTGGAACTATAAGGTGTGGATATAAGTGAGCCTTCATTTTGTGCTTAGTTCCTAATGGCTAGTCTCTCGCTGTTGGCAAGACAGAAAGGAAGGGTCTTTTCAGTCTCTAAGAGTACCTCTTCTGATAGATGGAATGTGTCCCTCTTTAGGATGAATGAGGATAGTTAGTCCCTTACTTAGGTTGGGAGAGCTTTAGATCTGCTTGGTGTGGAAAGAATCTTGATTTGTTTCTCATGCAGAATGAAACAAGAATCTAGAGAGTCTTTGCAGTTAGTATAACTATCCATAGCCTTCTTAGGGAAGTTTCTTAAAAACTGACATGGTCCTCTGGGAACTCAGTCTTTTTTTTTTTTTTTAAATATTTTATTTGTTTATTTTCCTTTTTTGTTGACCTTGTTTTTATTAGTGTTGTGGTTATTGTTATTGATGATGTTGTTGCTGGATAGGACAGAGAAAAATGGAGAGAGGAGGGGAAGACAGAGATGGGGAGAGAAAGATAGACATCTGCAGACCTGCTTCACTGCTTGTGAAGTGACTCCCCCCCCCGTAGGTGGGGAGCTGGGGGCTCAAACCAGGATCCTTATGCCAGCCCTCGAGTTTCGCACCATGTGTACTTAATCTGCTGCGCTACAGCCTGACCCCCAGGAACTCAGCCTTTTTTTTTTAATTATTTATTTTCCCTTTTGTTGCCCTTATTGTTGTTATAGTTGTTGTTGGATAGGACGGAGAGAAATGGAGAGAGGAGGGGTAGACAAAGAGGGGGAGAGAAGGATAGACACCTGCAGACCTGCTTTACTAATTGCGAAGCAACTCCCCTGAAGGTGGGGAGCTGGGGGCTCGAACCAGGATCCTTATGCTGGTCCTTGCACTTCATGCCACCTGCACTTAACCCACTGCACTACTGCCTGACTCCCTGGGAACTCAGTCTTAATGAGAAAGTAAGAAAGACTTCCCAGTAATCAATAGAAATGATGGTTCTCTCACTTAGTAGACTTTTGTTTTTTATTATAAAAGGTTAGAGAGACCCAGCATCTCAGAAAGGGAAAGACCTGAGATTTTGAGTCCAAACTCCTCACTGTTAACTATATTGGTGAGGGAAATGAGTTACAGAGGTGAAAGGAGACTTGCCGGAAGTCATTAGTTTGGCCAGTGGCCAACTTCAGTTCACCCAACCAGACTCTAAGAGCCAACACCCTTCTTGATTTGCATCCTCATTTTGGGAATGCCATTTTCAGTGCTCACCTCTGGTTTATGGTGGTTCTGGGGATTGAACCTGGGACCTGAGAACCTCAGGCATGAAAGTTTCTTCTTCCTTTTTTTGTTTTTGTTTTTGTTTACAACCATTATGCTATCTCCCCAGCCCTATTTAAAACTTTGGTGGTGGGTGGGGAACTGGGACATAGCTCATCTGGTAGAATGTGTGCCTTATCATGCATGAGGCCTTGGAATTGAGCCCCATTCCACATGGAAGCCCTTCAGCACCAGGAGAAGCTCCATGGACAGATAGCAGTGCTGTGGAACCTCTCTCCCTCTATCTGAAATAAAAAGAATAAAATGGTGGTCTAGGAGTGAAATCGTGCTTGCACAAGGCCATGGTGCCACAAATATGATAAAAGCTTTCACAGTCCATGAATATAGAGACAAAATTAAAAAAAGAAATCAAAATAATATTTTATTTATTTACTAATAGGAAAGATAGGAGGGGAGAGAGAAAGAACCAGACATCACTTTGGTATATGTGTTGCCAGGGATTGAACTCAGGACCTCATGCTTGAGAGTCCAGTGCTTTATCCACTGCACCACTTCCTGGACCACCTTTTCTTTTTTCTTTTCTTTTTGTTAAACTATTTACAAGAATGATTCATACTACCTTCAGTAGCTGTTGGAAAAAAGAGTAGAATATTCTGGGTATCAAAAGATTTAGGCTGTATTATTAGAGTATAGGAGCTGAGTATAGGAGCTGAGTGTAAGTCAAATATTTAGTGATCTAATTATGCCTCAGGTAAATTTCAGGGTTGATCCTTAACAAATGTCTGTTTATTTTTTAAAATTTATTTATTAATGACAGAGAAAGGGGGAGAGAGAAGGAGAGCCAGAGAATCAATCCAGCACATGCAGTGCCAGAGATTGAACTCATCACTTTGTACTTGAGAGTTCAACACTTTATCCACTGTGCTACCTCCTAGGCTAGGCACATAGCATGCAGGGGGTGGAACTCAGGACCTTTTACTTGAAATCTCAGTACTTTATCCACTGTACCACCTCTCAGGTCCAAGCCTGAAGGGCCAGATATCATAATAGGTATGCAAGAGACTCTCATCCCTGAGACTCCAGGGCCCCAGGTCCAGTCCCCCACACTCTGTAAGACAGAGCTAAGGAGTTCTCTGATAAAAAAAAAAAAGATAAAATATACTAGCGTATTGCACCAAAGTAAAAGACTGGGGTGAGTGGGTGGGAGAATACAAGTCCAAGAAGGATGACAGAGGACCTAGTGGGGGTTGTGTTGTTATGTGGAAAACTGAGAAATGTTATGCATGTACAAACTATTGTATTTACTGTCGAATGTAAAACATTAATTCCCCAATAAAGAAATTAATAATAAATAAATAAATAATAAAAAAGATAAAATAAATATTAAATAAAGTTTTCATCCCTTAGTGGCATGAAATTTAGTTTTTTTCTTTTTAATTTTTTAAAAAAATTATCTTTATTTATTTACTAGAGACAGCCAGAAATTGAGAGGAAGGGGGATATAGAGAGGAAGAGGTAGGTAGATAGCATAATGGTTATGCAGATTCTCATGCCTGAGGCTCTGAAGTTCCAGGTTCAAACCCCCCAACCCACCCACCCACTACCACCACCATTAGCCAGAGCTGAGCAGTGCTCTGGTTAAAAAAAAAAAAAGAGGAAGAGAAAGAAACAGACCTGCAGCCCTGTTTCACCACATGTGAAAGTTTCCCCCTGTAGGTGGGAACCCGAGTCCTTGTGCACTGTAATATGTGCACTTAACCAGGTGCACCACTGCCTGCCCCCCCCTTTCTTTCTAAATAGGGCCTTTATACTCAACAAACCTTAATTCAAAGAAACTAAATGCTATTCTGAAAGAATGACCCGAAATGGTGTGGTAGATCAGAAAAACAGATTAAGTTAATCCAAGAAAACAGCCTAGAAACAAAGGCCCTGGGCTCTAAGGAAAAGGGCAGATAGAAGGTGTACAGTGCAGGAAAAAGAAGTGATTCTTTTTAGGTGAGGGAGTCATTGGAGGCATATCTGGACCTTGATTCAGCCACAAAGTGCTTCCTTTTCTCTTTCTCCCCAGGAATCCAGATTACAACCTACCCTGCAGTCCTGGCTGGCGCTGCCGACTCGCAGCCTCCTCCCTGCTCTCCATCGTTCCACTGTTAGACCTCCTGCCAGTTACTTTACCACCAGGAGCAGGCCCAGGGCCTGTAGGGCTGGAGGTGCTGGCAGGGGCCGTGGCAGCTGTGGCCTGGCTCAGCCATAGCCTGGCCCTGTGGGTGTTGGCCCATTCCCCTCATGGCTGCTCCCGGGGACCCTTGGCCTTGGCTCTGACTGCCTGCCTTCCAGCCCCAGCCCTGGTGCTAACCCTCCTGTGGCACTGCCAGCGAGGTACCCTTCTGCCCCCACTTCTCCCAGGGCCCCTCGCCCGCCTGTGTCTTCTCATCTTGCAGCTGGCAGCACTCCTAGCTTATGGGCTGGGCTGGGCAGTCCCTGGGGGACCACGGGAACCCTGGGTCCAGGAGCTCCTGTCTGAGAGGCAGGAACCTGAGGTAGCTGAAGATGGGGAGAGTTGGCTGTCACGCTTCTCCTATGCCTGGCTGGCACCCTTGCTGGCCCGAGGGGCACAAGGAGAGCTCAGGCAGCCTCAGGACACTTGTCGCCTCCCCCATAGACTACACCCGGCCTACCTGGCTCGCCTCTTCCAGACACACTGGCAGGAGGGCACACGGCTGTGGAGGGCTCTGTATGGGGCCTTTGGGCGGCACTACCTGGCACTTGGATTCCTGAAGCTAGTGGGGACCATGTTGGGATTCTCAGGACCGCTGCTATTGTCCCTATTAGTGGGCTTCCTAGAGGAAGGGCAGGAACCACTGAGCAACGGCCTGCTGTATGCCCTGGGGCTGGCTGGTGGAGCTGTGCTGGGTGCTGTGCTGCAGAATCAGTATGGGTATGAAGTCCGGAAGGTGACGCTGCAGGCACAAGGGGCCGTGATGAACATCCTGTACCGAAAGGCTTTGCAACTGGGACCCAGGCGCCCTCCAACTGGAGAGGCCTTGAACCTGCTAGGCACAGATTCGGAGCGCCTCCTCAACTTTGCCGGGAGCTTCCACGAGGCCTGGGGCCTGCCCCTGCAGCTGGCCATCACCCTTTACCTCTTACATCGCCAGGTGGGCTTAGCCTTTGTGGGTGGCCTGATCCTGGCGCTGCTGCTGGTACCTGTCAACAAGGTGATTGCCACTCGCATCATGGTCAGCAACCAGGACATGCTACAACATAAGGATGCCCGGGTGAAGGTGAGGGCCAGGGACCCCACCAAGCATTCCTGTCCTCCAGGTCCTCCCTTGAACAGTGCCTGAGGTAGTGAGCATGATCTAGCAGTAAAGCGTTCTTAGTAGACTTAAGACTAAGGTTCAGATCCCAACTCTACCTTATACTAGTTTAATCGCATGAAAGTCTTTTTGCAAAACCATTATTCTAGCTCCACAGTTATTATTTATTTAACTTTTTTTGAATTTTTTAATCTTTATTTATTGGATAGAGGCAGCCAGAAATCAAGAGGGAAGGGGGTGATAGAGAGGGAGAGAGACAGAGACACCTGCAGCCCTGCTTCACCACTTGCAAAGCCTTCCCCTTGCAGGTGGGGACCAGGGGCTCGAACCTGGGTCCTTGCATATTGTAATATGTGCGCTCAACCAGGTGCGCCACCACCTGGCCCCTTTAACTTTTTTTTTTTTTTTTAACATAACACTGTACAACTCTGGCTTGTGGTAGTGTAGGGATTGAACCTGGGACCTTAGAGCCTCAGGTACTAGAGTCTGCCTAGCCATTATGCTATCTCCCCCACCCACAGTTCTTATTTATTTATTGACGAGAGAGGAAAGATGAGGATGAGGATGAGGAAGTAGAACCAGAGCATCACTCTGGAACATGTGATTCCAGGGACTGAACTCAGGACCTCCTCCTTGAGAGTCCCATACCTTATCTACTACACCACCTCCCAGGCCACTTAACCTTGGGAATCCACTTTCTCATCTGTGAAATGAAGACAACTGTTGCCTCATATGTCAGTCCCACAGCAGACACTAAGTAAGTGGCCCAGGAGTAATATACGCTCATGTGGCTTTAAGCAGTAAATCTAGGAGGTAGAAACTAACCTGTCTGGGGTCAAAGAAAGTCTTAGTGATAAAGTCAGGATCCAGTCACTAGCCTCTTCATTTAGAGCTTAGGCCATTTCATATCTGTGCATTGAGAGGCCTAGAAGAACCCCAGCTACCTCATAGGGGTGGACTGTAGTTAAGGCATCAGGTCATGCTCCTGCCTGGGCTATTCTAAGTGCTTGAGGATCTGACTGACTTAGTTCTGCAGTGATTGTAAATACTTCTAAAGAAGAGGTGACAGGGGCAGGGGGGTAGATAGCATAATGGTTATGGAAAGAGATTCTCATGCCTGAGGCTTCAAATACACCCACCCCCACCCCCACCCCCACTATAAGCCAGAGCTGAACAGTGCTCTGGTAAAAAAAAAAAAAAAAAAAAAAAGTCACAGTCCATATAGCATATCTGTCTCCTTCTAACTACAATAATGCAGAATCAGAACTTAACAGATAGCTACAGAATAGCCCTCCACGGTCATCTGGGAAGATTCCTTGTGCTTCCTTGGCTTGCAGGCTGGAGATGTGTAAATACTAGGATTCTGGGAGTTCATCTGGCCCTTGTCCCTCTCACCTGGACCTGTTGACCTGTTTGACCCTGTGCTGTGGTGTGGCTTCCGACACCTGTATACTTCTACTGCAGTAGTTCCTATATCACTCAAGCCATGGGCTACATTGGTGACCAGCTCTCAAGGACCACATCTTCTGGACTTGGGAATGAGTCCTCAGTCCCTTCCCTGATGGAAGAATGAATGTTTGTTTGTTTGTTTGTTTATTCCCTTTTGTTGCCCTTGTTTTCTTGTTGTAGTTATCATTGTTGTTGTTACTGATGTCATCGTTGTTGGATAGGACAGAGAGAAATAGAGAGGGGGAAAAGACAGAGGGAGAGAGAGATAGACACCTGCAGACTTGCTTCACTGCTTGTGAAGTGACTCCCCTGCAGGTGAGGAGCCGGGGGCTCAAACTGGGATCCTTACACCGGTCCTTGTGCTTTGTGCCTCCTGTGCTTAACCCTCTGCACTACCACCCAACTCCCTTTTTTTTTTTTTTTTTTTAATCCTAGTCTGGTAACCCCTTTGCACTTTCCACCACTTAGTCTCTTAAGATGGTACAAGATTCCTACTGCTCCCAGCTGGGGCACGTGGAGAAGTAAATGACTTGGGGGGGAAGTCAGAACCGAAAAAACCAGGCAGGACTTCCAGAAAGGGCTGAGGTGAGGAAGAAAATCCAGACTAAGGAAATATAGAGCTGCTAGGGGCTCCTTGACTTACCCTGTTAGGGGTCTGGGGGGATCTGGAAGGGCGGAGACACACAAGCAGCATATCCACTTCACACTACTCTCCTGTCCCTGCTCCCAGCTCATGACTGAGGTGCTGAGCGGCATTCGGGTCATCAAGTTCTTCGTGTGGGAGCAGGCGATGGGAGCCCGAGTAGAGGCCTGCCGGGCTCGAGAGCTGGGGCGGCTGCGGGTCATCAAATACCTGGATGCAGCCTGTGTGTACCTGTGGGCTGCCCTGCCTGTTGTCATTTCTATCACCATCTTCATCACCTATGCCCTCATGGGGCACCAGCTCACAGCCACCAAGGTGAGGACCAGGAGGTAAGGGGGTGGCTATGGAAAGGCATGGAAGGGGGGGCCGGGTGGTGGCGCACCGGGTTAAGTGCACATAGTTTGAAGTGCAAGGACCCATGCAAGGATCCTGGTTTGAGCCCCCAGCCTCCTACCTGGAAGGGGGGGGTCTTTATCTCTCCTTTCCCTCTCAATTTTTCTCTGCCTCATCCAATAAAAATGAACAATGGTCGTCAGGAGCAGTGATTCATTTTGCTGGCACCAAGTCCCCCTGATAACCCTGGAGGGAAAAAAAGAAAAAGGCATGGAAGATAGCAGCAGCAAGAAGACAGATGCACAGATGGGCTCAGCCCCCTGCCCCACCAAGCTGACTGGGATGGAGCATCCCAGACTCCTATCCTTAATCAATCAAAGAAGTTCTTTGACAGCCTCTTTGCTGGGGCCCTGCATCGATAACTCTTCCTGCCATGAGAGACTTCCTGCTTTTCCTCTCTTCCCTTCCTCTCTAGCTTCCAGTCAGATTCAGGCTCTGTTTTGTGTCCCCTAGTCATCCTGATGGCCTTGGGGGACAAATTTCATGATACAATGCTGGGTCTAGCTAAGGCCAGACAGTGTGACTACTTAGAAATACTGAGATCTCAGAATGAGCTAGGCCCATGTGCTTATCAAGATACTACCTGGAGTGTGAGAGTGGAAAGAAAACTCAGCTGAGAGGGTGCCTGCTTTGTCATGTGAATGACTCAGGTTCAAGCCCCTGCCCCCACATTACTTGTGGGAAGCTTCAGTGCTGTGGTCTGTATCTCTATTTCTTAAAATTTTTATTTATTTATTTTCCCTTTTGTTGCCCTTATTGTCTTTTTATTGTTGTTGTAGTTATTGTTGTTGTTATTGATGTCGTCGTTGTTAGATAGGACAGAGAGAAATGGAGAGAGGAGGGGGAGACAGAGGGGGAGAGAAAGATAAACACCTGCGACCTGCTTCACCACCTGTGAAGCGACTCCCCTGCAGGTGGGGAGCTGGGGGCTTGTACCAGGATCCTTACACTGGCCCTTGCGCTTTGCACCATGTGTGCTTAACCCACTGCACTACCGCCCAACTCCTTTTTTTTTTTTCATTATTGGATAGAGACAGAAATGGAGAGGGGAGGGAGAGATAGACAACTGAAGCCCTGCTTCACCACTTATGAAGCTTTCTCCCTGCAAGTGGGGACCAGAGGCTTGAACTTGGGTCCTTGCACACTGTAATTTGAGTACTTAACCAGGTATACCACCACCTAGCTCCCTTTCTTTCCTTTATTATTATTATTATTTGCCTCCAAGGTTATTGCTGGGGCTCAGTGCCTGCACTACAAATCCACTGCTCCTGGAGGCCATTTTTCCCATTTTGTTGCCCTTGTTATTGTTGTCATTGCTGTTGTTGTTGGATAGGACAGAGAAATGGAGAGGAGGGGAAGACGGGGAGAGAAAGATAGACACCTGCAAACCTGCCTGTAGTTGGCGAGCTGGGAGCTCAAACCGGGATTCTTGCACTGGTCCTTGTGCTTCATACTATGCTCTTAACCTGGTATGCCACTGTCTGCTCCCCCCCCCTCACTTCTATTTGGAAAAAAGTCAACCAGGAGTGATGAAGTCCTGGCTACAACTGAAAACATACATATCTTGGAGGATGAAGTGTGGGTGTAACTTGGTAGTAGATCACTTGCCTCATATGTATGAATAGTACAGTGGATCTTCCCTGAGCCCAGGGGTTGGATTGTCCAGCCAATCCCTCAGTTCAGCCGCCACCGTTTTTCCCCCTCCATAAACTTGTTCATGGTGCCACCCAGAAAGCTTGTCTTTTGTGAGCTGAGACTTAGTGATGCTTCGCCCTTCCACACCCTTCTATGCTTCTTAGGTGTTCACAGCACTGGCGCTGGTGCACATGCTCATCCTTCCTCTCAACAACTTCCCTTGGGTCATCAATGGCCTATTGGAGGCCAAAGTGTCCCTGGACCGAATTCAACGTTTCCTCGACCTTCCCAACCACAACCCCCAGACTTACTACAGCCCAGGTAAGTGGGAAGCTAGAGAGGTTTCACACATGGTGTGGAGGGCATTGCAGAGAGCTGCTGCTGAAAGGAGCCAGAGGTAGCAGACTCCTGGCAGGGCAGGTGGTCATCCTGGGAGAGGACCTTTAGACCAAGACTGAGGCTGAACTAGTCCTGGGCAGGCAGATATAGAACAGACAAACCAATGGCACAGTTTGGTTTGCCCTCCCCAGCAGGGATGTGGTGGGTTTGGAGCCCAAGTTGAGTAGCTTCTTCCCCGTGCAGACCTCCCCACAGAGCCATCTACAGCACTGGAGCTGCATGATGCCTTGTTCTCCTGGGACCCAGTTGGAACCAGCCAAGAGACCTTCATTAGTCGCCTTGTAGTAAAGAAGGTTTGTTGGTCAGATACAAGAGGAAAGTCCTCAAACTACTGAGGGAGACGGTGAATTAATGGCAGATAACAAGGCAAAGACCAGGCTAACCAGAACTAGATGACCCCATGACTCTAATTAATCATGGGGAGGGGGGGGCTGGAGGGGTTTGTGTGAGCAGGTTCCAATTTAGTGGAGATGGGGGTCGGGCAGGGGCACACCTGGTTGAGCACACACATTACCAATTTAGTGGAGATTATACCTCAGCTCAGAATGTTATCCCTCCACACACAATTTTTTTTCAGAATTGTCATATCTCTAGACTTTAGACAGCTCACATCTGCCCAGTCCAGAGCAACATGTGTGTTTGTCTTTTCCTGTCTGCCAGAGGCTGTATGGTTCAGAATGGACCTTAAAGCTTACCTAGCTTCTCCCCTGCACTGGAGACCAAGGGAGAGGCTCCACAGCCTTTTCCAATAAAGGTTTTTAAAAAATATTTATTTATGGGAGTCGGGCTGTAGCGCAGCGGGTTAAGCGCAGGTGGCGCAAAGCACAAGGACCGGCATAAGGATCCCGGTTCGAACCCCGGCTCCCCACCTGCAGGGGAGTCGCTTCACAGGCAGTGAAGCAGGTCTGCAGGTGTCTATCTTTATCTCCTCCTCTCTATCTTCCCCTCCTCTCTCCATTTCTCTCTGTCCTATCCAACAACAACAACAATAATAACTACAACAATAAAAAAATGGCAACAAAAGGGAATAAATAAAATAAATATTTAAAAAAAATTAAAAACATATATTTATTTTCCCTTTTGTTGCCCTTGTTCTTTATTGTTATTGTTATTATTATCGTTGTTGTTATTGATGTAGTCATTGTTGGATAGGACAGAGAGAAATGGAGAGAGGGGAAGACAGAGGGGGAGAGAAAGACACCTGCAGACCTGCTTCACTGCCTGTGAAGTGACTCCCCTGCAGGTGGAGAGCCGGGGGCTCAAACTGGGATCCTTACGCCAGTCCTTGTGCTTTCAAAGTTTTTTTTTTTTTTTTTTTTGCAAATGGGGTATACGATCCTCTATTTAGCCTGGTGAAAAGGAGTCATACTTTGTGACTCACACCACAGTATACATGGATTTTTTTTTTTAAATAATGGTTCACAGAACTTGTTTTTTTTATTCTTTTTTTAAACTTTATTTATTATTGGATAGAGACAGAGAGAAATTGAGGGGAAGGGAAGATAGAGATGGAGAGAGACAGAGAGACACCTGCAGCCCTGCTTCAGCACTCGTGAAGCTTTCCCCCTGCAGGTGGGGACCAGGGGCTTGAACCCCGGTCCTTGAGCACTGTAGTGTGTGCGCGTAAACAGGTGCACCACCGCCTGGCCCCGGATTTTTTTTTTTTTTTTTTTAACAGAGCACTGCTCAGCTCTGGCTTATGGTGGTGTAGGGGTTTGAACCTGGGACTTTGGAGCCTCAGGCAAGAGAGTCTCTTCGCATAACCACTATGCTACCTACACCCACCCCATGGAAGGCTTTTTGCACAAACATTTTGCTATCTTCTCAGCCCTACAGGTCAAAGAAGCACTTGCAGTGAGACATTTCTGGTGAGATCTGACTCCATTGTGCCCCCCTCCTAAGTTTACTCTGCCCTCTTTTTTTTTATATTTATTTATTTTCCCTTTTGTTGCCTTTGTTGTTATTCATTGTTGTTGTAGTTATTGTTGTTATTGATGTCATTGTTGTTGGATAGGACAGAGAGAAATGGAGAGAGGAAGGGAAGACAGAGAGGGGGAGAGAAAGATAGACACCTATAGACCTGCTTCACTGCCTGTGAAGCAACTCCCCTGCAGGTGGGGAGCTGGGGCTCGAGCCAAGCCAGGATCCTTAAACCGGTCCTTGAGCTTTGCGCCATGTGCGCTTAACTCACTGTGCTACCGCCTGACTCCCCCTCTCTTTTTAAAAAATATTTATTTATTCCCTTTTGTTGCCCTTGTTGTTTTATTGTTGTAGTTATTATTGTTGTTGTTCTTGATGTCGTCATTGTTAGGTAGGACAGAGAGAAATGAAGAGAGGAGGGGAAGACAGAGGGGGAGAGAAAGATAGACACCTTTGGACCTGCTTCATCACCTGTGAAGTGATGCCCCTGCAGGTGGGGAGCCAAGGGCTGAAACCAGGATCCTTACGCCGGTCCTTACACTTTGTGCCACCTTGCGCCACCTGTGTTTAACCTGCTGCACTGCCGCCCGACTCCCTACTCTGTGCTCTTAACCTCTGTTAACCTTTGTCTAACCTTTGCCCCACAGCTCAACCCAGTCTTCCTGGTGCTGGAGCCACCTCCACTGCACTTGGCTCACACTTCTGGCTTGCGGTGTATATTTGTTTTTTCTCTTAGTTCAGACAAGACAAGGCTGGAATTTTACTAATGTGTCAGTTAGGGCTTTCTTTTCTTTTTTTCTTTTTTGGATATAAATCTGTAAGTCATAGAAACCCATTGGAGCTAGCTTAAGTAAACAAAAATTTACAACAAGGATGTTGCGATCAAGGGCAGGCTCCAAAGGCAAACATGCAGCCAGACCTCAGCAACAGTTCAGAACCAGGCCCCAACTTGCAAGACATTCTCTGTCTCCTGCTTTTCCTTTCATTTTTTTCTTTTTCTCATGTCTACACACATAACAAAGCAGCACACTATCCAAGTGAGCTATTTTGATGGCCTTCCCTATATATATTTAAATATTTATTTTATTTCTTTCATATAAGATAGTTTCACATGAGGGACAGAGAAGCCAGAGCATGACTGGTACACATGTGACACTGGGGATTGAACCAGGAGGTTCAGGCATGTAAATCTCAAGCTGTGCAAGTTGAGCTGTTCCCTTAATCACACACACAACAAAATAGTGCACTATCCAGGTGAGCTATCTCACCAGCCCACACACCACTTTCACAGCTGAGGTCCCAGAGATCACAGAATGATTCCTAGTACCACCACATGCGTAAGCTAAGCATTACTATGATATCCTTCTCTCTCTCAAAAGTTAAATTAAATAGGGCTAGGGAGATAGAACAGTGGTTATCACAACAGATTCTCATGCCTGAGGCTCTGAAATCCCAGGTTCAATCACCTATACCAAAATAAGCCAGAGCTGAGTGAAAATAAATATTAACACCCTACTTCCACAGGTCTAAAACAACAGTAGAGGGCAGAGAATTCTTTCCCTGTAAAACACTGGGGCCTGCAAGGTGATTGGTAGTCTGGGGTTACAAGAGGGAGCCCTCTCACTGACTTGCATGGCTTCCTTACAGGGAATCCTGGTGGGCATCGTGGGAAAGGTGGGCTGTGGGAAGAGCTCACTGCTGGCTGCCATCTCTGGGGAGCTCCACAGGTAACAAAGCTCCAATACCCCTTATCTTTGTCTCTGCCCTTCAGCACACAGCCACCCAGCCCTGCTAGGCTCTGGACAAATTTTCAGAGGGCTCTCAGAGAGGCTAAAGTGAACAAGATGTGGTTCCTTTCTTGGGAGAGGTTCCAGTCTGGAAAGTGGAAGACAGATTTAAAAAAAAAAAAAAAAGTGAGTTACTGCCGGGAAGGCAGCATAATGGTCATGCAAAACAAAACCAAGTTACCAATCAGAGTGGCAGACATGCTATAAAAGTGACAAAGTACATGGAAATACACCCAGCATCAGCTACTCTTAGAAACTGTGTTCGTGAAGAGAAGGGATCCAGAGAGGAGCAGAGGCATAAAGGAGGAAGGCCTTCGTATTTTAAGGTGAGAAGGAGGGCTGTGTGGTAGCCATTCTCTTCAGAGGTCCTGAGCACATCCAGATATGATCACTGCTTTATCACAGCCAAAGTGCTTTGTTTTCCCTTCCCAGTATAGATGGTAGCAGTCTCAGGAGGCTTCTGGGAGGCAGAGGTTGGGCACGGAGAGATCCAGTGGGGAGCTGGACCTCCATGCTGCTTCCCTGATTCTCTGCAGGTTGCGTGGCCAGGTGGCAGTGTGGGGGCTCTCTGAAGGCTTTGGGCTGGCCACCCAGGAACCCTGGATTCAGTTTGCCACCATCCGAGACAACATTCTCTTTGGGAAGACCTTTGATGCCAGGCTGTATAGTGAAGTGCTAGAGGCTTGTGCCCTCAACGACGACCTCAGCGTGAGTGCCTTGTCCTGAAACCTCTTGGTTGTGTGCATCTCCTTGAGTCCCTGACAATCTCTCAAATCAGAGACTTGTTCCTCTGGGGAGGGGTTGCGTCTACTCAGGCATTATTTACCGAGGATTGACTGCCGGGCTTCGATCCTTTCAGTGTGTCCATCTTCTGGCCCCCTCTCTCCTGCAGCTTCTGCAGGGGTGCTGATATGGTGGCTGGGTGTTTTACATCATAGCTGGGGGAGCCCTGAGACCTCCAGAACTAGAGAAGGGTTACCTGTGAGGCTTATCTCTGCATAGGTCAGGCTAGTGACTCTGGATCAGGAGGCCCTTTCCCACAGGCCCTGAAAAAACCTGTTAAACTCATTCAACTTCCCACATCCAGACTACTAGGTATAGGAGGCAAGAGAGTCCAGATTTCTTCCTTGACTTTCGAATTCAGTCTTCATTGTCTTCCCCCCCCCGCCCCAGCACTTTCATCCCAATCTCTTGTCCAGGTGACCATGGAGCCTCCTAAAAAGGAGAGCCTTTGATTTTGATTATTGGATAGCCTTAGATCCTTCATGCAGCATTTGTTTCTACATCAGACATTTCCCCAGTGTCTGCTGAGTGCTGTGACCTGTTCTAGGCACTAAGAGAAAGATGAAAAACAAAGCATTTCCCTCAGGTAGACCAAAAGGAGCTTCCTCAGGTATAGGGACCCTTCACCTAAGGCAACCACTCTTGAGGCACGGGAAAGCTAGCAGTACTAGTGTGAGTGTTTTCAGAGTGGATACACTCATCACCACCCTTGCCTGTTAAAAAGGCACAATAGTGAGGGATCCTGGAAATGTCTCTTAAAAAAATTTTTTTATTATCTTTATTTATTTGATAGACAGAGTCAGAAATTGAGAGAGAAGGGGGTGATAGGAGAGAGACACCTGCAACACTGCTTCACCACTTATAAAGCTTTTCCCCGCAGGTGGGGACCAAGGGCTTGAACCCAGGTCCTTGTGCGTTGTAACATGTGTGCTCAACCAGGTGAGCTACTACCCAGCCCCTGGAGATGACTCTTTGACCAAAGTGCATGCCTTACCATATGTGAGGCCATGGATTCATTCCCTGGCACTACAATGGGAAAGGAAGGGGAAGGAAAGGAAAGAAAAAGAAAGAAAAGGAAAGAAAAAGAAAGGAAAGGAAAGAAAAAGAAAGGAAAGGAAAAAGGAAAGGGGAAGGAAGGGAAAGGGAAGGGAAGGGGAAGGAAAAAGAGAAGGGGAGGAAGAAGGAAAGGAAGAAGGGAAGGGAAAGGAAGGAAAGGAAAGGAAAGGAAAGGGAAAGGAAGGGAATTGGAAAGGGAAGGGAAAGGAAAGAAAAAGGGAAGGGGGGAAGAAGGGAAGGAAAGGAAAAGGGAAAGGGAAAGGAAAGGAAAGGAGGGGCCAGGTGGCAAAAATGCTTTTTGTTTATGGGATTATGGCTTATCCTCTCTGGCTTGTTTTTTCCAAGCTCAAGTCCATTCTGTTTACTTTCCTTTTTTTTTAAAGTACATTTAAAAAAACTGTTTAAGTCTTTATTTGTTGGATAGAGACTCAGTCAGAAATTGAGAGGGAAGGGGGTGATAGAGAGGGAGAGAGACAGAGAGACACCTGCAGCACTGCTTTACCACTTGTGAAACTTTCCCTCTGCAGGTGGGGACCAGGGGCTCGAACCTAGGTCCTTGCGCACTGTAATGTGTGCTCAACCAGGTGCGCCACCACCTGGCCCCCATTCTGTTTACTTTCTGTCTCTCAAAAAATAGCTTCTTTTGGGAGTCGTGCGGTGGCACAGTGGGTTAAGCACATGTGGCACAAAGTGCAAGGACCAGCGTAAGAATCCTGGTTCGAGCCCCCGGCTCCCCACCTGCAGGGGAGTCGCTTCACAGGCCGTGACGCAGGTATCTGGCCTTCTCTCCCCCTATCTATCTTCCCCTCCTCTCTTCATTTCTCTCTGTCCTATCCAACAACGATGACATCAATAACAACAATAAAAAACAAGGGTAACAAAAGGAAATAAATATTTAAAAAATAGCTTCTTTTAAATTTTATTATTATTATTTTTTATCAGAGCACTGTTTAGCTCTGGTTTATGGTGGTGCTGGGGATTGAACCTGGGACCTTCAGTGACTTGGGCATCAAAGTCTTTTTGCATAACTATTATGCTATCTCCCCAGCCCAATTCATCTTCCTTCCTTTCTTTCTTTCTTTCTCTCTTTCTTTCTCTCTTTCTTTCTCTCTTTCTCCCTTTCTTTCTTTCTTTCTTTCTTTCTTTCTTTCTTTCTTTCTTTCTTTCTTTCTTTCTTTCTTGATAAGATTTATTTCATAGGCTACAGAGATACACCAGGGCAGCACTCTGTCCTCTGGCATATGCAGTGCTGAGGCTCAAACTCAGAACCTCACACTTACTAGACCAAAGCTCTACCACTGCACCACCTCCCTGAAAGCTTCTCTGACTCTCTTGAATCTTGCCATCATTTTCCTGCAAAGGGATAGGAAATAGGCTAGACAGTATTGGAGAGCTCACTGGCCAACACTAGAGGGCTTGTCTTTACAGATTCTGCCTGCTGGAGATCAGACAGAAGTTGGAGAGAAGGGTGTGACACTCAGTGGGGGACAGCGGGCCCGGATTGCTCTTGCTCGTGCTGTCTACCAGGTGAGTTAAAGGTGAGGGGGTCCAGCTCCTTTGGAGTACAATGTTGAGTAGAAGGATGGGGGACATTTTTATCAGCATTCAGTTTCTCCCCTCCCCCCTCATAATTGTGAGGTGTTGTTGATCCACTGGCTAGTCGTGTCCCCTTTTTCATCTCCAGGGGTGAATTAAAACCTTTAAAAAGCATGATGTGGCTCATGGCACTGGGACCCAGCAAAGCTAAGCACAGGCCATGGGATATAGACCTTGCATGAATAGAGATGTGTACCCTCAGACTGCATATTCTTCTCTGTTAATGTAGGGTAGCCCCCCACATTTCTCTCCGCTCTCTTTTCTGACTGCCTGATCATGTCCTAGGATAAGTTTGGGTTCCAGCCATAGCCTTGAGGCTTGGTACCCATGGTGCCCCTGCATCTCCCTAGGAAAAAGAACTCTATCTTCTTGATGACCCTCTGGCTGCGGTGGATGCAGACGTGGCCAAACATCTGCTGCAGCGGTGCATCCTGGGAGTGCTGAGCCACACCACTCGGCTGCTCTGCACCCACCGCACTGAGTACTTAGAGAGAGCGGATGTGGTGCTGCTGATGGAGGCCGGCCGCCTCATACAGGCTGGTAATGGCTGGTAGGGTGGGATCCCAGCCAAGAGAGAGCAGCAAGTGACTGGGAAGGAGAGATGGATTGTTAAGTACAGTCTGCTGCTTGCTCTAGGTGTGACCTGGGTCTGCTTATTCTTCCTGTCTATTGGGAGACCCTCTCCTGCTTTAATAGAACAGGTGTGAGGAAATGGACAGCAGGAAGGAAGGGAGCTCACTGGTGAA
The DNA here is from genome assembly GCF_950295315.1 of Erinaceus europaeus. Taxonomy (NCBI): domain Eukaryota; kingdom Metazoa; phylum Chordata; class Mammalia; order Eulipotyphla; family Erinaceidae; genus Erinaceus; species Erinaceus europaeus. Next base: position 68,044,825 of record NC_080165.1, read on the forward strand.
ATAGATGCCAATGGGTTGGAGACTTGGACTTTGTGACTGGATGCATTGGGGAACTTAGAAGTTCAGGATTTCTGATGTTCTTGGAGAAGAAAAATCAGTTAGATTTGCAGCAGTGTTTTGTGTGTGTGTATATACACACACACACACACACACACCCCACATATGGATTAGCCAGAGTGACCTAGATATCTGAAAATTCTCTGGGAGGGCAACAGGAAGAAAGGAATTTCTGCGTGCTTAATAGAAATTTCACAACCCCCCCCCCATCATAAGCCAGAGCTGAGCAGTGCTCTGGTTAAAAAATAAAAATAAAATAAAATAAATTTTAAAAAATATAAATTTCACAAAGTGTGATGAGAGAAATCTAAGTAACAAGTTTGCTCATGCATGGTTGTGACTCTGGTGAACATTTTTTCAAGATTTATGTATTCATGTGTATGAGAGAGAAGGAGGTGAGAGAATCAGAACATCATTCTGGCTTATGTAGTGCCAAGGACTGAATTTAGGACCTCATGCTTGAGAGTTCAGTACTTTATCCACTGCATACTCTCCTGAATCACAGGATGAATGTTTTCTGTCTGTGTTAGTTGGTCTTCACATTCAGAAAGATGGACCTGGTTCCTGGTCAGAGTCGGGGCTGTCCAGTGCAGGGTCAATCAGGAAGGAAGTCCAGAGAGATGGGGGGTAGAGTCCTCACACAGGTACTCTCTCATTACATAAAAGGGTGCAGGGAAAGGAGTCGGGTGGTAGTGGGTTAAGTGCACGTGGTACAAAGCTCAAGGACCAGCATAAGGATCCCGGTTCAAGCCCCCAGCTCCCCACCTGCAGGGGAGTCGCTTCACAGGCGGTGAAGCAGGTCTGCAGGTGTCTATCTTTCTCTCCCCCTCTCTGTCTTCCCCTCCTCTCTCCATTTCTCTCTCTGTCCTATCCAACAGTGACAACAACAATAATAACTACAACAATAAAAGAGCAAGGGCAACAAAAGGGAATAAATAATAAAAAAAGAAAAACAACAAGGACAACAAAAGGGCAATAAATAAATAAATATAAAAAGAGTATTTTGCACAATCTCTGTGTTACCTCCCCAGCCCTAGATAAATCACTAAAAAAAGAAAAAGAAATGAAAAGAAAGAGAGAAAGGAAGGAAAGGAGAAGGAAGGAAAGAAAGAAAAGAAAAAAGGAAGGAAGAAAGAAAGGAAAGGGCAGCTGGGAACTGGCTTAACTGGTAGAGTATCAGACTTGCATATGTAAAATTCCCAGTTTGATCCTTGGTACCACATAAAGCAGGGTGGTACTCTGGCTTGTCGTTCTCTCTTTGTCTTTGTTTCCTGTGAATCAATACCACCTCCCCTCTCCCAATGCAATACATAAAAATATATTTAAAACAGAGTCATAATACTTATATTCAGTGCAGCATTTGGCAATTCTCCAATGTCTTCTAGGGCCTCCATCTGAGATCCTGCCATTAGTACAAGCTGTCCCCAAAGCCTCGGCTGAGAATGGACAGGAGTCAGACTTAGGTATGGCTCAGGTGGGCAGGGGAAAGGGCTTGTTTTTAACTACTACACTGCAGAAAGATGTTTTCCACAGAACTTTCTTGTCCCTCTGAAACACTGAGGTTTTAAAACTGTCATCCTGTAAGTCTGATCCCTCCCTACCCTTTCCAATTCTTGCAGACACATCCCAGTCAAAACCAGGAACAGAGAAAACAAAGAAGGCGCTGGCTGTGCAAGAGAGCTCCTCATGCCGCCTGCTGCAGGAAGAAAGCAAGAAGGAGGGTGCCTTGGCCTTCCACGTGTACCGCGCCCACTGGAGGGCCGTGGGCTGGGGCCTGGCCCTGGCTATCCTTTTCTCTCTGCTGCTCATGCAAGGTAGGAGTTCACCTTGGAGCCTCTTGTTCCTTCTACAGCCCTGTTGTCCCAGCTCCCATCACTTTGTAATGATTGAGACTTACCAGGCTTAGGGAACAGCTGGGATGAGAGGCATTATCTCCTGTGATTCAGTAGGTTGCACAGTGGATAAAGCACTGGACTGTCAAGCGTGAAGTCCTGAGTTCAGTCCCTGGTACCACATGTGCCAGAGTGATGCTTTGGTTCGTCCTCTCCCTGTCCCTGTCGCTGTCCTCCCTCTTCCTTTCTTTCCCCTTCTTCCTCTCTCTCTCTCTCTCTCTCCTCATTAAATAGATAAATAATCTTTTTTTAGAAAGAGGTATACTTGGGGGGATGGGCGGTAGTGCAGCGGGTTAAGCACACATGACGCAAAACGCAAGGACTGGCAAAAGGATCCCGGTTCGAGCCCCTGGCTCCCCACCTGCAGGGGAGTCACTTCACAGGCAGTGAAGCAGGTCTGCAGGTGTCTACCTTTCTCTCCCCCTCTCTGTCTTCCCCTCCTCTCTCCATTTCTCTCTGTCCTATCCAACAATAATGACATTAATAACAACAACAATAATAATCACAACAATGCTAAAAACAAAGGCAACAAAAAGGAAAATAAATAAAATAGAAATAAAAATAAATAAAGAGGTATACTCCAAATTAAAAAAAAGATATTTATTTTTGCCTCTAGGGTTATTGCTGGGGCTTGGTGCCTGCACTACAAATCCTCTGCTCTGGGCAGCCATCTTTTTTCCATTGTTGCTGTTGTTGCTGCTGTTATTGTTGTTGCTGGATAGAACAGAGAGAAATGGAGAGAAAATGGAAAGACAGAGGGGGAGAGAAAGATAAACACCTGCAGACCTGCTTCACCGCTTGTGAAGCGACTCCTCCCTCCCCCCCACTCCCCGCCCCGCAGGTGGGGAGCTAAGGGCTTGAGCCAGGATCCTTGTTCTGGTCCTTGAGCTTCACACTATGTGTGCTAAGCCCAGAGCACTACTGCCCCCCTGTATTTATCAGTGAGAGAATGGAGAGAGAAAGAGAACCAGAGCCTCACTCTGCTACATGTACTGCTGGGGCCTGAACTTGGGACCTCATGCTTGAGAGCCTAATGCTTTACCCACTGTATCATTTCCTGAACTACCATACACCCAATCTTGAGGGAGTACCAGGAGTCTGGGGGGATTCTCTCTGTACCCATCTTCCCATCTGTCTCCAAAGCTAGCTCCCATTCTACAAATTTAAAATCTCTCTTTCTCTTCCAAGCTGAAGGGTGATGAGCCTGGGGCAGGGAAATAGGACAGCAGTTTATTATTTCCTTAGCTAATGTTTGGATGTTGAACTCGTTGTTTTGTGCTTCACCCTCTGGAGGACTTTTAGCTGGACTCTTGTCCTGGTTCGAGTCTCCAATATTTTTTCTTGTTGTTTTAACCATTTTAAATAAGTTAACAGTTTTTTCAATCCCTGAGTTGGAGTTCAGTGTTGTAAAAGCCTTTTTTTTTTTCCCCTGTAGGCTATGGGAGCCTGAGGGCTTTTAAACTATCAATAGGCTTCTTAGCTTAATCACTGACTCCTGACCAAGAGATAAAGCAGGGTGTGGCAGAGATAATCCAGTGGTTATGCAAAGAGACTTTCACAGCCCCTCAGCTATGCCACCGAGGCATAGGTCTTCTGAGTTTCCCGGTTAGATCTCTGTACCCTGGTGTCCCTCCCTGTTGCTGCTCCAGATTCTGAGGGTAGTAGCAATGGAGACTCAGAGTTGCACTTGGTGAGTCTCTGGGGAGTCCTTTCCTCCCTTCAGCTGTCCCCTTGTTGGTGGAGCAGACTGAAGGTGGTGTCTCCACTGACAAACTGTCGAACTGTTAGCAGTCACTTAATCTCTCCTTAGGTCCCTCTCTCCTCTCTGTCACCAGCCACGCGTGTTTGTACTCACGGGTGATTTACTGGGTTTCTGTGGTCATTCTAGTCCTGTCTTGTTTCGGTCCGGGTGGTCTCCTTTGGTCTTCCTAGTTGATCCGGGAGAGAGAGGAGAGGAGAGAAAGCGATCTGCTGCTCGTAGCTCCGCCTCCGGAAGTCGAATCAGGACAGCAGTTTAAATAGTAGACTGCCAGGGGCTAGGTGGTAGCGCACTGGGCTAAACCCACATAGTACAAAGTGCAGGCACTGGCCTAGGGTAGTCGGTTCACAAGTGGTGAAGCTGGTCTGCAGGTGTCTTTCTCTCCCCCTCTCTATTTTCCCCTCCTCCCTCAATTTTTCTCTGTCCTATCCAAAAAAAAAAAAAAAAAAAGCCTCCAGGACCGGTGGATTTGTAGTGTACGCACCAAGCCCCAGCAGTAACCCTGGAGGTATACACACACACAAAATACACTGCCATGCTTGAGGCTCCAAGATCCCAGGTTTAATCCCTAGCTCCACCATAATCCAGAGCTAAGCAGTGCTTTTGGGTGTGTGTGTGGGTGTATGTGTGTATGTGTGGGTTTGGGTAAGAAGCACAAATAGAGGCATGGTGGTGGGGGTGGGGAGGTGGTGAGGATGAGTAAACAAAGGTGGAAACAAGTTCAGGGCAGAAAAAGGGGTTTTTGGACAGTGACTCTCGCTCACAACTCTTTCCTTCCCACCTCCACCAAGCCACGCGAAACGCTGCAGACTGGTGGCTCTCCTACTGGATCTCCCAGCTGAAGACAGCCAAGAATAGCTCCCAGGAGGCACCACCCCCCAGCAGCTCAGACTCAGAAGGGCTACTATCCCCTCAGCTGCTCCTCTTCTCCCCAGGAAACCTCTAGTGAGTGACTGGCACTAGAAGCAGGCCCCATGCTCTGGGCTTTTCCTAAAGCTAGAGTGAGAGTTGAGGGGACTGACATTCTAGGGGCCATCTCCCAGAGGACAGAGAGAGGTGGCATAGGGGGAGGGGGAGGTACCCGAGTGGCCCTACTCTTGGTTACCTACAGCCCCCTCCCCACCACCCAGCACCTCAGTGTTTGCACTGCCCAGAGCTGCCCCCAATGGCTCCTCAGACTTGCGTTTCTACCTCACCGTCTATGCCACCATTGCTGGTGTCAACTCCCTCTGCACTCTCCTCCGGGCGGTGCTCTTCGCAGCAGGCATGCTCCGGGCAACTGCCACCCTGCATCACCGCCTGCTCTGCCGAGTCCTTAAGGTGAGAGGATAGGAGGGGAGAGGAGAGCTGGGGGGAGCATGGCCTTACCCCTGTGAGTGTCCTCTCAGTACCAGGACTCCATTGGGCTCCATCCTGCTACCCAGCCCTCTGGGGGAAATAGCTCCTCGCAGGTGGGAGCCATGGGCAATTTGAGACCTAGACAGGTCAAGAGCGTAGTGACTGCCTGGGTGCAGGTGGAGATACCTAAGCCTATAACTTTCTCTGTCTCCTCCTCCTTCTTCTCCTTCTCCTTCTCCATCTTCTTTTCAGTCATTTAAAACATTTAGAAAATATTAAAGGGGCCAGGTTCATCTGGTAAAACACAAAGACCTGGTTTGTGAGGACCTCTGGTTCCCACTTTTCAGGCAGGGGGAAACTTCATGAGTGGTGGAGTTGTGTTGAAGGTATTTCTCCTCTCTGTTTCTCACTTGCTTTTTTTTTCCTCTTCCCATTTCTATCTCTTTCACCCTCTACGGAAATATGCACACACACACAGCCACTGGAAATGGCTGAGTTGTCATTGGAGGCACTGAGCCACAGCTATAGCCCTGGTAGCAAGAGTTGAGAGAGAGAGAAAGAGAGACACACTAAGTTTCTTGCCTGATAGTTAACATCTGGTTAGTGACAGAGCTGAAATCCATATATCATCCTGAGTGCTTAGAAATGAGATAATACTGTTTTTGACCACTGCCTTCCCAGCCTTGTCCAGGCAGAAGAAATCAATTGTTCTTCCTAACATCTAGCTAAATCTCACGCGCTAAGTCCCTGTCCCTTGGGGGAAACTGTTAGCTTCTTGCCCCCAGAAGGGAAGTAGGCTTGTCCAGCATAGTTAGGGAAATATCCAGCATAGCCTTCTAGGGGCACCACTGGCCAGAGGGAAGGGACAGTCTCTTTTTTCTCATTCCAGTCTCTTTTCTCATCCTGGACTATTCTGCCTCTGGACTCCACTAGCTTCTCCTCTCTGCCCCAAACTCTGAGGACACTTTACTGCTTTCCAGTTCTCTGTGTGGGGCCTCCCTCTCCACCCCCCACCTTCTTCTGCTCCCAACCCCTTTTTCTGCTGGACCCTGCCCTGGCCCAACCACACCCCCTCTCCCAGGCACCAGTGACCTTCTTCGACTCCACACCCGTGGGCCGGGTCCTCAACCGCTTCTCCTCGGATGTGGCCTGTACTGACGATAGCCTGCCCTTCCTCCTCAACATCCTCTTGGCCAATGCAGCAGGTCTTCTAGGCCTCCTGGCCGTGCTGGGCTCTGGCCTGCCCTGGCTGCTGCTGCTGTTACCACCCCTGAGTGTCATCTACTACCGAGTACAGCGCCACTACAGGGCATCCTCGCGGGAGCTGCGCCGCCTGGGCAGCCTCACTTTGTCACCACTCTATACCCACCTGGCTGACACTTTGGCCGGCCTCCCTGTGCTCCGGGCTGCAGGGGCCACAGACAGGTGTGTGGGATCTGCCACTTCAATCAGAGCTTAGGGGATAAGGTGTTGGGGAGAGAAGGGGAAGGTTGTGATTGGGGTAGGGAGGCTCAGGTCTCCTGAGAAGGGAAGGATGGGTCAAGGCATTAAGAGAAAGAGGCTGAGGATGTGGCTTAGCCATAAAATACATGCTTTGCATGTGTGAGGCCCTGGGTTTGACCACTGGCACCCAGAGAAAAGGGAAGAGGAACCAGACAGAAAAAAGAGGATATGGGTGGGTCATGCTAACCATTCAGTGGCCTTGCTTTCCTTCTGGCCTCTCCTAGGTTTGAGGAAGAGAACCAGAGGCTCCTGGAGCTCAACCAGAGGTGCCAGTTTGCTGCCAGCGCCACAATGCAGTGGCTGGACATTCGGCTACAGCTCATGGGGGCCTCAGTGGTCAGTGCCATCGCGGGCATTGCCCTGGTGCAGCACCAATGGGGCCTCGCTGACCCAGGTGCCAACTCACGGCCCTTCACCCTCACCTCAGAAGTACCTTATTTTCACCTCAGCCCCAAATATCTCCCTGTACTCTCCCCCACAACATATCTCTGTGAGGATATGTTATAATTATCATCACCCTCGTTTATTTTTTTATTATTATTTTTTACCAGAAAACTGCTTGGTTCTAGCTTATAGTGGTGCCAGGGATTGAACCTGGGACCTCAGGACCTCAGGTATGAAAGTCTTTTTGCATGACCATTATTCTGTCTTCCCACTTTTGTTTATAAGAGAGATTGGAGTGGGGAGTGAGGGAACCAGAGCACTCCTCTGGCACATACGATGCTGGGGATTGAACTCAGGACTTCATGCTTATATGTCCAACACTTTATTTGCTACACCACTTCCTGAGTTGCTCATCAACCTTGATTTAGAGTTGAAGAAACTGAGTCTTTTTTTTAATATTTATTTCTTCCTTTTTGTTGCCTTTGCTGTTTTATTGTTATCATCACTGTTGGATAGGACAGAGAGAAATGGAGAGAGGAAGGGAAGACAGAGAGGGGGAGAGAAAGACAGACACCTACAAACCTGTTTCACCATCTGTGAAGCGACTCCCCTGCAGGTGGGGAGCTGGGGGCTCGAACCGGGATCCTTACTCCGGTCCTTGCGCTTTCCGCCACCTGCACTTAACCCGCTGCGCTAACACCCGACTCCCGAAACTGAGTCTTAAGGAGTGACTTGCTATGCAAAAAACCTTTGGTGCCTCTGGCACCAAAGGCCCCAGGTTCAGTCCCTACCAACACCATATGCCAGAGATGAATAGTGCTCCGTTAAAAATAATAATAATAAAAAGAAAGGAGAGAGAAGGAAAAGAAAGAGTAACTTGCTCAAGCAATGAGGGGCCTGGTGACCTAGGACTAGGATGAGATCTTCTCATCTTAGCCCATTGTCTTCTCTACCCACAGCCCCAGATCTCTGCCCCTGACCCACCTGTCTTCTCCCTGTCATCCTTCAGAATTAGCTTCCCCAGACCCCCTCCACTCCCTCCCCTGTATCTATTTCCTAGTCAGCTTTTGCTTCTCTGTTGACTTCCCTTGAATGCCTACAGTCCACAGCTTGGGAGTCTCACTTTAATATCCACCTCTCCCTACATAGGTCTAGTACCCAAACCCCCTCTGCAGCTAATGCTCCTTTCCCCCAGGACTGGTGGGCCTGTCGCTGTCTTATGCCCTGTCCCTGACAGGCCTGCTCTCAGGCCTGGTGAGCAGCTTCACAAAGACGGAAACCATGCTGGTAAGCGTGGAGCGGCTGGAAGAGTACTCCTGCGAACTACCCCAGGAGCCGCAAGGCCCACCGGCACGGGTAGGCTTGCACTCAGTCCAGGCCTGGGTGCTGAAACCTGAAGCCCTCTCCTGTACACTCCAGTGTCCCCGCCATTTCCTGTTGCTCTTCACCATTGTTCTCAGCTTCTCTAAGTTCTTGCGTGATCACTATCCCACCTCACAGTGTCCCTCATGTCGGTGTTGGTTCTGTGGCCTCTGTACCTCTCACCTCCGCCCTCACACCATCCCTTTCTTTCTTTTTTTAATATTTATTTATTTATTTATTCCCTTTTGTTGCCCTTATTGTTTTAGTTATTATTGTTGTAGTTATTGATGTCGTCATTGTTGGATAGGACAGAGAGAAATGGAGAGAGGAGGGGAAGACAGAGAGGGGAAGAGAAAGATAGACACCTGCAGACCAGCTTCACCACTTGTGAAGCGACCCCCTGCAGGTGGGGAGCCGGGGACTCAAACTGGGATCCTTGTGCCGGTCCTTGCGCTTTGTGCCCTGTGCGCTTAACCCGATGCGCAACCACCTGACTCCCACACCATCCCTTTCTCATTCTCCTCCACCTCCCCCGCCCAGCTGCCCTCCTCTTCTTTATCCCACCCTATCTCACTCACCTCTCTTCTTCTCCCACCCACGGACCCCAGCTGGGCTCTGGCTGGCTGACCCGAGGGAGTGTGGAGTTCCAAGACGTGGTGTTGGTGTACCGGCCTGGGCTGCCGAATGCTCTGGACGGGGTGACCTTTCGAGTGCAGCCTGGAGAGAAGTTGGGCATTGTGGGCCGCACAGGCTCCGGCAAGTCTTCCCTATTGTTGGTGCTCTTCCGGTTGTTGGAGCCTAGCTCAGGGCATGTGCTGCTGGATGGAGTGGACACCAGTCAGCTGGAGCTGGCCGAGCTCAGGTTCGGGGGAAGGTTGGGTCGGGGGGGGGGGGGGATTGGGGGGACAAGGGTAAGGAGGCCCAGTCTATTGGCACCAAGACAGAAGACGCCCAGCTAGAAAGACTGTAAACTCAGGGCAGAGAGGGATATGAACTCTTGGGCTCAGGTCCAAATTCAGAACTGTGGTTCCAAATCTTTCAGCCAACCCAGGCCAGTCTTTCCTGCTTCATCTTTGTCCTACTGCCCAGTGTTTGCCCTCTACTCTGTAACCCTGAATTAGAGTCTCCCAGGTGCTGTGCCAGGGACACTGCTGCCCTGTCTCTAGCCCTAGTAGGTGACCTCCAACACCTTGGCCCATCCTTTCTTCTCCCCAGCCATAAGTGGCTTCTTCTGGGATGAGACATCTCAGTTAACCTAGTATCGTTTTCACCGAGTTGAGTTACACTATATAGAAACAATAGAAAATAACAAGTGCGACAAAAGGGAAAATAAATAAATATTAAAAAATTTTTAAAAGAAAAGAAAAAATAGGGGGCTTTCTCCTACAGACCCACATATCTGACTTATCCCACACCTGCCATTCCTGCCCTCTGTCCCCACCACCCCCAGTCCCTCACTCCCTGCGAAGTCTTTATCTGCATGATTCCACCACTCCCTGAGAAAGAGACACAGACAGAAGGAAAGACTGGTCCACTGCTCCCCTGTGCAGGTATTCCCATGTAGTCACTGAGGTGTTGAACCCAGATCCACAGGCTTGGTAGAATGTATACTCTACCAGGTGATCTGCCTCCATCCTGTTCTCTCCTAACTGTAGTGCCCTCACTTTCTAGTCCAGATAGTTCCTTAGCACCCAAGCCTAGGTCTGTCTCCAAGTGTCCTCTGCCTATTCAAAGTCCCTCGTTGTTGTTAGTCTTAGTGACTGCTAGAGTCACTGCCACTCTTGCTCCTTGATTTTGGTACTTAAATGAAATACCAACCCCTTATACTTCTCACAGAATCAGCACAGTTCTAGGCACTTGATTGACCAGAGGATGATTTTGTGAGGATGGAATTGAGAGAAGACTAAAGATTATGTTCAGGCCTTATCCCCAAACTTTCCTTTTTAAAAATTTTATTTATTGGATAAAGACAGTGAAATTGAGAGGAAAGGAAGAGAGAGAGGGAGAGGGGGAGGGCCAGGTGGTGGCGCTCCTGGTTAAGCGCTCACATTACAGTGCGCAAGGACTGGCCCCCTCCTGCAGGGGGAAGCTTCATGAGTGGTTAAGCTGGGCTGCAGGTGTCTCTCTCTCGTTTTCCCTCCCTACCTCCCCCTCCCCTCTCAATTTCTCTGTCCAATAATAAGTAAATAAAAGTTTTTTTTTTAATTTTATTTATTTTCCCTTTTGTTGTCCTTGTCTTTTTATTGATGTTGTAGTTATTGTTGTTGTTGGATAGGACAGAGAGAACTGGAGAGAGGAGGGGAAGACAGAGAAAGGGAGAGAAAGACAGACACCTGAAGACCTGCTTCACCACCTGTGAAGCGACTCCCCTGCAGGTGGGGAGCCGGGGGCTCGAACCGGGATTTTTATGCCGGTCCTTGCACTTTGCGCCACCTGCGCTTAACCCGCTGCGCTACCGCCTGACTCCCAGTTTTTTCTTTTTTTCAAAATATTTATTTATTCCCTTTTGTTGCCCTTGTTGTAGTTATTGATGTCATCGTTGTTGGATACAATAGAGAGAAATGGAGAGAGGAGGGGAAGACAGAGGGGGAGAGAAAGATAGACACCTGCAGACCTGCTTCACTGCTTGTGAAGCGACTCCCCTGCAGGTGGGGAGCTGGAGGCTCAAACTGGGATCCTTTTGCTGGTCCTTGCGCTTTGCTGCATGACTCCCAAGGTTTTTTTGGGTTTTTTTTTGTGCCTCCAGGATTATTGCTGGGGCTCAGATGAATCCACTGCTCTTGGAGGCTATTTTTTTTCCTTTTGTTGCCCTTGTTGTGTAAATAAAAGGTTGGGTTTTTTTTGTGTGTGTGTTTTTTTTTAAAGGAGGGAGAGAGATACCTGGAGCACTGCTTCACCACTTATGAAATTTCACCCCTGCAGGTGGGGACTGGGTCTTGAACCTGGGTCTTTTTGCATTATATCTTGTGCATTATAAGGTGCGCTACCGCCCAGCTCCTATCCCCAAGCTTTCCTGAAAGTACTAGATCTATAACTAAAGCCTGAGTAAGGAACTAGAAGAAATGCCCCATCTCCATCCTCAACTCCATGTCCTGTCCCTTCTTTGTCTCCCAGGTCCCAGCTGGCGATCATACCCCAAGAGCCCTTTCTCTTCAGTGGGACTGTTCGGGAAAACTTGGACCCCCGGGGCCTACATGAGGACAGGACCTTGTGGCAGGCCCTGGAGCAGTGCCACCTGGGTGAGGTGATCATGTCCATGGGTGAGTATTCTACCCAACCTTGCAGGATGGCAGAAGGGTAAGTAGGACCTGGGAGTAAAGATGCTGTGATGCTGGTGCCGTGCAGGTGGTCTGGATGGTGAGCTGGGTGAGGGAGGCCGGAGCTTATCGCTGGGGCAGAGGCAGCTTCTATGTCTGGCAAGAGCACTCCTCACAGATGCCAAGGTAAGGAGAGAGGATGAGATCTTGGAGGAATCCAGAAAGAAACCAGGGGACATATCGGAGATAAGGAAGTGAGTGGGTTGGGTAAAGATTTTAGGGGCTGAGTGGTGGCACACCCAGTTAAGCGCATATATTACAAAGCACAAGGACCCAGGTTTGAGTCCCTGCTCCCCACCTGCAAGGGGGCATGCTTCACAAGCCATGAAGCAAATCTGCAGGTGTCTGTCTTTCTCTTCTCATCTTTATCTTCCCCTCCTCTCTCGATTCCACTCTGTCCTATCGAATAAAATGAAAAAAGATGGCTGCCAGGAGCAATGGATTCATAGTGCAGTTGGCTGGAACAGGTGGTAGAAGCTGGTGCCTGGAGAAGAGCCAAGACTAGCTGCCTCCCCCCCTCCCTTCTCCCTTCTCTCCTCATGCTCTAGATCCTGTGTATTGATGAGGCCACAGCGAGCGTGGATCAGAAGACAGACCAACTGCTCCAACAGACCATCTGCAAACGCTTTGCCAATAAGACAGTGCTAACCATTGCCCACAGGTGTGCAAACAGCCAGCAGTGGGATCTAAACCCTTCCTTTCAAGGACCCTCAAGGGTCAGGACACTGAGTTCAACCTCTCTAGCAGTCTCCATTCCTCTTTCTCCAGGCACGGGCCCAGGTCCTGCTGAGCACCCTTTCTAAGGGAGCCTGCGGCCCCAAACCCTAGCACAGAACCAGGGCAGACCTGTACTGTTCAGGGGAGGAGAGGAGGAAACATGATCGGTCCTCTCCTTTAGGGTGCTGCCCCCCTCAATGACTGTCTTCTCCCACACAGGCTCAACACGATTCTTAACTCAGACCGGGTGCTGGTGCTCCAGGAAGGCAGGGTCATGGAGCTGGACTCCCCTGCCGCCCTCCGCAGCCAGCCTCACTCACTGTTCCAGCAGCTGCTGCAGAGCAGCCAGCAGGTTGCCCCCTCTCCTCCATGAAGACCCCAGCCCAGCGCCCCGCTCCCCAGGGTCTCCCCCATCTGGCCCACTACTGGGCAGGTGCACAGGCACCAGCTGCTTTTTTTACATTCTCCTCCTTGGTTCTACCTCTCCCTCACTTCCCCAGAGGGAAAAAGTGTACCCTGGGTCCTTCTTTGGAAACTACTCCTTGTTTGGGGGTTAAGGAAATGGGCAGTGTCCTGGCATTTCCCCAGAACCAGACCTTGGCTCAGACTCTTGCTTCTGGGACTCTGGGCAAGTTTTCCTGGCAAAGGAACCCATTTGTACTGTCTTTGTTTATTTTCATAAAATTCTCATTTACAATCTGTGTATTAAAAAAATAATATTTCTAACGTGAGGCTGAGGTCCCTCCGTGTAAACACACAGCAGAGGGCTGGTGAAGAAGGGTCACTCCAGTTTGAAGGTGGGACCTGACAGCCCCCCAGCTTCATCACAGTGCTGTGGTCTTTCCAGGCTCGGGGGCCAGGTCAGGTGGCAGTGGGGGGATCCCTGCTGGCAGCATGCTCACTTGGCACTCCTGGTCCTGACGTGCCGGCGCATAGTGTGGGGCAGGATAGCAACAGGGTCCCAGAGTGCAAACGCCCCGGCGCCAGGCCCTCAGAGTTAGCAGCACTGTGGACAGGACCAGGGCAGCAGTGAGGGCCCCAAATACCATCACTGCCACCAGGCTAGATTCACCTAGCCCAGCTTCTTGCCTCCGTACCACCTCCTTCACTGAGATGCGCAGCAGACCAGTCCCCGCACTGTGTGGGGCGGGCCCAGTGGCAGGTGCCACCGCAGCTGAGGTTGGTGCCAGGGGGCTATCCACCGTAGTGACAGGTTCGGGGACAGGTAAAACTACCTCGCAGGTCTTGCCACCGTAGCCAGTGGGGCAGAGACAGTCGAAGTCATGGACACGGTCCCGACAGCGGGCCCCTCTCTGGCACGGGCGGCTGGCACAGTCATCCAGGTTGATGGTGCAGAAACGTCCGGCAAAGCCCTCAGGGCACAGGCAGGAGAAGCGGTTTATACCATCCACACAGGTGGCGCCATTAGCACAGGGCCGCATCAAACAGTCATCTACATTCACCTCACAGTGGGTACCCACAAAGCCTGCCAAGCAGCGGCATGTGAAGTTGAGGGCAAAGCCCTGGTCATCCTGGCACTGCCCACCATTCCGGCATGGGGCGCTGGAGTGAGAGAGGGCATTGATACCAACTTACACTTAGAGGGTAGCTCAAGGCAACATCTCCACTACTGTCATCTGGCTTCCTCTGCTTTCTAGCTATGTCACTTTGAGCCTCTCTTCCTTCCCTTCTTTCTTTTTAATTTGTTTAAAAATTTTATTTATTTATGAGAAAGACAGGAGAGGGAAAGAACCAGGCATCACTCTGGCACATGTGCTGCCGGGGATCGAACTTGTGACCTCATGCTTGAGAGTCCAAAGCTTTACCACTGTGCCACCTCCTGGACCACTCTTTTTAATTTTTTAAATATTTGTTTTCCTTTTTTGTTGCCCTTGTTCTTTTATTGTTGTTGTTGTTATTGATGTTGTTGTCAGGTAGGACAGAGAGAAATGGAGAGAGGAGGGGAAGACAGAGAGAGGGAGAGAAAGATAGACACCTGCAGACCTGCTTCACTGCCTGTGAAGTGACTCCCCTGCAGGTGGAGAGCTGGGGGCTCGAGCCAGGATCCTTATGCTGGTCCTTGCGCTTCGTGCCACGTGCACTTAACCTGCTGCGCCACCACCCGACTCCCGAGCCTCTCTTTCTAAGCCTCAAATGCCTACTTTTAAAAGGGGGGATAAGTTGGCAGAGGAGGTGGCTTGGCAACAGGGCATATACCTTGCACACGCAAGACCCTGGGCTCCATCCCTAGCACCATATTGAAAAAGAGATAAAAGTGGGACTGAGACTAGTCCTCAGCTTCCCAAATTATGAAGGTTAAGTGAGGCAATTCAGTGTTAAACAGTACAGGACCTGACCCAAAAGCCACACTCCAAGCTAATGTGCTATTATTATCCTCTAAGCTCTCAGACCAGAGGCAGAAATGAGGTCAAGCCCAGCCCTGCCGGCCTCCTCCCCTCACCCACATTATGAGGCACAGGACTGTTATGATGAACATCCTCAAGGAGTTTCATGTCAGCTTTCCTGGGAGGATGATGGGGTCTTAGATCCTTGCCCTCCCTACCTAGAGCTGTTACACCTTCAGCTCCTGTAGAAACCATTTCAGCTATTGCAGAAATGGTTCACATGGTACAAAATGTAGAGAAATCCTGACCTAGGAACATTTTAGCAGATTAGTGTTTGATCCTGGGGTGCCCCCACATGGGACTTCTGACCCTCAGCCCTCCCTGCCCTTCCTCCTCCCATCACCAGTGTCTCGGATGAATTCCCACTCAGCCCTTGTGACCATCACTCACCCTGCCTGCTCACAGGGTCCGGCCTTGCGCTCACAGTCTCGCCCATGGAAGCCTGGTAGACACACACAGTGGTACTCACCGCCCCCATCGTATACACACTGGCCTCCGTTGCGGCAGGGAGACTGTGTGGTACAGATGTGCTCATCTGGACAAGAGACAGGGTGTTATGGGACAGTCCTTCACAGCTGGTACCCAGACTTGCCGAGGCCTTAGCCGAAACCCTGCAGGTGTGCTAGTTTTTGTTTTGTTTTCTTTTTTCCTCCAGGGTTACTGCTGGGGCTATCTGCCTGCACTACAAATCCACTGCTCCTGGCAGAGGTCTTTTTGCCACTGTTGTTGTTGCCGCTGTTATTATTGTTGATGGATAGGATAGAGAGAAATTGAGAGAGATGGGGAAGACAGGGAGAAAGACACCTGCAGACGTGCTTCACAGCTTGTGAAGCAACCCCCCTGCAAGTGGGGATCCCGGGCTTAAACCAGGATCCTTGCGCCAGTCCTTGCACTTCACACTATGTGCACTTAACCAGTGCGCTACCGCCTGGCCCCCAGGTGTGCTAGTTCTAAAACCTACCCTAGGTTGATCTAGTGTAATGAGGGAAAGCAACAAGGCTGAACTTGAAGTCAGGGGGCTTCTAGTAGTGGCACTATTAATTATGTCTCAATGTAGCTTTGGGGAAGTTGTTTCTCAGTTTCTTCATCTGTAAAATAAGTGCAATTTTGTTTACCTCATAGGGTAATGTTCAGGACCCATTCAGAAAACAGATGGGCATAAAGTATAAAATGGTATGTAATACTATGGCTATGGATATAGCTCTGCTAGCAGAGGGCAGAGCTTGCATGCCTAAAACTCCTGGTTTCATCCCCTGTGCTTCACGTACTGGAATGGTGCTCTGGCTTCTCTTCCATGTGAAAACCTCTCTCTTAAAAGATTTTATGGGAGTCGGGTGGTAGCGCAGCGGGTTAAGCGCACGTGGCACAAAGCACAAGGACCGGCATAAGGATCCCAGTTCGAGCCCCCGGCTCCCCACCTGCAGGGGAGTCCCTTCACAGGTGGTGAAGCAGGTCTTTCTCTCCCCCTCTGTCTTCCCCTCCTCTCCATTTCTCTCTGTCCTATCCAACAACGACAACAATAATAATAACTACAACAATGATAAAAACAACAAGGGCAACAAAAGGGGGGAAAAATGGTCTCCAGGAGCAGTGGATTCGTGGTGGAGGCACTGAGCCCCGGCAATAACCCTGGAGGCAAAAAAAAACTTTATTTATTTATTTATGAGAAAAATAGGAAGTGAGGGGGGTGAGAACCAGACATCACTGGGTACTGAACTTGGGACCTTATGCTTGAGAGTCCAAGCTTTATCCTCTGTACTATGTGCTTAACCCAGAGTGCCACTGCCCACCCTCCTCCAAGCTTTATCCACTGTACCACCTCCCAGACTACTATGTGAAACTCTCTTTTTTTTAAAAAAAAATTTATTTATTTCCTTTTGTTGCCCTTGTTGTTTTATTGTTGTAGTTATTGATGTTGTTGTTGTGGATAGGACAGAGGGAAATGAAGAGTGGAGGGGAAGATAGAGGGAGAGCGAAAGATAGACACCTGCAGACATGCTTCACCTCTTGTGAAGCCAACTCCCCTGCAGGTGGGGAGCCGGGGGCTCGAACTGGGATCCTTATGCTGGTCCTTGAGCTTTGCGCCACCTGCGCTTAACCCGCTGTGCTACTGCCCGACTCCCTCTCTATTTTTTAAAAAAATATTTTATTTATTTATTTATTTATTTATTTATTTATTTATTTATTTATTTATGAGAAAGATAGGAGGAGAGAGAATCAGACATCACTCTGGTACATGTGGTGCCAGAGATTGAACTTAAGACCTCATGCTTGAAAGCCCAGTGCTTTATGCATTGCACCACCTCCCGGACTACCATGTGAAACTCTTTTTTTTTTTTTAAAGATTTTATTTATTTATTAATGAGAAAGGTAGGAGGACAGAGAAAGAGCCAGACATCACTAGTACATGTGCTGCCAGGGATTGAACTCAAGACCTCATACTCGAGAGTCTAGCGCTTTACCCACTGCGCCACCTCCTGGACCACCATGTGAAATTCTTTATCTCATAAAGTAAGTAAAGATTTAGCACCTGATTTACATGCATGATGTCCCAAATTCAGTCCCTGGCATCACGTATGTTAGAGTAATGCTCTGGTTTTCTCTGCCACATATACATATACATATACATACACACATATATATTTACTTAAATTGCCACTAGCGTTATTGATGGGACCTGATACCTGCACAGAAAATCCACTGCTCCCAATGGCCAGTTTTTACCCTTTTATTTGAAAGGACAGAGATAAATTGGGGTGGGGTTAGGTGGGGCTGGGTGGTGGTACACCTGGTTGAGTGCACATGTTACAAAGTGCTAGGACCCAAGTTCGAGCCCCCGATCCCCACCTACATGGGGAAAGCTTTGCAAGTGCTGAAGCAGGGCTGCAGGTATCTGTCTTCCTCTCTATCACTCCCTCCCCTCTCAATTTCTGGCTTGTCTCTATTCAATAAACTAAGAAAGATAAAAAATAAATAAAAGAGGTAAATGGGGGGCAGAGAGATAGAACAAAAGAGAGATACCTGGAAGACAGGTGATAGCACACCAGGTAAAGCACACATGGTACAAAGCACAAGGACCAGTGTACAGATCCTGGTTTGAGCCCCCAGATCCCCACCTGCAGGGGGTTAGTTTCACAAGCAATGAAACAGTTCTGTGTCTTTCTCTCCCCCTCTGTCTTCCCCTCCTCTCCTGATTTCTCTTTGTCCTATCCAACAACAATAATAACAACAAGGGCAACAAAATGGGGAAAAAAATGGCCTTCAGGAGCAGTGGATTTGTAGTGTAGGTACCAAGCCCCAGCAATAGATACTCCTGGAGGCAAATAAATAAATAAATAAATAAATAAAAAGGTCCAGGAGATGGCACAGTTGATAAAGCATTGGACTCTCAAACATGAGGTCCCAAATTCATTCCCCGGCAGCACACATACCAAAGTGTGATGTCTAGTTCCCTCTTCTCCTATTTTTCTAATAAATAAACAAATAAAATATTAAAAGAGAGAGAGAGAAACATCTGCAGCACTGCTTTGCTACTCATGAAGCTTCCCCTCTACTGTTAAGGACTTGAACCAGCATCCCTGAAAATGGTAACATGCACTCAACCCAGCTGTGCCACCACCCAGCCCCTAACAAGTAAAATAAAAAATATATAAGATAGGGCTAGGGAGACAACATAATTGTTATACAGAAGATTTTGTGCCTGAGACTTCAGTTTTTTTGTGTCTGAGGTCCCAGGGTTCAATCCACAGCACCACCATAAGCCAGAGCGGAGCAGTACTCTGGTCTCTTTCTGTATCTCTCTCTCTCTCTCATTTAAAAATAAATAAAATACTTAAATATATGGAATGATAAAATACCATGTACTTGAGGATTTGAGCAGAACACAATAGACAGTAAGTAAGGATGATATCCTCCCAAAACATAGGATCCCCAGGCCAGCAGCCACCCTCATCACTGCCTACCTTTGTCACAGAATTTACCAGCCCAGCCACTCTGACAAATGCACTGCCAGGGCTGGTGGCAGGTACCATGCTGGCAGCCAGGCATCCTCACACAGCGCTCACAGTGCAGTCCCTCCCAGCCTGGGTCACACCTGATAGGAGGAAGTATAGGGTCAGGGCTCTGGCTAGGGTGGTGTGAGGAAACAGGCAGGGCCAGAGCTTCTGGTAAGCAGGTGGATTGGAGGCATCCTCTTGGGGAAAGACCTAGCCTCCTTGTAAGTGGAGGTAAGCTTATAGAATGTATACAGGAAATCACACACCAGCATTCTGTGCTTTGATCTTTCTAAGCCTCAATTTTCTCACCTCTAAATTGAGGATACACCTGGCAAGCAGGTGTCAAACGATAAATTGTTTTGATGTCTGTAAATGATGCTGGTACCATTCCTGGTAAGTCTGAGGTGCTCAAAAACACTTAAAAAAAAGTGACTGGGGGCTGGGTGGTGGTGCACCTGGTTGAGCACATATATTACAGTGCACAAGGACCCAGATTCAAGCCCCCAGTCCCCACCTGCAGAGGGAAAGCTTTGTGAGTGGTGAAGCAGTGCTGCAGGTGTCTCTCTGTCTCTCTCTCCCTCTCTATCACCCCCTTCCCTCTTGATTTCTGGCTGTCTCTATCCAATAAATAAAGATAAAAAAATTTTTTTTTAAAAAGTGACCTTGAGTAACTAGTGAGATTAGGGTTAGGGTTTAGGGTTAGGGTTAGGGTTAAGGCACAATATAGCACGTGCCTTACACTTGTGATGCTCAGGTATGACCCCAGATATGGTGTGAGAAAGTAACAAAAACAAAAACAAAGCAAGTGGTGTCTTGGTATCTTTTTTCATTTAAAGAAAAAAAAGTGACCTTGAAAAGTTATCAGCACTATCTTCCCAAAATGATTCCAGGGCCAATGCCAATTTGTTCAAATCCTTCAGACATGAAGGTGAATCACAAAAACCTCACCAGCTCCAGCCACTGGTCAGTTCATTTCCTCTACCCAGCCCCCACTCACTCAAGGACACAGTGATTACTCAAAAGCTCCGGTAAGATCCTTTTTCCTGAGTGCTCTCCTCTCAGCATCTTTTCTTTCCCAAGCTAAATCAATCCAGCCTATATAGCTTTATCTCTCCTCTTTCCTCACAGCTCAATTCACAAACTCTCAAGCTTCACGTTTTTCTCCTGGGATCTAGTGGAGGGGTGTTTCAAGAAGTCCTAGAGCCATTCAAAATCTTCAGGAGAGTAAAGAACTGGGGAGACATTAGCATTGTAAAAGAAGCAAAAGAGACCAGGCAAAGGGGACCTGTTGGGGGAGTGTATGGTCAGCTTGCCTTACGTGCTGCTGCGACATGAACAGCAAAATCTTAAACTGGACAATATCCTAGGGCCTGAGCTGGCCGGGCTATGGGAGCAGAGGTTTTGGCTGCACGTGCGTGAAAAGTTACCTGCAGGAGCCATCGGGCGCACAGCAGCCGTGGGCCAGGTCACAGTGGGAGCTGCAGTCATCAGCTGCAAGAGATGGATGTGTGAGGGGTGAGGCTCGCTGAGACGCGGGATTCAGCAGAGGTCGAGGTGGGCTCAGCTCTGGGGCTGGAAAGAACAGAGGCATCCCATTCCAAAGGGACCAGCTGGGTCTGCCAGCCTCGCGGGGGGGGGGGGGGGGGGGAGGATGTGGGCGGGGGGGGGGGGGCGGCTGCAGTGCCCTCTTCGGCCAGCAGAGGTCAACGTGCAAGCAAGAGACCCGCGTCAGGGCCGCAACCGGAGCCCCCTGGGGGGGGCCGCGCTCACCTCTGGCTGGCTGAACAAGTGCCCCCAGAATGCACAATAGGCACACGAGATGGAGGCAGGGGCAGCCGCTGGGCATGGTCAGCGCCGGCCCCAGGGGAGACGGATGGACGGCCGGACGTGCGGACACCTGTGGGACTGCGCAGGCTGGCAGGCGGCCGGACGCGGAGATAGCGGCACGGATTCCGGTTCCGAGTGACAGAAGCCAAGCCGGAGAGTGGGGCGTCTGAACCGGAGAAAGGGGTGTGGGCAGCGCGAGGCGGGGCAGGGGAGGATCGAGAAGGCGCGGGGGTTGGAGACCCGAGCTCTGGAGCGGGCGCGGTGGGAAGGGGGGAGGATGGGCAGCGCCGGGCGAGGTCAGGGTGGGGCAAGGGCTGGGAAGACGTCCTGGATGGAGTGGCCCCCAGCGATGGGGACGGCCTCGGGCAAGGAAGGGACAGTTCCCGCAAAGAGCATTTTCCACCCCCTATCTCCCAGGACTCGCTCCCACGCAGCCTTCCCATCTCCGCCGTGCAGGCCCGGGAGCCCCGGAGCGCCCCCTGCTTTGCGCGCCCCTGCCCTCGCTGTACTCACCTCGGGCTGGAGGCGGCGCGCCCCGGGCCGCGCAGAGGCGGGGAAGCGGGGTTCCGCCGAGGGGCCCGGCCGGGGCGTGGGCTCGACCGTAGCGGGCCGCGGGGCCGTGAGCCCGGGCGGCGGCCAGGAGAGCGCAGCGCTCGAGAGCCTGGGGCTCCGGGCGACCCCGAGCGGCGGCGGCGGCGGCTCCTCGCGCCGATGCGGGCTGCCTGCCAGCGGCGCCCTGTGTCGGCCCAGCCCGCCTCCCGCCTCCAGTCTCCCCGCCTGCCCGTCAGCGCCCTGCGCTCGC
This sequence comes from Erinaceus europaeus, assembly GCF_950295315.1. Classification (NCBI taxonomy): domain Eukaryota; kingdom Metazoa; phylum Chordata; class Mammalia; order Eulipotyphla; family Erinaceidae; genus Erinaceus; species Erinaceus europaeus. The sequence goes on from NC_080165.1 coordinate 68,066,183, forward strand.
CCCTTTCTCCACCGCCCCCAGCTGCGCGTCGCCACCCCGCCCCTCCCAACCTCGCCTTCTCCCAGGAAACTGGGAGACTCAATGGGAGCCGGCTGTGAAGGGTCGGCCCAGTGCGCGCAGTCCTTTTATTCTCCCATCTCGCACCCCAGCGGTCTAGACCCGCTCCAGCCCGCTTCCCATCACGCCTCGCCTGGAAATCCCATACGCGCTCAGTGCACTCACCCGGCTCCCCGCCCTTCTCCTGTCACCAGCCCACGCCTCCTCTGTTTGTAAAGCCCACATCTCCGGCTTTATCTTCCTCTCTTCCCCGCCCACTACTCATTGTTATCCCAGAATCAACCCAAGCCTATCCGAGATTCGACACGGGCGCTCCACCCCACCCTCCACCAAGCCTCCGTCTTGCCCACACTCTTCCTTTTCTTGGTAGCCTCGCCTGATATGGAACGCCCCTTACTCTGCACATGTGCCCACCCCCCCCCACCCCCCAGTTTTCCATTTCCCTACCCTAGATAGCATCCATTCTTGACCTCACGCTCACCGTCCACTGCCCAAACCCAGAGCTCAGGCTGAGAGGTTCTGTGGGGGGAGTATGGGAGCTTTCCCCCTCCAGGCTAATGGCTCAAAAACACCTGTGCAACACAATGTCAGTTTCTTGTTTGCACCAGGCTACAAAAACAGACGGCAGAAATGCCTTTGACCAACTCCCAAGCTTCAGATCGAGGTTCACTATCCTTAAATTCAAAATATTGTAAGGAGGAGTTCCTAGTCTAAATATAGAGCAAAATTCCCAGAGATAGTCCCACAGGAACACAGTCCCTGCAGTGTTTTCTTGCAAGCTCCATTTTCACCGCACACAGTCACATCAGTCCCACCTTTAGCCAGTTCCACTGAAAATTACCTTTTTTGTAAAGAACTTTCTGAATTTGAGTATTGGTAGAGTTTTAGTCATTTATTTTGTTAGAATAGTGGATAAAATGTTGGACTCTCTAGCATGAGGTCCTGAGTTTGGTACTGGCACGCATGTGCCACAGTGGCTTTCTGATTCTTTCTCTCTCGCACTCTTTCTCAAAAATAAATCAGGTGATCCGGTGGTAGCACAGCGGGTGAAGTGCACGTGGTGCTAAGCACAAGGACCTGCACAAGGATCCCAGTGCGAGCCCCTGGCTCCCAAGGGCTCCCCACCTGCAGGGGAGTCGCTTCACAAGCGGTGAAGCAGGTCTGCAGGTGTCTTATCTTTTTCTCCCCCTCTCTGTCTTCCCCTCCTGTCTCCATTTCTGTCTTTCTATCCAACAACAGAACATCATCATCAACAACAAAAATGACCACAACAAGGCTACTATAACAAGGGCAACAAAAGGGGGGAAAATGACCTCCAGGAGCAGTGGATTCATGGTGCAGGCACTGAGCCCCAGCAATAACCCTGGAGGCAAAAAAAAAAAAAATACATAAATAAATCATTAAACATCTTTAGTAAAATAGTTACAAACAGCTTATAATATTCAGAACTGCTATAGACCAAATAAGTATGTCTGCACTATGTAACATTCAAAAATCACTTATATGAAGTGAAAAGCCAAGAATATGTTGCGTGGGGAGAAACAGCAAGAATCAAGGCAGAATATATCTTAGTCTTAGCACTGATTTTTTTTTCCTATGATGAAAGTTATGGGTTATTTTCCTTTTTTTAAAATAAACTTTATTCATTTTTTCCCTTTTGTTGCCCTCGTTATTTATCATTGTTGTTGTTATTGGTTAGGACAGAGAGAAATGGAGAGAGGAGGGGAAGACAGAAAGGGGGAGAGAAAGATAGACACCTGCAAACCTGCTTCACCGCCTGTGAAGCAACTCCCCTGCAGGTGGGGAGCCGGGGGCCCAAACCCAGATCCCAATGCAGGTCCGTGTACTTTCTGCCATGTGCGCTTAACCCACTGCGCCACCGCCTGGCTCCCCTTTTCTTTCTTTCTTTCTTTCTTTCTTTCTTTTTTAAATAAGGATTTTTAATCTTTATTTATTGGATAGAGACAGCCAGAAATCAAGAAGGAAAGGGGAGATAAAGAGGGAGAGAGACAGAGGGACACCTGCAGCCTGCTTCACCACTCGCAAAGCTTTCCCCCTGCAGGTGGGGACCAAGGGCTCAAAACCAGTCCTTGAGCACTGTAACATGTGCTCAACCAGGTGTGCTACCATCTGGCCCCTAGGTTATTTATTTATTTATTTTATTTAAGAAAGGATAAATTAACAAAACCATAGGGTAGGAGGGGTACAACTCCACACAATTCCCACCACCCAATCTCCATATCCCACCCCCTCCCCTGATAGCTTTCCCATTCTCTATCCCTCAGGGAGCATGGACCCAGGGTCATTGTGGGTTGCAGAAGGTAGAAGGTCTGGCTTCTGTAATTGCTTCCCCGCTGAACATGGGCGTTGACTGGTTGGTCCATACTCCCAGTCTGCCTCTCTCTTTTCCTAGTAGGGTGGGTCTCTAGGGAAGTGGAGCTCCAGGACATAGTGGTGGGGTCTTCAGTCCAGGGAAGCCTGGCCAGCATCCTGATGACATCTGGAACCTGGTGACTGAAAAGAGAGTTAACATACAAAGCCAAACAAATTGTTGAGCAATCATGGACCCAAAGGTTGGAATAGTGGAGAGGAAGTGTTAGGGGGGTACTCACTGCAAACTCTAGTGCACTTCTGCTTTCAGGTATATATTTTGCAGTAGTTTATGGATACATGTGGACATATGCTCTCTCTCACAGAAACGGGTGTATATCTAGGTTTGGGGACTTTGTTAGAAAGTGAACCACCTGAGATGGAATTAGAGTATACTATGAAAGGAAAGGTCTCACCCGAGTAATGAAGTTGAAGGCTTGTCATTCCACACGTGAAGTCTCTGGACACAGTCTGAAGTGAAGCATGTTGAGGTGGCAACCGTTGCGTATTTATTTATTTTTATTGATGCTTTTCAGCATTTCCCCTTTTCACAATAAACGTAAGTTTTTATTTATTTATTTTCCCTTTTGTTTGCCCTTGTTTTTTGTTGTTGTAGTAGTTATTATTGTTGTCATTGTTGTTAGATAGGACAGAGAGAAATGGAGAGAGGAGGGGAAGACAGAGAGGGAGAGAGACACCTGCATACCTGCTTCACCGCCTGTGAAGTGACTCCCCTGCAAGTGGGGAGCCAGGGGCTTGAACCCAGATCCTTATACTGGTCCTTGTGCTTCACACATGTGCTTAACCCACTGCGCTACCACCTGACCCCCAAGTTTTCTCTCTTTTTATGTAAGATTTTATTTATTTTTAAAATTATCTTTATTTATTTATTTATTTGGATAGAGACAGCCAGAAATCAAGAGGGAAGGGGGTGATAGGGAGAGAGACAGAGAGACACCTGGAGCCCTGCTTCACCACTTGTGAAGCTTTCCCTCTGCAGGTGGGGGCCAAGGACTCAAACCCAGTTCCTTGCGCACTGTAACATGTGCGCTCAACCAGGTGCACCACCACCTGGCCCCTGTAAGATTTTATTCATTCATTAATGAGGAAGATAGGAGCCAGGGAGGAGAGAGAGAACCGACATCACTGTGGTGCATGTGCTGCTGGGGGTCAAACTCAGGACCTAGTGCTTAAGAGTCCAATGCTTTCTCCACTGCACCATCTCCCAGACCACTATCCAACAACTACAGCAATAACCACAGTAACAACAACAAAAACAAGAAGGGCAATAACAAGGGCAACAAAATGGGAAAAGTGGCCTCCGGGAGCAGTGGATTTGTAGTATAGGCACTGAGTCCCAGCAATAACCCTGGAGGAAAAAAAAAAGAGAGAGAGAGAGAGAAAGAGAAAACTCCATTAAAAAACCCAGTAAGTGGGAGTTGGGCGGTAGTGCAGGTGGCCCAAAGTGCAAGGACTGGTGTAAGCATCCCGGTTCAAGCCCCCGGCTCCCCACCTGCAGGGGAGTCGCTTCACAGGCAATGAAGCAGGTCTGCAGGTGTCTATCTTTCTCTCCCCCTCTCTGTCTTCCCTTCCTCTCTCCATTTCTCTCTGTCCTATCCAACAACAATGACATCAATAATAACTACAATAATAAAACAAGGGCAATAAAAGGGAATAAATAAATAAATAAATGTTTTTTTAAAAAACCAGTAACTATGCTATTCAAGTGAGCTATTTCAACACTTTTTTTTTTGCTTTGTTTTTTAACTCCATGGTATATATTGGTAGTCACCCCCCAAAAAAGGCATAATTTTGGTGGCTTCATGATATTAAATAGATGTATTATAGTTTATTTAACTTAGCCCTCACTATGGAATTTTTAGCTTGTGTTTACCTTTTTTGTTATAGGTTCATTCAATAAATATTTACTAAACAGTAATGTGCTACTTCTATATGCCAGATGATTATAGGCACTGGGGATGCAGCTCCCAGGGGATGCAGCTCCTAGATTAGTACCGTGGAGTCAGAAGATAGTTCATCTGTTAAAGCACACTATTTGCCATGCTCAAGGACCCAAGTTCAATCGCCTGGCCACCATATAAGAGCAGCACACCAAGAAGTTTCTTGTGTGGTGAAAATATCATCAGTGCTATAATCTCTCTCCTTCTCTTTCTGTCTTTCCTCTCACAAGTCCTCTAGGAGTGGTGGGATCATGTAGGTGCAAAGCCCAGGCAAAATAAATAAATAAATAAATAAGTTGCACTGAAAATTCTTTTTAAAAAAGATATTTATTTATTCACTTTTGTTGCCCTTGTTGTTTCATTGTTGTTGTAGTTATTATTGTTGTTATCGGTGTCACTGTTGTTAGATAGGACAGAGAGAAATGGAGAGAGGAGGGGAAGACAGAGAGGGGGAGAGAAAGGTAGACACCTACAGACCTGCTTCACCGTCTATGAAGCCACTCCCCTACAGGTGGGGAGCTGGGGGCTCAAACAGGGATCCTTATGCCAGTCCTTGCACTTCACGCCACCTGTGCTTAACCCACTGTGTTACCACCTGACTCCCCTTTTTTTTTAACCAGAGCACTGCTCAGCTCTGGCTGACAGTGATGTGGGGGATTGAACCTGGGACTGAGAGTCTCTTTGAGTAACCATTATGTTATCTACCCATCATCCCTGGCAACTTTTTTTTTTTTTTGCCTCCAGGGTTATCACTTGGGCTCAGAGCCTGCACCAGGAATCCACTGCTCCTGGAGGCCATTTTTTCCCATTTTGTTGCCCTTGTTGTTGCTGTTATTGTTGCCATTGATGTTGTTGTTGGATAGGACAGAGAGAAATCAAGAAGGGAGGGGAGACAGAGGGGGAGAGAAAGACACTTGCAGACCTGCTTCACAGTTCATGAAGTGATCTCCCCTGCAGGAGGGGAACTGGGGGCTCGAACCGGGGTCCTTACACCTGTCCTTGCACTTAGCGCCATGTATGCTTAACTCCTTGTGCTACTGCCCAACCTCCCACTTTTTTTTAACTGCCAGTAGAGTTATTGCTGGAACTCAGTGCCAGCACTACAGATTCACTGCTCCCAGTGGCCATTTTTCCTTCTTTCTCTCTTTCTCTTTTCCTCTTTTTATTTTCTTGGATAGGACAGAGAGAAATTGAGAAGGGGAGATAGAGACAAAGAAAGATAGACATCTGCAGACCTGCTTTACCCCTCATGAAATTTCCCCCCTATAGGTGGGGAGCAGGGGGTTGAACCCATGTCCCTGAGCATGATTACATGTACATTCAACTAGTTGGACCACCACTCAGACTGTCACAAATTTTCATTATTTTCTTTAGATAAAATCTGAATAACTGGAAAGTGTGTCAAAGAAACTAAGAAAAGAGTAGCTCCTTTTCATTAATGAAATTCATTTGACATTCACAGATGAAACCAAAATATATCTGAAGGGGGTCGGGTGGCAGCGCAGCGGGTTGAGCGCTCGTGGCGCAAAGCACAAGGACTGGCATAAGGATCCCGGTTCGAGCCCCTGGCTCCCCACCTGCAGGGGAGTCACTTCACAAACGGTGAAGCAGGTCTGCAGGTGTCTATCTTTCTCTTCCCTTCTCTGTCTTCCCCTCCTCTCTCCATTTCTCTCTGTCCTATCCAACAACGAATGATATCAACATCAACAATTATAACCACAATAAGGCTACAACAACAAAGGCAACAAAAGGGGAAAAAATGGCCTCCAGGAGCAGTGGATGCATGGGGCACTGAGCCCCAACAATAACCCTGGAGGCAAAAAAAATTATATATATATATATATGACTTTGGAAGTTGATGGCATCAGCTTATATCACTTACTACTCCCTCATGCTTCAAGGATTTTAACACTTGACTTGTCATTCTCTTCTCTCCCACATCTGTCAAGTTCTTGGTGATTCTTAGGATATAATACTACATAGGCAATTCCTCTAGTAAATGTGATTGTTCACTTGCAAGAATGTCTCTATACTTCCTTCTGGCCCATAGTGACCCTTTTTTTGTGTTTTTACTGTTCATCTTGGCTTCTCAACTCCTTGAATCTGGTCTACCCTTGTGACTTGTTCTGACTAATAGATTATGGTGGGAATGACATGGTTAGGCAGAAATGACACTGGGTAGGTTGCCAGAATATGGGCTTCAAAAGATTTCAGCTTGCCTTTTTTCCCCCATTAGAACACTTTGAACATTATGTAAAGAAGCCCAGTCTAGGTCAGAGATATAGCTCAGCAGTAGAGCACAGGATTTGCTTCTGGATGTCCCAGATTTGATCCCTATACTGCATATGCTAGGGCTGAGCAGCTCTCCCCCACACATCAAGTGAATAGAAATACCTTTTTTAAATCTCTTTAAAAGTGTTTTAAATATTTATTTATTTATTCCCTTTTGTTGCTCTTGTTTTATTGCTGTAGTTATTCTTATTGTCATCGTTGTGGGATAGGGCAGAGAGAAATGCAGAGAAGGGGGAAGACAGAGAGGGGGAGAGAAAGATAGACACCTGCAGACCTGCTTCAGCACCTGTGAAGCGACTCCCTGAAGGTGGGGATCCAGGGGCTGGAACCAGGATCCTTATGTGGGTCCTTGCGCTTTGCGCCACGTGAGCTTAACCCCGCTGCGCTACTGTATGACTCCCATAGAAATACCTTTTTAAAAAGAAAGAAAATCTGGGGACAGGTGGTGGCATGGCTGGTTGAACACACGTATTACAATGCGCAAGGACCTGGGTTCAAGCCCCTGGTCCCCACATGCAGGAGGAAACTTTTGCAAGTGGTAAAGCAGTGCTACAGGTGTCTGTTTCTCTCCCTCTCTATCATCCACTTGATTTCTGGGTGTCTCTATCCAATAAATAAAGATAATAAAAAGGAAGGAAGGAAGGAAGGAAGGAAGGAAGGAAGGAAGGAAGGAAGGAAGGAAGGAAATCAGTGAAGCAGTGGGGGAGGTAGCACAGCTGATAGGCACAGGACTCACCTCTGTGCAGCCCTGGGTTTGATCCTTGCCACCACATATGCTCGGGAAGCACACTTACTCTCTCTCTTTGTGTCTTTAAATAAATGGAGAGATAAGATGGGCACTGGTTCACCCTATATGGTACATGTGTCTTTAAATAAATAGAGAGATGGGATGGGCACTGGTTCACCCTATATGGTACACGTGACTGTCCTTAAAGATCTAGGTTCAAGCCCCTCATCCCCACCTACAGAGGGAAGCTTTGCAAGCAGTGCTGCAGGTGTCTCTCTTTCTCTCTTCTCTGTCTCACCCTTTCCTTTCAATTTCTCTCTGTGTCTATTTTTAAAAATTATATATACATATACATATACATATACATATACATATATATATATATAGAGAGAGATTTTGAAGGCCAATCAAGCATCCGGGAAAACAACTCAGTTGGTAGACATGGAACTTGCATGCCTAAGATTTCTGGTTTGATCCCTTGCACTGCATATGTAAAGTGGTGCTTGATTTCCTCTCTCTCATGACAGATTCTCTGTCAATATTACTAAAAGAAGGTTTGGTCCTTACCTTTTGAAGGAGCAATTAATCAAGAGGCCAGCATTGGTATAAGACGTCTTTTATGGGGCCAGGCCAGTCGGTGGTGCAACCATTAGAGTGCACGTTACAATGCACAAGAACCCCGGCTCAAGTCCCCAGTGGTGAAGCAGTGTTATGGATGCCTTTCTTCCTCTCTTATTTCTTCCTTCTCTCTCAATTTCTCTCTTGTCTCTATCCAGTAAACAAATAAATAAATAATGTTTTCTAAAACTAAATCTTTTATCATTTTGCTAGGATATCATGAGAAGATGGCAGATGTGTGCCTCAAAAGAGTCGGGCTGTAGTGCAGTGGGTTAAGCGCAGGTGGCGCAAAGCACAAGGACCGGCAGAAGGATCCCGGTTCGAACCCCGGCTCCCCACCTGCAGGGGAGTTGCTTCACAGGCAATGAAGCAGGTCTGCAGGTGTCTTTCTCTCCTCCTCTCTGTCTTCCCCTCCTCTCTCCATTTCTCTCTGTCCTATCCAACAACGACGACAACAACAATAATAACTACAACAATAAAACAACAAGGGCAATAAAAGGGAATAAATAAATAAAATAAAATAAATTTAAAAACAAACAAACAAAAACCACCTCTCGGGAGTCGGGCGGTAGCGCAAAGGATTAAGCATAAGTGGTGCAAAGTGCAAGGACCAGCGTAAGGATCCTGGTTCCAGCCCCGGGCTCCCCATCTGCAGGGGAGTCACTTCACAGGCGGTGAAGCAGGTCTGCAGGCGTTTAACTTTCTCCGCCCCTCTCTGTCTTCCCCTCTTCTCTCCATTTCTCTCTGTCCTATCCAACAACGATGACATCGATGATAACTACAACAATAAAACAAGGGCAACAAAAGGGAGTAAATAAATAAATATTTTTTAAAAATCTTTAAGAAAAACACCTCTCTCACCTTAGACAGTAAGCAGGATTTAAAATTTTTTTTCTTATATTTATTAATTTTCCCTTTTGTTGCCCTTGTTATTTTTCCTTTTTTTAATTTCTTTTTTATTTTTTATTATCTTTATTTATTTATTGGATAGGGACAGCCAGAAATTGAGAGGGAAGGGGTGTTAGAGAGGGAGAGAGACAGCTGCAACAATGTTTCACTACTAGTGAAGCTTCTCCTCTGCAGGACCGGGGGCTTGAACCTGGGTCCTTGTGTGCTGTAACATGTGTGCTCAATCAGGTGCGCCACCACTCACTCGGCCCCTCCCTTGTTGTTTTTTATTGTTGTTGTAGTTACTATTTTGTTTTTATTCGTTGTTGTTAGAGTTTGAGCCCCCACTCCCCACCTGGAGGGGGAACCCCATGAGTGAGTGGGAAGCAGGTCTGCAGGTGTCTATCTTTCTTTCCCTCTCTCTATGTCCCCCACCCCTTTCAGTTTCTCTCTGTCCTGTCAAGACAAAATAGAAAAGAGAGAGAAAGAAAGGTCGCAGATGGCAGACTCTGACTTTCTCTGGAAGCTTTCACAATTTTTGGATAAGATTCTATTAAAAGGAGTTGTAGTTTTTCATATAGGAGGTTTTGCTGTGTTCTTTCTGGTTCACATAACTTCAAATTTGATCTGATCCACAGCAAATTGTCTGTTTCGTTAAGGCTTGCTCCTGGAATTCTGTTAGGCGCAAGGAGTGCAAAAATGGAGTTTATTATTTTTTAAAATTATCTTTATTGGGTAGAGACACCCAGAAATCTAGAGGGAAGGGGGAGAAACAGAAGAAAGACAGAGAGACCAGTGGCACTGCTGCACCACTTGTGAAGCTTTCCCTGTAGGTGGGGACCAGGGACTTGAACCTGAGTCCTTGGCATTGTAATGTGTGTGCTTAACCAGATGCACCACCACCCAGCCTCCCAAAAATGGAGTTTATAATGCTTACTAACATCACCTCAGATGAAATAGGTAAGTCTTTTTTTTTTTTTTGGGGGGAGGATCAGGTAGTAGGGCAGCGGGTTAAACGCACATGGCGCAAAGAGCAAGAACCGGCATAAGGATCCCGGTTCAAGCCCCCCGCTCCCCACCTGCAGGGGGGTCGCCTCACAAGTGGTGAAGTAGGTCTGCAGGTATCTATCTTTCTCTCCTCCTCTCTGTCTTCCCTTCCTCTCTCCATTTCCATCTGTCCTATCCAACAATGACATCAGTAACAACAACAACAATAAAAAACAAGGGCAACAAAAGGGAATAAACAAATAAATAAATAAATAAATATTTTAAAAAATTAAGGGACTAGGTGGTGGCTCACCTGATTAAGTGTACATGTTACAATATGCAAGGACCCAGGTTCCAGCCCCCGATCACCACCTACAAGGTGAAAACTTTGCAAGTGGTGAAGCATGTTGTGGGTGTCTTTCTGTCTCTCTTCCTCTCTATCACCCCCTTCCCTCTTGGTTTCTGGCTGTCTCTAACCAATAAATAAAGATTTTAAAAAGTTAAAAGAAAAAAATATAGTCCAGCTTATTGAGAATCCTCAGGGAATAGAACTGAGTCACCCCAGTCAACAACTACCAAAGTATGTGAGGTCCTGTTACCCAACTTCCAAATGGCTGTAGCCCCTTGCCTGAGCCTAGCAAGACCCTGGATGAGCGGCTCAGCAGAGCTTTGTCTATATCACCATGTTATGAACCCATAAGTGGCAGTGGCTTTAAGTTTTAGAATGGTTTAATTTGTAGGTTTTATTTTATTTATTTTTATTTTTTATTTTATTTTATTTTATTTTATTTTATTTGCCTCCATGGTTATTGCCAGGGCTCCAAATCCACAGCTCTTGGAGACCATTTTCCCCCTTTTGTTGCCATTTTTGTTTGATCATTGTTGTAGTTATTATTATAATTGTTGTTGTTGCTGTCGTTGGATAGGACAGAGAGAAATGAAGAGAGGAGGGGAAGATAGAGAGGGGGAGAGAAAGATAGACACCTGCAGACCTGTTTCACCGCCTGTGAAGCAACTCCCTTACAGCTGGGGAGCCGGGGCTTGAACCGGGATCCTTACGCTGGTCCTTGCATTTTGTGCCACATGCTTTTAACCCCATGCGATACCACCCGACTCTCTTTATTTTATTTTTTTTTTAAGATTTTAAAATATTTATTCATGTGGTCCGGGAGGTGGCACAGTGATAAAGCTTTGGACTCTCAAGCATTAGGTCCTGAGTTTGATTCCCCGCAGCATATGTGCCAGAGTGATGTCTGGTTCTTTCTCTCTCCTCCTATCTTCCTCGTTAATAAATAAATAAAATCTTTTTAAAATATTTATTTATTTATTACTTTTTGTTGCCCTTGTTCTTTTATTGTTGTAGTTATCATTGTTGTTATTGGATAGGACAGAGAGAAATGGAGAGAGGAGGGGAAGACAGAGAGGGGGAGAGAAAGACACCTGTAGGTCAGACCTGCTTCACCACTTATGAAGTGACTCCCCTGCAGGTGGGGAGATGGGGGCTGAGGGGTGGGGATGTTTTCCAACCCGTCCTTGTGCTTTGTGCCACATGCGCTTAACCTGCTGCGCTACCGCCCGATTCCCTATAAGTTGTGTTTTTAATTTTTTAATATTTATTTATTCCCTTTTGTTGCCCGTTTTTTTTTATTGTTGTAGTTACTGTTGTTGTTATTGATGTCACTGTTGGATAAGACAGAGAGAAATGGAGAAAGGAGGGGAAGACAGAGGGGGAAGAGAAAGATAGATACCTGCAGACTTGTTTCACCACCTGTGAAGGGACCCCCTACAAGTGGGGAGCCAGGGGCTTGAACTGGGATCCTTTTGCCAGTCCTTGTGCTTTGAGCCACATGTGCTTAACCTGCTGTGATACCGTCCGACTCCCCACTGTAAGTTTAAAAAAAATTTTTAAATTATTTATTTTCCCTTTTGTTACCCTTGTTGTTTTTTTATTGTTGTAGTTATTGTTGTTGATGATGATGTCATCGTTGTTGGATAAGACAAAGAGAAATGGAGAGAGGAGGGGAAGACAGATAGGAGGAGAGAAATATAGACACCTGTAGACCTGCTTCACTGCTTGTGAAGCGACTCCCCTACAGGTGGAGAGCCGGGGGCTCAAACAGGGATCCTTCCACCGGTCCTTGCGCTTCGTGCCACGTGCGCTTAATCCGCTGTGCTACCGCCCGACCCCCTAAGTTTTATTTTATAGTGATTAGTGATTTTTCCCTTTTGTTACCCTTTTGTTTATTATTGTTGTTATTATTATTGTTGTTGGATAGGACAGAGAGAAATCGAGAGAGGAGGGGAAGACAAAGAGGAGGACACACCTGTTTCACCCCTTGTGAAGCCACCCCCACTGTAGGTGGGGAGCCAGGAGCTGGAACCCGGATCCTTATGCGGGAATTTGAGCTTTAGGCCACGTGTGCTTAACCCACTGTGATATCGCCCCGCCCCCTGTGATTAGTGACTCAACAGTGGTTTATAAGATTATAAGGAAGCAGGGGTATAGTTCTGTACCACATCTACAAAACAAAATTCGGTTCCCCTTCCCCAGTGATAACCACCATCGTTTTCTCAATATCTTATAAGATTTTTTTTTTTTTTTTTTTACTTATTACGCATAAGAGTTTCACTGAAAAAGGGAGGGAGAGAGAGACAGAGAGAGAGAGAGAAACAGATAGGCAGTCAGACATGGGGGCCAGGTGGTGGTGCGCCTGGTTAAGCACACATAGTTCTATGCAAAGGATCCACGCAATGACCAGGCTTTAATACCCTGCTCCCCACCTGCAGCAAGAAAGCTTCACAAGAGATGAAGCATTGGGCGAGGGTAGATAGTGTAATGGTTATGCAAACAGACTCTCATGCCTGAGGCTTCGTCAAGTTCCAGGTTCAATCTCCTGCATCACCATAAGCCAGAGCTGAGTAGTGCTCTGGTAAAAATAAAAAAATATTAAAAAATTTAAAAAAAGAGATAAAGCATGTCTGCAGGTGTCTGTCTTTCCTTTTTCCTCTCTATCTTCACTTTCTCTTTAAATTTCTCTCTCTGTGAGAGTGAAAAAAAAAGTGGGGAAAAAAAGGAAAAATCTGGGGAGTGGGCGGTAGCGCAGCGGGTTAAGCGCAGGTGGTGCAAAGCGCAAGGACCAGTCTAAGGATCCTGGTTCAAGCCCCTGGCTCCCCACCTTCAGGGAAGTCACTTCACAAGTGGTGAAGCAGGTCTGCAGGTATCTATCTTTCTCTCCCCCTCTCTGTCTTCCCCTCTTCTCTCCATTTCTCTCTGTCCTTTCCAACAATGACTACAACAATAACTACAACAGTGAAACAACAAGGGCAACAAAAGGGAATAAATAAATAAATATTTTTTAAGAAGGAAATATAGGAATAAATGGCCACCAGGTGTGGTGGATTTGTAGTACTGGCACTGAGTCCCAGCAATGACCCTGGAAGCAAGAGAGAAAGAGAAAGAGAGAGAGAGAGAGAGACTGACTCCAGAGCACTACTCTGGGACAAGAAAAATCTAGGATTGAATCAAGAGCCTCAGATATGCAAGTCCAATGTTCAACCAGCTGAGCTATTTCCCTGGCTGAAGTTTTGCTAAGGTGGCAATTGAAAAACCGATACAATGAAGTTCTCATTTCCTTATTTACTTTCTAATGAGAAGGCTGAAGTTTCTACTATATATATTCTACTATTTATATTCATTTCCTATCATATTTAAAAATTAAATAAAAATTTTTGAGGATACCTAAAAAAGTATTGTGGGTCTTTGTCACTGTGCCTCCAGTGAAGAGGTTAATCCTGTCTCTCATCCATTAATTTCATCTCCAACCATCCCCCCTTTTTTTTGTTGCCCTTGTTGTTTTTTTTATTGTTGTAGTTATTATTGCTGTTGTTGTTGATGCCGTCGTTGTTGGATAGGACAGAGAGAAATGGAGAGAGGAGAGGGAAGACAGAGAGGGGGAGAGAAAGATAAAACACCTGCAGACCTGCTTCACCACCTGTGAAGCCCCTGCAGGTGGGGAGCTCGAACTGGGATCCTTATGCCAGTCCTTGTGCTTTGCGCTACGACCATCCCCCCTTTTAAGACTTATTATATTAATTATTTATTTAATATCATGATTATCATGGAGGTGTCACAGGCAAACTCTTTCCTATAGAAAGGCCGGAGACAGGGACTGGGCAAGTGGTGTACCTAGTAGAGCACACACCTTATTATGCCTGAGGACTTGGGTTCAAGCCCCTAGTCCCCACCAGCAGGCTGTGGTCACATGACAGAAATGTTGTGTTTAATGGGCTGTATATCTGATGTTACATGTGTTGCACAACAGAACTAGCATTGTCCTAACTTGAACAATAGGAGCAACATGTGACTTGCAAGATGTGTGGTTTATGACATGTGATACAAGTAATGAGCAGCTAGATGATTTGAGTGATGTCTGATAACATGATATAACTGTGCCTTCTCTAGCCTGCACACAAGCAGCCCAGTATGGCTGGAAAAATTCACACTGAGTAGCCTCACTTAAATTTATGACCTTCAGGAGTCGGGCAGTAGCGCAGCAGGATAAATGCACGTGGCACAAAGCGCAAGGACCGGCATAAGGATCCAGGTTCAAGCCCCCAGCTCCCCACTTGCAGGGGAGTCACTTCACAGGTGGTGAAGCAGGTCTGTAGGTGTCTATCTTTCTCTACCCTTTTTCCCCCCCCCTCTCCATTTTTCTTTGTCCTATCCAACAAAGACAACATCAATAACAACAACAATAATCATAACAATAAAACAAGGGCAACTAAGTGAAATAAGTCAGAAACAGAGGGATGAATATGGGATGATCTCACTCTCAGGAAGAAGTTGAAAAACAAGATCAGAAGAGAAAACACAAGTAGAACCTGAACTGAAATTGGCACCAAAGTAAAAGAGGGGTGGGAGGAGAATACAGATCCAAGAAGGATGACAGAGATCCTAGTGGGGGTTGTATTGTTATATGGAAAACTGGGAAATGTTATGCATGTACAAACTATTGCATTTACTGTAGAATGTAAAACATTAATTCCCCAATAAAGAAGTTACAATAAATAAATAAAAAAACAAGGGCACAAAAAGGAATAGATAAATAAATCAATAAATATTTTTTAAAAGTCTTTTTAAAAATTATGACCTTCAAATACCATTTTAGTTGATCACTGTTACTCCTACATTTCTTTAGTTTGGGGAAGTTGCCCATCCTCCTCAACAGATGCTTTCTATCTTCTCTCTCCTTCAACTTCTAGTCCCTCCTCCTCTCTCCTCAGTCTGCAGGTGGTCTTGCTTCCAACTTTACGGAGAAAATAGAAGCATTCCGAAGTGAATTCCCACATACTTCCACCACCTACCTGCATCTATTTCCATGTGCTCTGTCATCTTTTCTATATATGACCATAGATATGCTGCCTACATTCTAACCTATATGAGCCCCTCAAGCCCAGCACTGGTTCCCATCTCTCTTCATATCTGTTAACTTCAAAGGTCACCACTTCTCTCCATCTCTTCTTTCTGTATCATCAGTTCACACACATGCACCCCCCCATACACACATAATTTATTTTTATTTTATTAGATAGAGAGAAATTGAGAAGGAAAGGGGAGTTAGAGAGGAGATACCTGCAGCACTGCTTCAAAACTTGTGAAGCTATCCCTCTGCAAGTGGGGACTTGGGGTTTGAACCCAGGTTGTTGAGCATGGTAACATGTGCACTCAACCCGGTGTCCAGTGCCTAGTCCCAGTTTACTCAGTTCTATATGATCATTTTGATCATCCTTTCTCCTATGTTAAAATAAATAACCTGCTGAGGCCAGTCAGTGACACACTTGGTTGATTGATGAAGCAGATCTGTAGGTGTCTCTTTCTTCCTTTCTATCTCCTGTCTCCCCTCTCAATTATTCTCTGCCCTATCAAAATATAAGAAAAATAAACATAAAGATAAAAAATACCTTACATATCATCCTATGTTTTTCTTTCTTTTTTAAAGATTTTACTTACTTATTCATGAAAAAGACAGGTAGGGGACCGAGTGGTGTCACACCTGGTTGAGTGCACATTTTACAATGCACAAGGACCCAGGTTCAAGCCCCGGGTCCCCACCTGCAGGGGGAAAGCTTTGCGAGTGGTGAAGCAAGGCTGCAGGTGTCGCTCTGTCTCTCTCCCTATCACCCTTTCCCTCTCAATTTCTTTTCTTTTCTTTTTATTTATAAAAAGGAAACATTGACAAAACCATAGGATAAGAGGGGTATAACTCCACACAATTCCCACCATCAGAACTCCCAATCCCATCCCCTCCCCTGATAGCTTTCCTATTCTTTAACTCTCTGGGAGTATGGACCCAAGGTCATTGTGGGATGCAAAAGGTGGAAGGTCTGGCTTCTGTAATTGCTTCCCCGCTGAACATAGGTGTTGCCAGGTTGATCCATACTCCCAGCCTGCCTCTTTCTTTCCTTAGTGGGGTGGGGTTCTGGGGAGTCGGAGCTCCATGATACATTGGTGGGTTGTCCCTATCCAATAAATAAAGATAATAAAAAAAAATTAGGGAGTCAAGTGGTAGCACATCAGGTTAAGCAGGTGGCCCAAAGCACAAGGGCCAGCATAAGGATCCTAGTTCGAGCCCCTGGCTCCTCACCGGAGTCACTTCACAATCGGTGAAGCAGGTCTACAGGTGTCTATCTATCTTTCTCTCCCCCTCTCTGTCTTCCCTTCCTCTCTCCATTTCTCTCTGTCCTATCCAACAACAACGACATCATTAACAACAATAACTACAACAATAAAAACAGCAAGGACAACAAAAGGGAATAAATAAATATTTAAAAATTAAAAAAATTAAAAGATAGGCAGATAGAAAGAACCAGACTTCACTCTGGTACATGTGCTTAACAGAGCACTTCTCATTTCTGATGGTGATGTGTGTGGGATTGAACGTGGACTTGGGAACCTCAGGTATGAAATTTTTTTGATTAACCATTATGCTATCTTCCTCATCTTCAATTTCTCTTGATCCCACTCTCACTCCAAGAAAATTATTATTTTTTTAACAATTAGTGAGAAGGAGAGAACCAGGACATTACTCTGGCACATATGATGGATGCCAAGGATTAAATTCAGGACCGCATGCTTGAAGGTTCAACACTTTATCCACCATGCCACTTCCCAGGCAGGGGCCGGGTTGTGGCACATCTGGTTAAGAGCACCTATTACCAGGCTGCCTCCCATATACTTCTTCTCCTTCTCCTTCTTTGCCTCCAGGGTCATCACTGGAGCTTAGTGCCTGCACTACAAATCCACTGCTCCTGGAGGCCATTCCTCCCCCCCCCATTTTTTGTTGCCCTTGTTGTTATTGTTGGATAGAACAGAGAGAAATCGAGAGAGGAGGGGAAGACAGAGAGGGGGAGAGAAAGACACCTGCAGACATGAAGTGACCCCCCATGAAGGTGGGGAGCCAGGGGCTGCAACTGGGATCCTTATGCCAGTCCTTGTACTTTGCAACCATGTGCACTTAACCTGATGCACTACTGCCCAGCTCCTTCCCATATACTTCTTATTATGTGACTTTGACACTCCCATCAAGAGATAGAGTCTTTACTGCTGGTTTTCTCTGACTTCAGGTAGGCTTTGACTATAATGGAAGTGATGCCAGAGATAAGCAGTATTCTACCTTTCTTTCTCCCTCTCTGTCTTACCCTTATTTATTTTGAATGTAGCAGTGGATTTGCAGTGCAGGCACCAAGCCCCAGCGATAACCCTGGAGGCAAAATAAATAAATAGACTAATAAATAAATAAATGAAATTGAGAGGGAAGGAGGAGACAAAGAGACACCTGAAGCACTGTTTCACAGCTCATGAAACTTCTCCCTTACACATGGGGTTGGGGCTTGAACCCATGTCCTTGTACACTGTAATGTGTGTGACTTACCAGATGCCCCACCACCTTGTCTTTCATAGAACTTCAGTCCAGTAGCTGGACCTGAAACAACTGGGGCAGTTGGAGACCAAGCCTCTCCATGGAGCTGAAGTTTCTCTCTCCATGTGTCCTCCCCACTAAGGCTGGTTTGGGCTTCTTCATGATGAGCTTGGGGCATTCAGATTAATTACATAATGACTCAGAACTCCAAAAGCAACTGTCTCAAGAGAATCAGGTATTGCATCAAAGTAAAAGACTCTGGGGTTGGTTTGGGGTTCAGGTCCTGGGACAAGGTTGCAGAGGAGGACCTAGCAGGGGCTGAATTATTATGTGAAAAACTGGGAAATGTTATGTATGTATAAACCATTGTATTTTTTTTTCATCACTGTGTGTGTCTTTTTTTTTTCTTTATTGGGGAATTAATGTTTTACATCAACAGTAAATACAACAGTTTGTACATGCATAACATTCCCCAGTTTCCCATACAACCCCCACTAGGTCCTCTGTCATCCTTCTTGGACCTGTATTCTCCCCACCCCAGAGTCTTTTACTTTGGTGCGATACATCAATTCCATTTCAGGTTCTACTTTTTTTTTTTTATCTTGTTTTTCAACTTCTGCCTGAGAGTGAGATCATCCCATATTCATCCTTCTGTTTCTGACTTATCAAACCATTGTATTTTACAGCTGATTATAAACTATTAATTCCCAAATAAATAAATTAAAAGAGAGAGAGAGGGAATCAGGTAAAATGTAGGTCATCTTTTGTGATCAAACCTCAAAAGTTGCATGGCATCACACTGCATGTGTCAGAGTAGTGTTTTAGTCCTTATTCTCTCTGTTACACACACACACACACACACACACACACACACACACACACGAAGTAAATCTTTTAGGGGCTGGGTAGTGGTGTACCTGGTTAAGCACACATGTTAACAATGCACAAGGACCCAGGTTCAAGCCCCTCATCTCCACCTGCAGGGGGAAAGCTTTAGGAATGGTGAAGCAGGGCTGCATGTGTCTCTCTGTCTCTCTTCCTCATTATTCTCCCACTCCTCTTGATTTCTGCCTCTCTATATCCAATAAATCATTAAAGATAATAAAAAAAGTTAAACCCCATCAAGTGGGGCCCTATTCTGAGAGTCCTGAGATTCCCACATAGACATGATGGGCCTAGACCTTGAATAAATCCCTCTCTCCATTGTTACCGATCATCTCTATCAGGAACAGCAAAACAGACCCCTTTTTGGCCCCCATAGGACTTTGCCCTCAACTTGGATCAACAACAGTAGAGAATGTTCCATCCTCCAAAGGGAGGCTGGACAACATACTCTATGCTACACCTGAGGAAGATGGGTTCTGATATTGGGGCAGCTTGGAACATCCTACTCATGACCACAGAATATAAGCTCAGATCTACAGGGATGCAGAGGTTACATAGGTTCCTAAGCTGAATATGGGCCCCAGATCACATCAAATCGATGGAGTTTACAGTTAACAATGTTTATACACATTTTTCATATTTGGGAGCTATTCTCTTCCCTGATCCAGCTTTCTGGTCCTTTTCCAGCTATGACATCATCTCCCCAGACAATAACTTGGATCTACTTGCATATCAGATTTCAGGCTCAAGGCAAAAAAAAAAAAAAAAAAACTAGTATAGCCACAGGCCCTTTGGAACATAACTAAAATAGTCCTAGTAGCTATCTACAAAATGGAGACCCCCCTCCCAACTCTTCATAGGCACTACTCCAGCCTTTAAGTTCATGATTAGTCAACAACTTGTTTGGCTTTGTATGTTAACTCTCTTTTCAACCACCAGGTTCCGGATGCTAGCATGATGGCAACCAGACTTCCCTGGACAGACAACCCCACCAATGTGTCCAATCAACGTGTGATTCTGAAGAACCCCGTCCCACTAGGGAAAGAGAGAGACAGGCTGAGAGTATGGATTGACCTGACAAAGCCCATGTTCAGCGGGGAAGCAATTACAGAAGCCAGACCTTCCACCTTTTGCATCCCACAATGACCTTGGGTCCATATTCCTAATGGGTTAAAGAATAGGAAAGCTGTGGTCTGGGAGGTGGCGCAGTGGATAAAGCATTGGATTCTCAACCATGAGGTCGTGAGTACAATCCTTGGCAGCACATGTACCAGGGTGATGTCTGGTTCTTTCTCTCTCTCCACCTATCTTTCTCATGAATAAATAAATAAACTCTTAAAAAAACAACAAAAGATTAGGAAAGCTATTGGGGAAGGGGATGGGATACAGAGTTCTGGTGGTGGGAATTGTGTGGAATTGTTCCCCTCTTATCCTATGGTACTGTCAGTGTTTCCTTTTTATAAATAAATGAAAATTTAAAAAAAGAAAAATATTTAAAAAGAAATAAATCTTTAAAAATAGTTATCTGAGGGGTTGACGAGATAGCATAATGGTTATGCAAATAATCTTCTGTGTCTAAGACTTCAAGGTCTCAGGTTCAATCCTCAGCACCACCATGAGCCAGAGCTGAGAAGTACACTGATAAAAATAAATTAATTAATTTAATTAAATAGATAATAAGATATATATATATTTAAAGTTATCTGAGGACCAGTTTTTATTATATATTGTTTTGCCTAAAATTGTAGTTTTCAAGAAACTGATTAAGTTACTTGAGGACTTAGAGTCATTTATTTTTAATTTATTTTTTTTTCTTTATTGGGGGATTGATGGTTTACTGTTGACAGTAAAACACAGTAGTTCATACATGTATAACACTTCTCAATTTTCCATTCAAACCCTCCAGTTAGGTCCTCCTCTTCCATCATGTTCCTGGACCTGAACCCTGAACCACCCCCCCGCAGAGTCCTTTACTTTGGTGCAATACACCAACTCCAGTCCAAGTTTGCTTTGTATTTTCCTTTTTGTTCTTCTTTCTCAACTTCTATGAGTGGGATCATTCCATATTTATCCTTCTCATTCTGGCTTATCTCATTTAAGTTCCATCCAAGATGAAGTGAAGAAGGTGAACTTGCCATTTTTAATAGCTGAGTAGTATTCCACTATATATATATATACACCACAACTTGCTCAGTCACTCATCTGTTGTTGGACACATAGTTTGCTTCCAGGTTTTGGCTATTATAAATTGTGTTGCCATGAACATATAAGTATACACAAATCTTTTTGGATAGGTGTGTTTGGTTCCTTCTTAGAGTAGTTTCTTTATTTTTTAAGAAAGATTTTAAAAATATTTATTTATTTCTTCCCTTTTGTTGCCCTTGTGTTTTATTGTTGTAGTTATTGATGTCATCATTGTTGGATAGGACAGAAAGCAATGGGGAGAAGAAGGGAAGACAGGGAGGGGAGAGAAAGACACCTGCAGACCTGCTTCACTGCCTGTGAAGGGACCCCTTGCAGGTGGGGAGCTGGGGGCTCGAACCGGGATCCTTACGCCAGTCCTTGCACTTTGAGCCACCTGTGCTTAACCCACTTTGCTACCACCCAACTCCCCTTAGAGTAGTTTATTTTATTTTATTTTATTTATTTATTCCCTTTTGTTGCCCTTGTTGTTTTATTGTTGTAGTTATTATCGTTATTGTCGTCGTTGTTGGATAGGACAGAGAGAAATGGAGAGAGGAGGGGAAGACAGAGAGGAGGAGAGAAAGATAGAAACCTGCAGACCTGCTTCACCTGCAGGTGGGGAGCCGGGGTTCGAACCGGGATCCTTATGCCGGTCCTTGTGCCGGTCCTTGTGCCGGTCCTTGTGCCGGTCCTTGTGCTTTGCGCCACCTGCGCTTAACCCGCTGCGCTACACCCCGACTCCCCTTAGAGTAGTTTCTAAGAATGACTATAGTCCTGAAGTTTGATGCTTATCTATGCTTCCACATTCCCCACTATCCATTTTCACTGCGTCTTTAATACCCAAGTCATTATCTCACCATTCCATCACCTACGGAAAGAAAATTAACTCTCCCATATTCCAAAGGATAGCTCGATGAAGTGAATAAGCCAATAGATTTAAAGTATAGATGGGGGGGGCATATGTAGTTCAGTTGGATAGTGTGCTATTTTGCCATGAGTGTTCAGGCCCTACTCATCGGTGCTATGATTTCTTCTTTCCTTCTCTCTGCCTCTCTGTCTCTGTCTCTATCTGAAAAAGTCAGCTTGAAATAGTGAAGCCTAAGCAACAACAAAAAAAGTATGGCTAGGAAATAAATAACACACATACAACTATTATTATTATTAATTAATTTATTTATGTCACCAGACTACTTCTCAGCTATAGTTTATGGTGGTGTAGGAGATTGAAATTGGGACTTTGGAGCCCAGGGCATGAGAGTCTTTTTGCATGACCCTTATTATATCTCCCCTGACCTCTAATAAAAATTTAAACAGGGGAGTCGGGTGCAGTGGGTTAAGCGCAAGTGGTGCAAAGTGTAAGGATCCTGGTTCAGCCCCGGCTCCCCACCCACAGGGGAGTCACTTCACAGGTGGTGAAGCAGGTCTGCAGGTGTCTATCTTTCTCTCCCCCCTCTGTCTTCCCCTCCTCTCTCCATTTCTCTCTGTCCTGTCTAACAACAGTGACATCAGTAACAACAACAATAATAACTAAACAATAAAAAGAACATCAAGGGCAACAAAAGGGAAGATAAATAAATATATGAAAAATAAAAATAAATAAAACAAAGAAAATTTAAGAACAGGAAACAAAAGGGGGCAGAGGGGTGGCGTGCCAGGTTCAGCACACATATATGGAAGGACCAGTGTTCAAGCCTTGACTTCCCACCTGTAGGGGAAATGCTTCATGAGCGGTGAAGCAGGTGTGCAGGTAACCATCTTTCTCCAATGTTCTCTCTCTCTCTTTTTTTTTTTGCTCCAGGATTATCATTCTGGCACTACGAATCCTCTGCTCCTAGAGGCCATTTCTTTCCATTTTATTGGATAAGACAGAGAGAAATTGAGAGAGGAGGGGAAGATAGGGAGAGAGAGAGACAGATAGATACCTACAGACCTGCTTCACCGCTTGTGAAGCAACTCCCCTGCAGGTGGGGAGTCCCAGCTTGAAGTGGAATCCTTGTGCTTCATACTATCATACTATGTGTGCTTAATTCACTGTGATTCTCCACCCTTCTTTTTTTATTTTTGTTTATTATTATTATTTTTTAAACCAGAACACTGCTCAGCTCTGGCTTATGGTGGTGCAAGGGATTGAACCTGGGACTTTGGAGCCTCAGGCATGAGAGTCTCTTTATATAACTATCTACCCCTGCCCTCTCCACTCTTCTCTATCTCCCTTCCCTCACAGTTTCTGTCTGTACTGTCCAATACATACATACACACACACACACACACACACACACACACACACATATATATGGAAAAAATGACCACTGGGAGCAATGGATTCTAGTGCACGCACCGAGTTCCAGCAAAAGCCTTGGTGGCAAAAATAAAAAACAAACAAAATAGGAATCAAACAAAATACAAAGAGAAAGGCGGGGGTGGGGTGGGGAGAGATGACTGACTTTCCCCCCTGAGAGCCTAGGAAACTCCGCTGAGGTATTATTTGTGTTTGTTGGTGGGGGAATGAGTGCTTGAGACTAGCTACATCCAGGTACAGAACCAGCTCCCATCCGCAGGCCCCAGAGAAATGGGACACCTCTCCACTCTGAAATGTTGATGAGCTGTGGAAGGGAGAAGAACAGAGGAACAGATGGAATTCCTAGGCAATTGTTCTGGCTGTCACCAGAGAGGACAAGCAGGAGGGATCACTGGATAATTTACAGAGGAACAATGCTGAGGCTTCTCGGAACCATCTGGCTAAGAGAGGCCTAAGCTTGGGCTAGGTGTCATCTTTAAATTTAAGTAAATGCCTCACTCTCCAGTCCACCCCAGTTCCTCTGACTGAGGTATAGGTTTCCCAGGAGAACTCTATTTTCTGAACACCCAAACCCAGAGGGCCACCTGGCTTTCATTCCTCTTCTTTTGAGAGAGAGAGAGAGAGAGAGAGAGAAAGAGAGATAGAAAGAGAGAGAGGAGGCAGAAGAGAGACAGAGGCTGGGTGCTGGGTGGTAATGCACCTGGTTCAGGGCCCATAGCACCAAGCGAGAGGACCTGGGTTTAAGCCCCCACTCTCCATCTGCAGGGGGGGATGCTTCACAAGTGGTGAAGCAGGTCTGCAGGTGTCTTTCTCTCTCTCTTTAAATATTATTTATTTATTTATGATTATTGGATAGAGACAGAGAGAACTTGAGAAGGGAGAAAGAGATAGAAAGGGAGAGAGACAGAGAGACACCTGCTTCCCTGTATCCCTGCTTCACCACTCGTGAAGGTTTCCCCCAGGGGACCAGGGGCTTGAACTTGGGTCCTTGCTCACTGTAATGTTTGTGCTTAACCAGGTCCACCACCACCTGTCCCCCTCTCTCCCTCTCTATCTGCTCTCCCCTCTCAATTTCTCTCTGTCCTGTCAAATAAAACAGGAGAGAGCCAGGTGGTAGCGCAGCAGCTTAAGTGCAGGTTGTGTGAAGAACAAGAACCGGCATAAGGATCCCGGTTCAAGCCCCTGGCTCCCCACCTGCAGGGGGTTCGCTTCACAGGCGGTGAAGCAGGTCTGCAGGTGCCTGTCATTCTCTCCCCCTCTCTGTCTTCCCCTCCTCTCTCCGTTTCTCTCTGTCTCTAACAATGAAAATTAAAAAATTATCAACAACAACAAGAAGTTAAAAAACAATAACAACAACAATTTAAAAAACAAGGGCAACAAAAGGGAAAATAAATAAATATAAAAAAATAAAATAGGGAAAAAAAGGTCATCAGGAGCAGTGGATTCATAGTTCTGATACCAAGCCCCAACAATAACCCTGGTATCAATAAAAACAAATAAACAAATAAGTAAAAACAATGATAGAGAGAAAAGAAGCAAGGGTGTAAGGGAAAGAAAGAGAGAGAGACTATAGCACCAGAGCTTCCTCCAGTGTCATAGCACCTCCCACGTGGTGCCAGAACTTGAACCTGGGCATCATTTTTTTATTATTATTTGCCTCCAGGGTTATCGCTGGGGCTGGGTGCCTGCACTACAAATCCACTGCTCCTGGATGCTATATTTTTTCCTTTTTTTGCCCTTGTTGTTCATCATTGCTGTTATCATTATTATTGTTAGTAGTATTGTTGTTGGATAGGACAGCGAGAAATGGAGAGAGGAGGGGAAGACAGAGATGGGGAGAGAAAGACAGACACCTGCAGACCTGCTTCACCACTTGTGAAGTGACCCACCCCCCACCCACCCCCGCAGGGGGATGGGGGGAGCGGGTGGCTGGAACCGGAATCCTTGCGCTTCACGCCATGTGAGGTTAACCTGCTGCTCCACCGCCTGGTGTCTTCCTGATAACAAGGCATACTCTGCCAGGCATACTCTCTTGTACTAGGTATTGTTTTAGATACTGAGGATACAGTAATAAATAAGAAAAAATCCCTGAGTTCTGGGACTTGTAGTGGGAGATAGACAAAAGCCAAAGAAAACTTTAGAGCAGGTTAAGGGAAAGTGACTGAGGATGTTGTGTTAGAGTGTCAAGTTAAGGTTTCGCTAGGATGGATTATAATGGGGGGGCCGGGAGGTGGCGCACCTGATTGAGCTTGCATGTTACAGTGCGAAAGGACCCGGGTTCAAGCCCCTGGTCCCCACCCACAGGGGGAAAGCTTCATGAGTGGTGAAGCAGGGTTGCAGGTGCCTCTCTTTCTCTCTCCTCTCTATCTCCCCTTTCCATCTCGATTTCTGGCAGTCTCTATGCAATAAATAAATAAAGGTAATTTTAAAGAAAGATGGATTATAATGTTTGAGCAGAGATTCCAAAGGGAAAGACTTTCTGGAGGAAGAAGACTTTTTTTTTTAAAGTCATTTTATTTTAATGAGAGTTACAGAGAGAATGAGAAAGATCAGATAAACATTTTCAGCAGCAAACCTAAAGACTTTGAGGTAGAGGAGTGTGCTTAGTATGTTGGAAGATATGTAATATTTATTAAGTGCTTACTGTATACAAAGCATCTGATAGGTAAAATAAATATACAATCACACCTTTTTTATTTGCATTGAAGGTGAAGCAGTTTAGTGTGGAAAACAGCATTTAAATAACTACTTTAGAACAGGTTTAATGGGTCATGCAAATAACCTGTTTTGCCCAACCCTAAAAGCAGGTACTTTCAGAACCTGATCTGGGAGGTGGTGGTAGAAAACAAAGTTGATGAAGACGGAAGGGGCTAGGTTTTGTAGATCTCTGTCAGCCAAGCCACAGATGGTGCCCAGGGCCCTATGCACATTGAAGCATATACTCTACCACTGAGCTATATCTCTGGCTTCTGGAAAACTGATTTTATCCTTTCTATGTTCAGGAAGCAGGACTGTGACTTTCTACATTTTATGCTGCTTTGTCTTTTTTTTTTTTAATTTTTATTCCATTTTGTTGCCCTTGTTGTTTTATTGTTGTAGTTATTGTTGTCGTTGTTGGATAGGACAGAGAGAAATGGAGAGAGGAGGGGAAGACAGAGGGGGGAGAGAACGATAGACACCTGCAGACCTGCTTCACCGCCTGTGAAGCGACTCCCCTGCAGGTGGGGAGCCGGGGGCTCGAACTGGGATCCTTACGCCGGTTCTTGGGCTTTGTGGCTTTGTCTTATTTCTTTCCCCACACTTCTCGCCACTGCCTTCTAGCTGCCAGGTCTCCAAACCCCGCTCTTTGCAGATCTGCAAAAGCTTGGTCTGCACCGCTGAACCCTAGTCCGAGGCCACGCCCCGTGACCACGCCCCCGATGACGCGTGGCGCCTAGTGCGTGGGGATTCCCAAGGCCGTGGCCACTACCCGGCCTGCCCCGCGGCAAGATGGCAGCCTGAAGGCGGCGGGCAGCCTCAGAAAGTTTGTTGGGGACTGAAGTAGTCGGGCAGGGAGGCGAGGGATAGGGAAGGTGGCGGGGACACTTACGTGGAAGTGGGGTGGAGGAGGGACTGGCTCTCGGATTGAGAAGGGTAACGGGGTGGTAGAAGGTTGGAGGCGGAGAGGAAAAAAGTGAGAGAACCCGGCGGGCGAAGGGGAGGGACCTGGGATTCTTTGGCAGCTCTGGGGGAGGGGGCAGGGGCGGGGGAGCCTGAAGTAGGTGTTGTGCATCCCCTAAAGAAGCAGTCATGAGTTGATAGAGTAAATGCCTCTCTTACACAGAGAGTAAAGAATCCTGGAATGTGGGGCTGAGGCCTCACTGTGCCAGGCCCGGGGGGAGCGGGAGGGGTCTTTTCTGTGGAGGAGGATAGCTGAGCAGGAGAGAACCTAGGTCTGGAGGATGATGGGCAGGTTTGGTAAGGAGGCAACTAGAGTCAGTCAAATGACCCTCTTCTAGTCATAAATCAGCCTTTCCACCTTTCCACCGTTGCTATAGCACCATCTGCCCCAATTTCAGGTCAAGGCTCAGGGGTCCCAGGGCCTGGAAGAATCACAGTTCCTGCTTGGAGAGAAGAGATAGCGTCTTTCCCCAGACCAATCCCCAGAGCTGGTAAGGTGGCCTCCAGTCACAGGCTGGCATGCTTGTTGGGTCCAAGATGCATGGACTCTCAGTGATACCGAGAATCATTTAATGTGAAAAGAATACTCTTCCATAGAGGTTGTACTTTGCCTGTGATCCCAAAGATAGTGTTTCGCTTGGATTGCATGCAGTTTTTTTTTTTTTTTTTTTTAACCAGAGTACTGCTCAGCTCTGGCTTATGGTGGGACGGGGAATTGAACCTAGGATTTAGAAGCCTCAGTCATGAGAGTCTTTTTGCATAACCAGTATGCTATCTCCCCCCGCATGTATGCAGATTTTTGAGAGTTGGATGTCGAATTGAACCTTGTGTGCTTTCATCTGTGCAAATGGACATGGGAAAGGGCATAGAGATCAGACTGAAAGTACTGTCACGCATTCCAGATGTAAGCCATTTCCTATATGCTTATTGTATTCTCTCAGATCTCCCCACCAATCACACTTTTCAATTTGAAATCCTACCTGAAGTGGAGCTTTATGGGTGACAGATGGTGGGAGTCAAGAGAAGCAAGTTTCTGATGGTGTTCTCTGACCACTACCTGCTGTCACCAACACCTGCATTCACTCTAATAGAATTTCTTCTCTGTTGCACTTTACTTTTGATAAAAAGGGTTCATTAGTGTGCTTTTGGGGTTGTGAATGTGATGGTGGTAGTGGGGGGTTGGAGGAAGGGAAAGGCAGGTTGAAATAAGAAAAAGCCTACATTAGCTTGTTTTAAGAACTCATGATGACTGGTGTAAAACTCTGGAAATGTTGACTATATCACCCCTTATTCCTGAGACCCCTCAACTTTGAAAATTGCTTTGTAGTCTGCATCAAAGTGGTCATAGAAAGGATAATAGAACTTACCTTTTTCTTTCTGTATCTTTTTTTCTCTTTGGATTCTGTCAGGACACAATTTTTTCAGGACACATTTTTTTATTGATTTAATAATGATTGATAAGATTGTAAGATAAGAGGGGTACAGTTCTATACAATTCCCACCAGAGTTCCATACCCCATCCCCTCCATTGGAAATTTTGCTGTTCTTTATCCCTTGGGAGTATGGACTCAGGATCATTATGGAAGGTCTGGCTTCTGTAATTGCTTCTCCTCTGGACTTGGGTGTTGGCAGGTCAATCCATACTCCAGCCTGTTTCTTTTCTTTTTTTTAATATTTTTTTTATTATCTTTATTTATTTATTGGATAGAGACAATCAGCAATTGAGAGGCAAGGGGGTGAGGAGGTAAAGAGACAGAGAGACAGTTGCAGCACTGCTTCACCACTTGTGAAGTTTTCCCCCTCCAGGTGGGGATTGGGGCTCGAACCTGGGCTCTTGCACATTGTAATGTGTGCGCTCCACCAGGTGTGCCACCACCCAGCACCCTTCCAGCCTGTTTCTGTTTTCCCCTAGTGGGGCGGGACTCTGGAGAGGTGAGGTTCAAGGACACATTGGTGAGGTCATCTGCCCAGGGAAGTGAGGATGTTGTCATGGTAACATGTGCAACTTGGTGGCTGAAAAGTGTTAAGGTATAAAGCATGGGGGTTGGGTGGTGGCACACCAGGTTAAGTGCACATGGCATGAAGATCTAGGGCCACGTAAGGATCCTGGTTCAAGCCCCCAGCTCCCCACCTGCAGGGAGGTCGCTTCACAAGTGGTGAAGTAGGTCTGCAGGTGTCTATCTTTCTTTCCCCCTTCTCTTGTCTTCCCCTCTTCTTTTAGTTTCTCTCTGTCCTATCCAACAACAACAGCAATAACAATAACAAAAACAACAATGACAACAACAACAAAATGGAAAAAATGGCTACCAGGAACAGTGGATGTGTAGTGCAGACACCAAGCCTTAGTGACAACCCTGGAGGCAAAAAAAAAAAAAAAAAAGATATAAAGCAGAATAAATTGTTTAATAATCATGAACCAAAAAGGTAGGAATATAGCAGATGGGATTTGGGGTCTCCCTTTTGAAAAAGCTAACAAATCTATTTTATGTATATTCCAAGGGGGCTATGACTTTACTAGTTTCTTCCTGAGCCCAACAGGTAACATTGCAGGTGGTCTGAAGATATTGTCTGGGGAGATGGTGTCAGAGTTGGAAATAGGACTACAAAGCTGGATCTGGGCAGAGAGTAGATCCCAGATATGGGAAAAGTATATAAAAATCATTAACTGTAAGGGAGTCGGGTGGAAGGATCCCAGTTCGAGCCCCAAGTGTCTGTCTTTCTCTCCTCCTCCCTGGCTCCCCCTCCTCTCTCCATTTCTCTCTGTTCTATCCAACAATGATGACGTCAATAACAACAACAATAATAATTATAACAATGAAAACAACAAGGGCAACAAAAATGGAAAATGAGTAAATAATAAATATATATATATAGAAAAATCAGTAACTGTAAACCCCACTGATCTGATCTGGGACCCATATCTATTCATATTCAGCACAGGAGCCTGTGTAACCTCTGCATCCCTATCAGTTTTCATTCCATGGTCATAGCTAGGAACATTCTAGGCTGCACTCATTTCAGGACCAGTCTTCCTTGAGTGGCAGAGTAAGTTGACCCATCTCCCTTTGGAGAGTAGGGCAATTTCTTTCTTTTTTTAAAAAATTAATTTTTTAAAATATTTATTTTCCTTTTTGTTGCCCTTGTTTTACTGTTGTAGTTACTGATGTCGTCGTTGTTGGATAGGACAGAGAGAAATGGAGAGAGGAGAGAAAGACACCTGCAGATCTGCTCAACCACCTGTGAAGTGAACCCCCTACAGGTGGGGAGCTGGGGGCTTGAACCGGGATCATTACGCTGGTCTATTAGAGCTTTGTGTCATGTGCACTTAACCTGCTGTGCTACCGCCAGACTCCCGAATGGGGCAATTTCTACCACTGTTCTGTATTGAGGGCAAGGTCCTGTAGAGGCCCACAAGAGGGCTTATGATGCTGTGCTTGATGAAGATGATCAGTGATGGTGGAGAGAGGGATCTGCTAGAGGTCTTAGGCTCATCATATCTATGTGGGAATCCCAGGATTCCCTGACTAGGGCCCCACATCCCTGATATGAGGCCAACACTGGTACCTTCAGATTTAAAAAAAAAATTTAATATATTTATTTATTTTCCCTTTTGTTGCCCTTGTTGTTTTTCATTGTTGTAGTTAGTATTGTTGTTGCTATTTATGTCATTGTTGTTGGATAGGACAGAGAAATGGAGAGAGGAGGGGAAGACAGAGAAGGGGAGAGAAAGATAAACACCTACAGACTTGCCTCACCACCTATGAAGCTACTCCCCTGCAGGTGGGGATCTGGGGGCTCGAACCAGGATCCTTGAGCCAGTCCTTGGACTTTGCACCACATGCGCTTAACCTGCTTCATTACTGCCCGACTCCCCCAACTTTCAGATTTTTTAAAGAAATGATGCTATTTAGTTACTTCATTTTCAGAAGCTTGAGAACCTTTTCTTTTTAAGAACAATTTGTGGGTGTCCCCTTAGGAACTGTAATAAGAGCAAGCCAGAGAGATAATATAATTGTTACACAAAAGACTTTCATACCTGAGAGCAGGTTTAGACCCAGGCACCACCACAAACTAGAAATGAGCTGTAATCTGGTAAAGATCAGTAAATAAATGGTAGTGGTGTGAGTGCACACAAAGGTTAAGAGCACTATAGAGCCAGACTACCTACTTAAGATCCTGACTTTGCCATTTGTAGATCTGTAGCTTTTAGAAATTGCATAGGCTTTTTTAAAAATCTTTTTTTTAATCTTTATTAATTTATTTCTTTATTCCCTTTTGTTGCTCTTGTTTTATTGTTGTAGTTATTGATGTCGTTGTTGTTGGATAGGACAGAGAGAAATAGAGAGAGGAGGGGAAGACAGACAGGGGGAGAGAAAGATAGACACCTGCAGACCTGCATCACCGCCTGTGAAACGACTCCTCTGCATGTGGGGAGCCGGGGCTTGAACTGGGGTCCTTATGCGGGTCCTTGCACTTTGTGCCATGTGCGCTTAACCCGATGCACTACCGTCCGACTCCTGCATAGGTTCTTAAGAGGATTAGTTAATACATTGACATACATTTTTAATTTTTTAAATATTTATTTATTCCCTTTTGTTTTTTTATTATTATTGTTATTGATGTCATTGTTGTTGGAAAGGACAGAGAGAAATGGAGAGAGGAGGGGAAGATAGAGGGGGATGAGAAACATAGACACCTGTAGACCTGCTTCACCGCCTGTGAAGTGACTCCCCTGCCCTTGTTTTCTATTGTTGCTATAGTTATTATTGTTGTTGATGTTGTCATTAGATAGGACAGAGAGAACTGGAGAAAGGAGGGGAAGATGAGGGAGAGAAAGAGACACCTGCAGACCTGCTTCACCACCTGTGAAGTGACTCCCCTGTAGGTGGGGAGCCTGGGGCTCGAACCGGGATCCCCACGCTGGTCCCTCCACATTGCACCACCTGTGCTCTTAACCTGCTGCACTACCGCTGACTCCCACATTGATATATATATATGACAGAACTCAGGACCTCATGCTTGAGAGTCCAATGCTTTATCTACTGCACCACCTCCCGGACCACTCCACATTGATATATATATATATATATTTTTTTTTAATATTTATTTTATTTATTTATCCCCTTTTGTTGCCCTTATTGTTTTATTGTAGTAGTTATTATTGTTGTCATTGTTGTTGGATAGGACAGAGAGAAATGGAGAGAAGAGGGGAAAACAGAGAGGGGAGAGAAAGACACCCGCAGACCTGCTTCACCACTTATGAAACAATGCCCCTGCAGGTGGGGAGCCAGTGCTCAAACCAGGATCCTTACGCCAGTCCTTGTGCTTTGGGCCACCTGCGCTTAACCCGCTGTGCTACAGCCCAACTCCCCACATTGATTTCTTCTTTTTTCCACATTGATAATTTTAAAACAGTTCCTGACAGTAAGTATGTGTGTGTGGGTCAGAAATTAGCACTACTTTCTGCTTCATGATTGAATCTGGTGTTTCTCTTTGGGGGATCTGCACTGATATATATGAGTATGTGTATGTATGTATAAAAATATACTGGATAGGGAGTTGGGTGATAGTGCAGCGGGTTAAGCGCAGGTGGTGCAAAGCGTGAGTACCAGTGTAAGGATCTCAGTTCAAGCCTCCAGCTCTCCACTTGCAGGGGAGTCGTTTCACAAGAGGTGAAGCAGGTCTGCAGGTGTCTGTCTTTCTCCTTCTCTGTCTTCCCCTCTTCTCTCCATTTCTCTCTGTCCTATCCAACAATGACATCAATAACAACAATAATAATGACAACAATAATAAAACAACAAGGGCAACAAAAGGGACTAAATAAATATTTTAAAAAAGAAAAAATATAATGGATAGAGACAGGTAAATTGCGAGGGGAGGGAGAGATGAGAGAAGGAAAGAGACAGACACCTGTCGCCCTGCTTCATCACTCATGAAGCTTTCCCCCTGCAAGTGGGGACTGGGGACTTGAACCCAGGTCCTTGCACACTTTAATGTATGCGCTTAACCAGGTGCCCCATCTACTGGCCCTGTGTACTGACATTTCTTTAAAAAAATATTTTAAAATTCTGTAGGAGTGAACTTTTCATCACATCTTCACAGAAATAGTAACTCATTCGTGGTCCGGAGGTGGCGTAGAGGATAAAGCATTGGAATCTCAAGCATAAGGTCCTGAGTTCAATCTCTGGCAGCACATGTACCAGAGTGATGTCTGGCTCTTTCTTTCTCCTCCTATGTTTCTCATTAATAAATAAATAAAATCTTTAAAAAAAAAAAGAAATAGTAACTGATTCAAAGGTTAGGGAGGGAGCCCAGTTGTGCCATTTTAACCACATCTGCACGTTTCATGATTCAGTTAGATGATTGCCCTTTGGAATTGAAATTGAACCTAGGTTGAGTGAGCAGATTGGTGTTAGTTTCTACTCAAAGGGTGTCTTAAAGGGGTGTGTGTATATAATATGTTTATGTATATGTAAATATAAGACTCACTTCTGACTTTGATTCACTTACATAAGCAGTTGAAGTAACCATAGTGTTAAATTCATTCATAGATGGTCTAGACATCATCCATATATATATATATTTATTTATTCCCTTTTATTGCCCTTGTTGTTATTGTTGTTGTAGTTATTATTATTGTTGTTGTTGTCATCGTTGTTGGATAGGACAGAGAAATGAAGAGAGGAGGGGAAGAGAAGGGGAGAGAAAGATAGACACCTGTAGACTTGCTTCACCACCTGTGAAGCGACTCCCCTGCAGGTGGGGAGCCAGGGGCTTGAACCGGGATCCTTATGCTGGTCCTTGTGCTTAAACTGCTGCACTGCCGCCCGATCCTTATATATTTTTACCAGAACAGTGCTCAACTGTGGCTTATGGTGGTGCAGGGGATTGAACCTGGGGCCCTGGAGCCTCAGATGTGAGAATCTGTTTGTATAACCATTATATTGTAAATAGCATGTGTGTGGGGGGGAGAGGGGTTGTGGCATTTTTCCCAACTTGAGGGGAAAAATGGTGTGTGTGTGTGTGTGTATTGTCACCATCCCCTGCCTTTCAGTCACTGAGTCACTGATAGGGCTTTGCCACTTTGTGCTGACTTTTCAGGGATCGGGGAAGACACACACAACACCACAGCACCTCAGCTTCCTCCAGTGTTCCAGTGTAGTGTGGTTTTGTGTGCCCAGTGCGCACATCTCTCTTAGCTAGGCAGCCTGGAGGCAGAGGTGTACCCAAACTTTGATAGACTGGCTTTCCTTTGCCCTGTATTTAAGTTACATTCTTTCTCTCCTTGTGAGTCATGTCCTGTCTATTTAACATGCCTTTAGGGCCCATCTTTTTCCTCAGCCCTCTCTGACTCTCTGCCCTGCCATCAGAGTAGGCACGTGTCTGGTATCGGAACAGATTTTAAGGGCATTGGGGGCTCAAGACTTAGAATTTTGCCTGGGAGTTCTTACCTAGTTCTGTTATAAGCTTCTGTTTGTTGTGACTCCTGGTTTTGAGAGTCCTCTGTGATTTTTCTCCTCTCCTCCATTAACTTTGGAGCCACTTATCTTAGGATAATATACTTTATCTTGATTTGTGCTGCAATCAACATGCTGAAACGTGTCATTTCCATAGAGTACACCCTTGTGCTTTGGTAGAAGTCCTCAGACTTATCTGGGTTCAAGTCACATTTTTGCATATGGTTGGATTGCATGGTGAAGACTGGTGGATTTTAAACTGATTCTCCCCCTTACAGTGATTTCTTTTCACTGTCCTTAGTGATATATTATCTGTGAATCATCATCTCCTTCTAAGTACTATATTATGAGTGCCAGGGATCCCATGGTGAATTGGGTCTTCTTTTCTCATCCAGAGTCATCTGCTTAACAGCTCTCTGAATTATCTGTCTTTGTAGCTTCCAGTACTTTGTTAATACTGGGCCTGATGTTTGGAATGTATCTGCCCCTTTGTTTTTACCTTCCTTATTATCTTTCAGTTCTCAGTTTAAGTATCACTTCCTTTGGAATCCCACATCCTATTAGTGTCCTTTTGTGCTTCTGTTGTTCTTTTATTATTATTATTTTTTATTTTCACTTTTGTTGCCCTTGTTGTAGTTATTAGTGTGGTTGATGATGTCATTGTTGGATAGGATGGAGAGAGGAGGGGAAGACAGAGAGGGGAGAGAAAGATAGACACCCGCAGACCTGCTTCACTGCCCGTGAAGCGACCCCCCTGCAGATGGGGAGCTGGAGGCTCGAACCGGGATCTTTACTCTGGTTCTTGTGCTTTGTACCACGTGCGCTTAACTCACTGCACTACCACCTGACCCCTCCTTTTTTTTTTTTTCTTTTCTAACCAGAGCATGCTCAGCTCTGGCTTATGGTCGAATGGGGGATTGAACCTGGCTGGGACTTTGGGACTTTGGAGCCTCAGGCATGAGAGTCTCTTTGCATAACCATTATCTACCCCTCCCTTCTGTTGTTCTTGTAAGGTATATTTATTTATTTATGACAGAAGATAGAGAGTACTAGAGCATCACTCTAGTATATGCAATGCCAGGGATCAAACTTAGGTCCTCATGCTTATTTTTTAACTACATGCCAGTTTTTGATTGTTTATTTGTTTCAGTTTTTTTATATTTTATTTATTTTCCCTT
The DNA here is from genome assembly GCF_950295315.1 of Erinaceus europaeus. Taxonomy (NCBI): domain Eukaryota; kingdom Metazoa; phylum Chordata; class Mammalia; order Eulipotyphla; family Erinaceidae; genus Erinaceus; species Erinaceus europaeus. The sequence goes on from NC_080165.1 coordinate 68,101,665, forward strand.
TTGCCCTTGTTTTTCATTGTTATGTAGTTAATGTTGTTGTTATTGTTGTTGTCTATTGTTGTTGTCATAGTCTGTTGGATAGGACAGAGAGAAATGGAGAGAGGAGGGGAAGACAGAGAAGGGGAGAGAAAGAAAGATACCTGCAGACCTGCTTCACTGCTTGTGAAGCCACTCCCCTGCAGCTGGGGAGTCAGGGGCTCGAACTGGGATCCTTACGCAGGTCCTTGTACTTTGCGCCATGTGCGCTTTACCTACTGTGCTACCACCCATTTGTTTGTTTTTTTTTTAACCACCATTCCATCTCTCTGTTTATAACAGTTTTGTAAATACCTGCTTACCTGTCTGACTTTCACAAGACTGTGAGTACCCTGAAAACAGGGACCATCTTCTTCACTATTGTTTTCTAGTATTCGTAGTATGTGCTTTCTAATGCTGTGATGCATAGAGAATGAATAAAATGTAATGGGTAGGGGTCTTTAGTGGCACACCCAGTAGAGTGCCTACTGTCAAGGACCCAGGTTCAAGCTCCAAGCCCTCCCTTTCAGGGTGGAAGCTCCACAAATGGTGGAGCAGTGCTGCAGGTGTCTCTCTCTTCCCTTCTCCCTCTCTGCTTCTTACTGTCCCTATGGTCATTGGGGGGGTGTCATGGGAAAGAGCCACCTGGAATGTTGGATATTTTGTATATTATGCTATCTTCCCCACTCCTTTCTTTCTTTCTTTCTTTTTTTAACATTTTTTAATATTCCCTTTTGTTGCCCTTGTTGTTTTATTGTTATAGTTATTGTTGTTATTGATGTCGTCATTGTTGGATAGGACAGAGAGAAATGGAGAGAGGAGAAGACAGGGGGAGAGAAAGATAGACACCTGCTGACCTGCTTCACCTCCTGTGAAGTGACTCCCCTGCAGGTGGGGAGCCGGGGGCTCAAACTGGGATCCTTACACTGGTCCTTGCACGAAAGTCCAGAATTTTTCCGTTCTGCTGCCTCCTAGGCTGCACTAATCAGTTTCTACATTTGAATTAATGTAGTTAATGATCTCCTAGAGGTTTGATTTTAGCTATCTTCATTTTCAGATATATATATATGTGTGTGTGTAGATATAGATATATAGAGGGGGGGAGGGAGTGTGTATGTGTGTGTATGTGTGTGTGTGTGTGTGAGAGAGAGAGAGAGAGAGAGAGAGAAAGAGAGAGAGGGAGAGACATCGACATCCCTAAGTCAGCAGAGAGAAATTCATGGAGGAGTAAGGCTGGTAAAATAGTTTACCTTCTTAGTGTACTGCTTTGCCATGTGCATGACCCAGGTTTTAGCCTGGCCCCCACCACATTGAAGGGAGGCTTTGGTGCTGTGGTCCCTTTTACTCTCTTCTCTACCTCTATATTAAGAAAAAGAAGGAGGAGGGGCAGAGGTAGATAGCATAATGGTTATGCAAAGAGACTCTCCAGCCAGAGGCTTCAAAGTCCCAGGTTCAATCCCCTGCACCACCATATATCAGAGGGGAACAGTGCTCTGGTAAAAAAAAGAGGAGGAGAAGGAGAAAAGGAGTGGCGAGTGAGCGCTCAGCAGTAGAGTGCTCACTCTACCATGTAAGGACCCAGGTCTGGATACCAAGCCGCCACAGGAGCAAACGGGAAGGTTCACGAGTGGCGCAAGAATGCTGTGGTATCCTTCCTGTCTGGTCTGTCTCTTACCTTCTGTCTTAAACAAATAAACAAAAATGTTCACCTGGATTACTGAAATCCAGCAGGAGTAAAGCCCCAGCAAAAATCCCTGGCGGCAGCGGGTGGGAGAAGGGGGAGACTACACCCCTGATATATTTTCTTGCTTAAATAGCATCTGCTGAGTCTTTGGCTGCCAGTAGCCTCCTCTTTGTTATTCATTAAGCTCCCTTTAGTGCCTGGTGTACTGTGCTTGTTTTTCTGGTTGTGTCTGCTCTTATCTAGTGCTCCGCGCTCACAGCGAGGACTTAGTGCAGTCATGCTATAGCCTAGACTAGTTAAAGATGAAACCAGTAGCTAAAAGTGGAGTGAAGGAGTTTTTTCCTGGGCTTTACCCTTTGTTCCTCAGTGTGGAATCCTCATTGTACTGTGGCGTATCTTTGCTGATGGCATCTTGGAGGAGAGGTCAGCTTCATTGTACATTAAGCAGATTTGAGAGGAGATGCAGTGAGCCAGCTAGATTGGAGTGTGCTGTGTACCTTTATGTTTCAGGGACACCACGTATCCTGGGCTGGCCACGAATAAAAGAATGGAAACTCTTCTTTGTTAGTAATTCCTATCTCACAAATGCCAAGTGTCTATTAGCTGACATTTGGAATCTATAAAGGACGTGACCCCTATTCCCATTTGTGAAGATTATCTGTGTTCTCACAGTGAACTATGGCAGTGGGGATCCCTGAAGGAAAGGATTGCCTTCAAGAAGTCGGCTTACACCAAATGCACTGTCCTTCTACTCAGCTAACTGATAAGCTAAAACTGGCTTCTTCTGGGTGCTGAGAAGTGGCCTCTTTACAACTTCACTGGTAAGGGGAATACAGTCAGGAGCCTTTCATGGTCTTTCATGGGGTCAAAGTCATCTGGTATTCCTGTGCCTCTTTAGGTAAGAGAGCATTCCATGTTTTGCCCTGGAATTGGACATAGGAGTTCTTTTCCAGTTCTTTTTTTTTTTTTTTAAGTATTTCATTTATTTATTTATTTATTTCAGTAGAGACAGAAATCTAGGGGTGAAGGGGAGTAGACAGAGAGACACCTGCAGCCCTGCTTCACCACTTGTGGAGCTTTTCCCCTGCAGGTGGGGGTCAGAGGCTTGAACCCAGGTCCTTGTGCACTGTAACGTGTGCTCAACCAGGTGCACCACCACCTGGCCCCGAAGACCCTTTTTCTTTGCCTACTATTTCTGTCTAAGCCCTTTTCCGAAAGACAGAAACTATTCATTATGTATCCTAATTTTTCCCCTTTTCTTTTTTCTGCTCTGGTTCAACTTTTTAAAGTAGAAGAGAGACAGGGAGAGAGAGGAGAAAAATAACACTAAAATATACACTGAAGCTTCTTCCAGTGTGGTGGGGGCCAGACTTGTAACTGGATTACTTGCATGGCAAAGCAGGTGCCATCCCAAGCCCCCTTCTGATAATTTTTGTGGACTTGTAGACATTCCTTAAAATATAGCACTTGGAAAATGAACAAAACTCAGTAATAATATCTTGTTCCCCCCCCCCTTTGTTGCCCTTGCTGTTTTATCGCTGTTGTAGTTACTAATGTTGGATAGGACAGAGAGAGAAATGGAGAGGGGAGAGGAAGACGAGAGGGGGAGAGAAAGATAGACACCTGCAGACTTCACTGCTTGAAGCGACTCCCCTGCAGGTGGGGGATGGGAGGCTGGAACCGGGATCCTTACACTGGTCCTTGCGCTTTTGTGCCACGTGCGCTTAACATGCTGTGCTACCACCCGACCCCCATTTCCCGTTTTTTAGTTTGATCTTTTTTTTTTAATTTTTAAAATATGTATTCCCTTTTGTTGCCCTTGTTTTATTGTTGTAGTTATTGTTGTTGTTATTGATGTCATTGTTGGATAGGACAGAGAGAAATGGAGAGAGGAGGGGAAGACAGAGGAGGGGAGAGGAAGACACATGCAGACCTGCTTCATCGCCTGTGAAGTGACTCCCCTGCAGGTGGGGAGCTGAGGGCTCGAATTGGGATCCTACACCGTCCTTGCACTTTGTGCCACCTGCACTTAACCTGCTACGCTACTGCCCGACTCCCAAGTTTGTTCTTTTTACCTAACAAGTTACCCAGGGCTTGAGTAGTCTCTGTTGGAGTTTTGTTTTTTTTTTAAATTAATTAATTAATTAATTAATTTGCCTCCAGGGTTATCGCTGGGGCTCGGTGCCCGCACTATGAATCCACTGTTCCTGGAGGCTATTTTTTCCCTTTTGTTGCCCTTGTTTATCATTGCTGTTGTTATTATTATTGTTGTTAATTGCTGTCATTGTTGTTCGATAGGACACAGAGAAATTGAGAGAGGAGGGGAAGACGGGGAGAGAAATATAGACACCTACAGACCTGCTTCACCGCTTGTGAAGTGACTCCCCTGCAGGTGGGGAGCAGGGGCTAGAGCCAGGATCCTTATGCCAGTCCTTGGTGCCATATGTGCCACCACCCGATGCCCTTATTTTTGTTTTTAGTGGGGCCTTGTGCATGTGCAGCTTCACCTCTCTGTCTAGCTTTTTCAGATAGGAGATACCACAGCATCAGAGTTCCCTCTGGCACGATAGTACTCCCTGGATTGCATGCACAGCAAACCAGGTGAGCTGTCTTTCTGGCCCCTCTGTTGGAACTTTTGAGGATCTAGTTATAGTCTCCTTTCCAGTTTGATGGCTTCTCTAGGGCTGGCTCCTTCCAGAGATGGAGATACTTTTACCTGCTGCACCACCTTCTGGGCTGCATCTGACATGTTTTCTTACTGGTTCAAGGGAGAGGTTGGAGGCTACAAGAATTGTCTGTTTCTTAGATAATTGACTTAACCTCCATGATCAGACCTTAGCCTTTTGAACTCTAGGGCTATTGTGAAAGCGATATGGGGAATCCAGTGAGTAAGCAGTTAGGAACCCTACTGGAGACTTTCCCTGCCTGCATTAATCATTAGTCTAGGCTTGGGAGGAGGACAAAACCCACCTGTAGGTCCAGAGTGGTCACTGTTCATCCTTTACTATCCCAAGTCATCTGATCATCTATCGGGCTAATCCTTGCCAACCTCTTGCCCCTTTCCACTGAGCACAAGCAATATTTGGTAAGATTTTTGCTATAACTGCTTATCCTGCCCTAGGGATTACATCTCTGGGGGTGAGGTGGTCTTTGGGATTTTCCTACTGTGACCCCTATTTCCTGCCATAGCTTGAATATTTATATGATCATTTACAGACCATACGAAATTATCAACTTAAAAACTAGCCCTTAATGTTATTATGAGAAAAGTGCCTAGATTTATTGAATTTTAAGTCCTATCTGTGGTGGCATTGGCAGGAATAGACCGAATGATTTTACAGGCTGTGTGTGATCCTCAGGCCACCTCTGCCCTGGGTGTTACTGGAACTTTCAGTAAGAGTGTTTTCTGTAGTTCCCAGGGCTTGCTAAGGCAGGGATGCTAACCTCCCTGAGCATTGCTTATCTGAAAGTCTGGCATAGTCTCTGTTGAATCTGGAAACCTGGCTATAACACAGTCTGTGTGGGCCTGCTCCGTGGGCCAGCTATACTCCTGGCCCTTTCAGAAACAGAAAGGTGGCTTTGTGCCACCTCTTTCCTTGACTTGCCCAGCTCTGGGCCCAGTCACACACTGCCCCATTGTGCTGTGATTTCGATGCAGCTCTTGTTGCTTTGCTGCCTCCGATCCCTGGGCCATTATTTCTCTCTCAGTCCCTTTTTTCAGAGCCGTGGGAGGTGGTGGTGTGGACTCTGCTGGCATAAACATGAGCAGCTGCAGCTGTGGGTGGCTTTGTTCTTCTAGTCCAGCTTTTAGGACTCTAGTGCAGCCTGGCAGCAGTGTTTCAGGAATAGTCAAGGCAGGGGAGCTGCCCCCTGGTTGCTCTCCCTCCTTCTTCTTTCAGCTTTGTCTGTTACCTGGGGTCAGCGAACTGGACTCCCCAGTTGGAGGGGAGTGCTGTGCTTCCCCTGGCATGTTTTCTGGATGGGAGAGAGCCCCTGAGGATCTGTTGGTAAGTCTGGAGGAGCTGCCCCTGGCAGGAGAGCACAGTGTTCCCCTCCACATCCTGGCGTGCCTTCTGTTGCCTCTTTGCAGCTCTGGAGTTGGGCTGCTCACAAACCAAGCTGTCTGTTTATATGGAGTGCCTGGAGGGTAGCTGCCATGGGTCTGTCACGAACCGAGCTAACCAGGAGAGCTGGCTGGTTAGGGAGAAGACACTAACCCTGTGAGTCTGACCTGGGCCTGCTAGTCTGCCCTGGACTGCCACCAGTGGTGCCCTGCCCTCCCTCCCTCCCCCAGCCTGGCTGCCTCCTCCCCTTAGTGTTAACCATGTCATCTCCTCTGCCCTCCTATCTGGCTTCCAGTCTCCTTGTCCTGGGTGAGAGCTGAACTTGTTCATCCCCAGGAGGGAGGAATTTTCTTCACAAGACCACCTGCCCATTTGCCAGCCTGCGGCTGGACTTGCCTCCTGTCCACATCCTTTATTCAGTTCCATGCGTCTTAGTTCTCCTTTAAAACAGAACTGATTAGGAGTCTGGCAGGTGGCTCACCTGGTACAGCACACACATGACCATGTGTGAGGACTTGCCACATGGGAGCACCTGGGGGGGGGGGGGACGTGCAGGGGGAGCTTCAGGAGCATTGGTGCAGTGCTGAGGCCTCTCTCCTCTGTTTCTCCCTGTATCTCTGTCTTTTACCCTCTGTCTAGGGGAGAGGGGAAAAAAGGCTGCCAAGAGCAGTGGAGGTGTGTAGACACCAAGCTCCAGCAATAACTCTGGTGGCACAAAAGTAAAAAGAAGTGGTCTGGGAGGTGGCATAGTGGATAAAGCACCGGACTCTCAAGCACGAGGTCCTGAGTTCAATCCCCGGCAGCACATGTACCAGAGTGATGTCTGGCTCTTTCTTTCTCCTCCTATGTTTCTCATTAATAAATAAATAAAATCTTTAAAAAATGTAAAAAGAAAGAATTGGTTGGGATTTCTGTTTATTCTACCTTTTACATCATGGAGGTTGAGAATATCTCAGTTACCATGATGTTTCTTTTCCACATCTCAGAGACAGCACTGTAGTGGGAAGGGAATTTCTTGTAGATCAGTTAATTTTATTTTTTTTCCATGAATTTTAAATTTTATTTGGGAAAATTGAGAATATTCACATATTAGAACATTAGAGATAGAAAGAGAGAGGGAAAGACAGGGAGAGAGAAAAGGAGTTACTGCTTACATGATGATCTGAACAGAAGAGAGAGTAGATCAGTTAATTTAATTTTTGACATTCCTTCTTTCTTTTTCATAATTTTTTTATTTTAATGTTTTATTTATTGTATTTTAATGAGAGAGTGATGAAAAGAGGAAGACACAAAGAGAGATACCAGAGCACTGCTCAGCTCTGACTTACAGTGGTGCCTGGGATTGAACCTGAGACCTAGGAGCCTTAGGCACGAAAATCTTTAACATAGTCATTATGTTATCTCCAGCATCCTACCTACCTTTTTCAAGAGAGGAGGAGTGAATAGTGTCCCCATTATTCTCATCTCAGGATACTCATTAGAATGTGCTACAAGTTTCCCCTTGGGCTTGGAGAATTTGAGGAAGACCTTGGCTTGGGTACGGACAATTCTCTGGGCAGTGAAGCTGCTGAAACTGAGAGCTGGAGCTCAGAACTAGGTAACTGTCTGAAGTGTAATTCCTATCAGTGACCCCTACTCTGGGAGGTGGAGTGGGTGGAGTTTGCTGCCTCTCCCCACTTTAGGCATCTGGAGCTTCTTGTGAACTTTAGCCAAGAAAAGCTGGGAAGGAGTATCAGGTAGAGTGGGTAGGATCTGACTTTGGACTTACCGGTGGACCCAGAAAAAGCAATCACCTCAGACTGACAGGTGAGCAGCCTACTGTGGAGTAGCTCCTGCCACACTCCCTTCTTCCTCCAGGCTCCGAAGGGAAAAGGAAGACTGAGCTATAAGAGAAGACTGAATGTCAGGCTCCCTGCTGTTGTTTCTCACAGGTGACCCTGTAGATGGACTCTGTCTCCAGCTCCTGGTGGCAGTGCAGTGTGGGCTAGGCTGAATGAGGGAAATTTGAGTCTTGGAGGCCCTCTAAATGGATTAAGTTCCCTTTCAGCTTGAGGGAGAAGATGGGGCTCTTTCTCTTTGCACGGGGTGAGCGTAAATGTCAGTGGATATAGGGACCCTGGAAAACAAGCTTAGTGGTTTGGGAGATGGTGCAGTGGATAAAACATTGAATTCTTTTTTTTTTTTTTTTTAATTTTTTAAAATATTTTTTAATATTTATTTTTATTTATTTATTCCCTTTTGTTGCCCTTGTTGTTTTATTGTTGTAGTTATTATTGTTGTCATTGTTGTTGGATAGGACAGAGAGAAATGGAGAGGGGAGGGGGAAGACAGAGAGAGGGAGAGAAAGACACCTGCAGACCTGTTTCACCGCTTGTGAAGCGACACCCCTGCAGGTGGGGAGCCAGGGCTTGAACCAGGATCCTTATGCGGGTCCTTGCACTTAGCACCACCTGCGCTTAACCCGCTGCGCTACAGCCCGACTCCCAAAACACTGAATTCTTAAACATGAGATCCTGAGTTCAATCCCCAGCAGCACATGTACCAGAGTGATGTCTGGTTCTTTCTCCTATCTTTCTCATTAGTAAATAAATAAGATCTTTAAAAAAAGAAAAGAAAAGAAAATGAGTTAGTGAGCTCTGGGGTTTGTGGTTTGGCTTCGACCAGGTGAGCAAAAGGAGACTGGCCACCTCTTATGTTGCCCTTCCTGAGGAGAAGCCATGGGCACTAATGCCAAGTGCTGGGTTTGATCTTGGGGATGTTTTGGCCCTCCTCTTATGAAGGGGAGGGTTTGGTTTGCTTGGAACATCAGTAATAGTCTTCAGCCCCTTTGTTCCTAATGTTTGCTTGGATGAGTGGCCAGATCGGTTGATTTGAGTATTTGCTCAGGTGGGGAGCCAGGTGAGCTCTCACAGGTCACCAGCACAAGTTCTGAGTTCACAGGATTACTCTATGGCTGAATTCCCATTCTGCTTGGCTTTTAAAAACCTGTCAGTCTGTTCCTCTTAGAGCAGGCAGGAGGCCAGGTCAAGATTCCAGGCAGCTTGTCCCAAGAGGGTGAGGTTGAACTTGCCCAGAGGGATGGCAGGCATGATAGTTGGAGGGGCAGCAGGGCTGGTCTGGGCACAGACTGGCATCTTCCAGCCCCATCATCGGCTCAGCATAGCCTGCCCAGGCCCCACCCCATGAGCTGCTGGCTGCTTGCCTGCCACGCGCCCAGGATTGCCGAGAGCTTTGCTCATGTGTCTCAGGAACAGCTGCATGCCGGAAACTGGGGGCTGGTGGAAAACAGGAGGGCGCTCCGGGGATGTTTTGGGGAATGCTGAACCCAGCTTTGGTAGGATCAGCTCATTGTGCTGAGGCACTGTTGTGCTGTTCATGACAGTCACAGTGGACAGAGGCTGTATGGATGGTGGTGGTGGTGGGGTCTTTATGAGCAATCAGGCCCCTGCTGGGTCACTGAGGTTCCATTGGTTAGGAGGTTCACCTTTGCAGGACTGTGGCTTGTGTTTTTAGGGCCTCACTTGGAGGCAGAATCTGGATTTCAAGCCTTGAGAAGCAGTAAGACATGTAAAATAGGTGGGTGGGTCATTTATGCTCAAAAGTGCAGCTTCTTGCAGGCTTGCAGAAAGTTTACATCTAGGATGTAGAACCAAGAATCACTGTGATCAGACATTCATGTTTCAGCAGCTGACTAGGGCCTTTTGGAGGGGCCTATATTTATTATGTATATCCTGTTGGTTTCTGAGGGAATTAAAGCCTCATAAATTCACTGCTGAATTCTTATGAAAAAGACCTATTCTCCTTTCATTATAAAGGTGGCAACGATTACTCAACTTCTGTTTGATTTTCTGTGGGTGAATTACAAAGAGCTCTAATGATTTTTGTGGTGGTGTCTTGGCCCTTCGTGATTCAGGTATACGCCGACCCCCTTGAGGTCCGTCACTTGCTCGATTAGTGATAGCTGTGAACAGAACGGAATGTGGCTAAGCCCAGTTGAACTGTTGGGATAAGAATTTTATTTATTTATGTATTTATGTGTTTATGTATTTATGTATTTATTTATGAGAGAGAACCAGAACATCACCCTGATATATGTGATGTTGGGGATCAAACTCAGGACCAGTACTTTAGCTACTGTACCACCTCCCAGGTTGCAGAAACAAACTTTCTTTTTCCTTTTTTTTTTTTTTTTCCTCCACAGTTGAAGCTTTGCACATACACGGTTTTCCTACTCTGGGCTACTTTTTCATTCAGATGGCAGGGAAGGCAGCACAGCACCAACATTTTCTCTGGTGCCATAACACCTCCCATGTGGTGATGGGGCTTGAACCTGAGCTGTGCATGTGTTAAGGCAGGAGAACCACCCAGTTAGCTGTATCTGTGTCCTGTCTCCCTCTCCTGGGCCAGTGTTGAAGGGTTGGCCTCTGAGCTCTCTGAAGGAGGAAGCTGAATGCTTGAATGTCTCTTCTTCCCTACCCCTTTGACTTTGCTCTATACCTTGGACTGACACATGGGAAGAATGGCAGAAGGAAGTGAGAGACTATCCTTGGACTTGAGCCTTTTTATTGTTGTGTTCTGTGGGCATTTACTGGGTGTAGAAGTAAAGCTAGTGATTCTTCAGGATTCTGAAGAGATTTCTTTTATTTTTAAAGACTTTAAAAAATATTTATTTTCTTTTTGTTGCCCTTGTTGTTTTTATTGTTGTTGTAGTTATTGTTGTTGTTATTGATGTCATCGTTGTTGGATAGGGCAGAGAGAAATGGAGAGAGGAGGGGGAGACAGAGAAGGAGAGAGAAAGAGAGACACATGCAGACCTGCTTCACCGCCTGTGAAGTGACTCCTCTGCAGGTGGGGAGCCAGGGGCTCGAACCGGGATCCTTAGGCCAGTCCTTGTGCTTGCGCCACATGCGCTTAACCCGCTGCACTACCACCCAACTTCCTCTGAAGAGATTTCTTAGCTACTCGGTCTAATGATCAGTGAATGTGATGAGAGTCGCTAGTGACATACACGTGTCTTTCCATGTCCACAAAAAAGTGGTTGGTTTCAGCTCCATCTCCTGGTTTAAAGAGTGATGCCTGGAATTTTTTTTTTTTTAATTTTGTTTTTGTCCTTTGACAAAAGGATTCTGCACAGCCACTTTCTGGTGCACATTTCTCCTTCTTTCTGTCTGTGTCTCTACTTTCTGCTCAGCTGTTCAGTGGATTAACAGTGCAGCTCCGTCGTGCGTGCTGAGTCCCATTTCTAATGAAAGTAGACTTTGTTCTCTGGAGACAGCTAATCGTGCCCCATGGGCTGTAATCAAGGAGAAGGTATTTAATACAGGGCAGGCGGCAACAGGCAGCTTGTACTGACTGGTAGATTGCAACAGAGCAATTAGGAAGCTATCACACACCCCTCTACCCTAGCAGGTAGGGGGTTGACTCGCTGAACTGCTTCTAAGTGAGTGAAGAATGCATACTATGTAGAGAGGAGAGGGAGGTGGGGTTAGGTGGGGTGGGGTAGGGATAGTGAGGGGTGAGAAGAGCTGTATTCCCTTCTCACCTCATCTCTGTGGGATGAGAAGGAATTACGGCTGCTCTGCTGTCCCCTGTGACAGTGTGTGCAGCTTCACCTGCAGGAGCCCCAGGCCAGACTGTGTCAGCCAGAGGTTTTAACGCAGGTCTCAGTCTTTCCCAGAACTATTACTGTGACATGAACTTGACTTGGTAAGAGAACCAGAGCATCACTACGGCACATACGATGCTGGGGGATTGAACGAAGGATTTCATACTTGCCTTATCACTGTATCACCTCCTGGGCCACAGAAGACCATCTTCTTCCCTTCCTTTCCTCTTCCTTCCCTTCCTTTCCTTTCTTCTTCCTTCCCTTCCCTTCCCTTCCCTTCCCTTCCCTTCCCTTCCCTTCCCTTCCCTTCCCTTCCCTTTTCTTTTTTCTCTGCTTCCCCCTCCCCCCCGTTGTCCTTTCCTCCTCCTCCTTTGGAGTGAAAGAGATGGGGCCAGTGGAGGCTGTACTTGGTACTTGGTTCTTCTTGGCGAGACTGCTGTGCTGCTTTCCAGCTCACCTTTCATCTCTTAGCTTGGGGCCCAGGTGTTCAGCTGTATCTTGCTTTGTTCCCCATTGGACCTGGCCTTGCACTCGGCCCTGGGTCTCTCCTTACCTTTCCTGAAAAGGGCCTTCCATGCCAGGCCCATTATGCAGTGCCAGAGCTGTGGGCTCCTATGGATTAGATCTGCACATTTCAGGAGTTGGCGTGAGGTCTCCAACATGCTCTGATCTTTGTGGCTGTGGGGCAGGCAGTGGCACAGCCTCTCTTTGTGGACTTGTGTTGAGGGCACGGTAAGCTCGCTGGTAGAATGGATTCCTAGTGGATATTGTCTTTCCTAATTGGGATTTGTTCTCCTCGCTGGACTCTAACCTGTAGGAGAGGAGTAGGCTCCTGCTGGGAAAGGTTAACTCCCATCACCACCACCAGTCATGTCAATCAGCCTTTGTCTGCATTTACTGCTCACCTCACTGCCAGCTACCTCCATGCTGTCTGCCCTTCAACGGGCCCTTGGAATATGTGCTCTACCAATAAGGAGCGAGACCTTGAAGTTAAATGAGGCAGGGTGAACTGTAGGGTGTATGACAGCTAGAGCTGGGGTTATGGGACTCTGAGACCCCCCTCCTTGAAAGAGGATTTGCCAGACACCTGAGCACAAAGTCCTTTTTGCCCACCCACTGCTGACACAAGATTCCTGGTGTCCAGAGGACTATGTGACCATTGGCAGGAGAAGTGTTAGGGTAGAAAAGAAGAGGCTGAGTATAGAGTGGGATACATAAAGAAGTCCACAGACAGAGAAGGGCTAGTCAGTGGACTGGGAACACAAAGTGGGGACCTGGTTTTTCCTGTGAGTCAGGGAGAAGTTAGGGGCCAAATCAGGAAACTCCTTGGATTTTATAGAAACTCTTGACTGTAACTCTCATTCCTGTGTCTCTGACTACACTCCTTTTCAATTAATAGATACCCTTATACTTACACTCTCTCCCTAGTATAAGAACCCAAACACCCCCGTAATCCGGGAGGTGGCACAATGGATAAAGCACTGAACTCTCAAGCATGAGGTCCTGAGTTCAGCCCCCGGCAGCACATGTACGGGTGTGATGTCTGGTTCTTTCTCTCTCCTGTCATTCTCATTAATAAATAAATAAAAGATATTTAAAAAAAGAACCCAAACACCCAGACTAGCTTGTAACTTTTTGGGCCTTTCCCGGACCATATGAGCTCTCACCTGTGGTCCTTTGAAAGAAAGGCCCTGGGGGAGCCTGTGGGGGTGATTTGTTTGCTCCTCCACACCTCAGGAATGTGCTGTCTTTTCAGGCCCGCCTGGATTCCTGCAGAGGGAGTCAGCGGACATAGAATGCCGCTTGTGCCCTGTGGGGACACGTTCTGCCTCCCCATCAAAGGGGCGGAGGTTGGTGGCTCGTGCCTGCTTCCACGCCCAGCTCCCCCCTAGAATCCTAAGCCAGAGACCAGTTTGCACAGACAGAATGGAGGCCACCCCTGCTTCCCCACCCTCCTGCCCCCATTCTTCCTGCCTCGGGCCCTGTTGGAATGTGACAGGAGTCATGGCCAGGGCATGTCCCAGCAGCAGGAACACATGCTTTAGCCCGTAAGGCTTCCCTCAGCCCCCAGCTCCATTTAGGTGAGTTGTGGCTGGAGGAGATTGTTTATGCCCAGAAGGCCACCTCAGGTTACTGTCTTTATTGGTCCCTGTGGTGGCTGCTGCCCCCGCGCTGCAGCCCAACTTATTACTGGTGGGATGGAGCTCAGAACCACAAGACTTGGAGGAGACCTTGCAGTCATTCAGCCTGGCCACTTCTGTGTAGAGGAGAAACAGGCTTAGCTATGAGGAGGGCCAGGGCCACATAGTGTTCTGCTGAGCCTGGAACCCAGATCTCTGAGCTCCCCAAGCATGGGTTTTCACACCAGGACTTCTCGGCCTCGGCATTATCGGCTTTCCATGTTGATAATTCTGTGTTGCGGGGGCTGTCCTACATACTCTAGAGCTTTTTGTTTTTTAATAGTTATTTATTCCTTTAAATTAAAAAAAATAATTTTCTTTTTGTTGCTCTTGTTTTTTATTGTTATTGTAGTTGTTGTTGTTATTGATGTCGTCGTTGTTAGATAGGACAGAGAGAAATGGAGAAGACAGGGGGAGAGAAAGACAGACACCTGCAGACCTGCGTCACCGCCTGTGAAGCAACTCCCCTGCAGGTGGGGAGCCGGGGTTCGAACCGGGATCCTTACGCCGGTCCACTCCTTGCACTTTGTGCCACCTGCGCTTAACCCGCTGCGCTACTGCTCGGCTCCCCCACTCCAGAGTTTTTGTTTTGTTTTAATATTTATTTATTTATTTCATTTTGTTGCCCTTGTTGTTTTATTGTTGTAGTTACTATTGCTGTTATTGATGTTGTTGGATAGGACAGAGAGAAATGGAGAGAAGAGGGCAGACAGAGAGGGGGGAGAGAAAGATAGACACCTGCAGACCTGCTTCACCACTTGTGAAGCGACTCCCCTGCAGGTGGGAAGCTGGGGGCTTGAACTGGAATCCTTATGCCAGCCCTCCTTGTGCTTTGCGCCACCTGTGCTTAACCTGCTGCGCTACTCCCAACTCCCCACTCTAGAGTTTTTTAACTGCATCTATTGGTATCCGCTTACTAGATGCCAGTAGTTTGCATCTCATGTTACCCTGTTGTGGATGAAGTGGGGTCATCTTAGTTTAATCTTGGGGTCCCCCTTGAAATTCATCTGGTTGGATTGTAGACAAGTTCACAGTGAAGAATCACAGAGATAAGACGGATAGAAAGGAGAGAAATGGGGGGTCGGGAGGTAGCGCAGCAGGTTAAGCGCACGTGGCGCAAAGTGCAAGGACAGGCTGAAGGATCCTGGTTCGAGCCCCCGGCTCCCCACCTGCAGGGGAGTCACTTCACAAGCATTGAAACAGGTCTGCAGGTATCTATCTTTCTCTCCCTCTTTCTGTTTTCCCCTCCTCTCTCCATTTCTCTCTGTCCTATCCAACAGTGATGACATCAATAACAACAACAATAACTACAACAATAAAATAACAAGGGCAACGAAAGGGAATAAATAAATAAATATTTAAAAAAATAAGGAGATACACACACTGAAACATGTGTAGACCCTGGAGAGTGAAAAACACTGAGTTTCCTGGCTCTCCTAGTTTGATAATGTGTCTAGAGTTGGGTAAGTTACCATAATCAGATAAGTATGGGCTGAGGCATGCTGGTTTCTCACAGCCTCTCCCCCTCCCCATCTTGTAATGCTGAATCTTTAGTCACCATGTTCTGGAATGCATGTCTATATTCTATGGCCTCAAACTAGATGAGAGGGGAGATACTGGTGCAACTCTGAGATACCCTGATGTCTGTTCCTTCTTTCTACTCTCTCCTCCTCCTCTTCTTTTTTTTTATATTTATTTATTCCCTTTTGTTGTCCTTGTTGTTTTATTATTGTAGTTATTATTGATGTCATTGTTGGACAGAGAGAAATGGAGAGAGGGAGGGGAAGACAGAGAGGGGGAGAGAAAGACAGACACCTGCAGACCTGCTTCACCGCCTGTGAAGCGACTCCCCTGCAGGTGGGGAGCCGGGCGCTCGAACCGGGATCCTCACGCAGGTCCTTGTGCTTCACACCACGTGTGCTTAACCTGATGCGCTACCGCCCGACTCCCCCCTTCTTCTTTTTAAGATTTATTTATTAATGAGATAGATAGGATGGAAAGAACTAGACATCATTCTGGTACATGTGCATGACTGAACTCCGTACCTCCTACTTGAGTGTCTAATGCTTTATCCACTGTGCCACCTCCTGGACCACTCTTCTTCTTAAAAAAAATAAATAAATAAATAAATATATATATATATGTGTATATATATATATATATATATATATATATATATTTTTTTTTTTTATCAGAGCACTGCTCAGCTCTGGCTCATGGTGATGCAGGGGACTGAACCTGGGACTTCGGAGCCTCAGGCATGAGAGTCTGTTTTACATAACCATTATGCTATTTACCCCGCCCTTAAAAAATATTTTATTTGGGAGTCGGGCGGTAGCGCAGCAGGTTAAGTGCAGGTGACACAAAGTGCAAGGACTGGTGGAAGGATCCTGGTTCGAGCCCCCGGATTCCCACCTGCAGGGGAGTCGCTTTACAGGCGGTGAAGCAGGTCTGCAGATGTCTATCTTTCTCTCCCCTTCTGTCTTCCCTTCCTCTCTCCATTTCTCTCTGTCGTATCCAACAAAGACGACATCGATAACAACAACAATAGCTATAACAATAAAACAACAAGGACAACAAAAGGGAATAAATAAATATTTTTAAAATATATTGTTTATTTATTTTTCTTCCCCTCTTCCCTTCCCCACTAGTCTCTGCGCCCTTCTATTTTATTTTAATGGGAGAGAGATACAGAGAGAAAGATACAGAAAGACAAGAGGACTGCCCAGCTTTGGGTTATGGTGGTGCCCAGGATTGAACCTGGGACCTCAGAGCCTCAGGCATGAAAGGCTTTTGCATAACCATTATGCTGTCTCCTCAGACTTGGCCCTTGTTTCATGCCGTGTGATGAATGTGTAGGGGAGGATTATATGGGGTGTTTGCTTAGCAGTTTCAGTCAGCTCAGCTGAGTTGCTAGTATGCCTTCCAATGCCCTTCAGGCAGGTGGGCGTTCCTGAGCGTTAGGCTGCCCCTAACATTATGACAACCAAAACGATCTTCAGCCAGCTATCTATAGAGAGATGAGGGCAAGCGGGATGGGGGATTGGAATCTACCTGGCTGAGAACTGCCATTGCTTTAAGCTGTTCCCTTTTCACTCCTGGATCTATTCCTCATTACAAAATGTGTCTACTGGGGCCAGATGATGTTGCACCTGGCTAAGCACACACATTATAGTATGCAAGGACCTGGCCCCTAGCTGCAGGGGCAAAGCTCATAAGTGGTGAATCAGGGCTGCAGGTGTCTCTCTCTGTCTCTTTCCCTCCCTATCTCCTCCTCCCCTCTCAATTTCTGTCTCTCTCCAGTAATAAATAAAAATATATGTGGTCCGGGAGGTGGTGCAGTGGCTAAAGCACTAGACTCTCAAGCATGAGGTCCTGAGTTCAATCCCCGGCAGCACATATACCAGAGTGATGTCTGGCTCTTTCTCTCTCCTCCTATGTTTCTCATTAATAAGTAAATTAAAAGAATATATATATATATATTTATATACATACTTTTTCAAAAGGTGTATACCGGGAGTCCAGCAGTAGTGCAGTGGGTTAAGTGCATGTGGCGCGAAGCACAAGGACTGGACTGGTATAAGGATCCTGGTTCGAGCCCCGGCTCCCCACCTGCAAGGGGGTCGCGTCACAGGCAGTGAAGCAGATCTGAAGGTGTCTCTCTTTCTGTCCCCCTTCTGTCTTTCTCTCTTCTCTCCATTTCTGCCTGTCCTGTCTAATAATGACGATATAAATAGCAACAACAGTAATAACTACCACAATAAAAAACAAGGGCAACAAAAGGGAAAATAAATATTTTAAAAAATGAAAAAAATAAAATGTGTCTACTACCATTGGATTCACAAGCAGTCTTTGGGTTCCTTCTGAAAGCAATGTCAAGAGTCTTCTTTCCAGCATTTTCTCTGGTCCCTACTGGACTTTTGGCTGTTGTTTCCAAAGATGATAGTCTTTCAGAAATCTGGGTAATGAACTGGGCAGATAGTATAGGGAGAGGACTAGACCTATTTGCAAATCCATCATGAACACATACATAGACACGTGTGACCTGACTGGGTCTGTGACAGTGCTGTCACAGAAAAGGGAGGAGCCTAGTGTTTCCAGTTCTCTCCTGCCTACACCACTTTCCCATCAGATCCCTTTTTCCCATAACTTTCCCTGAAGAGATTTCTGGGTCTCCAACTAGGCAGGCAGGCTGGTAGGCCTGTGGCACTGACAGGCAGCTGACACCTGGTTTCTACTTTCTGCCCTTCTCTGATTTCAGGAGCTATTGGCTAGAGGAAGTGGAGGGCTGTGGGATGCGGAGAGTCCAGGGCTAACTCCAGGACAGCGGAACCAAGAGAGCTGCCGACAAACAGACGGTATGTCCCGAGTGAGGCCTGTGCCCCCACCCCACCCCCACTTGGCTTTCTTCTGGCGAGACTGGCAGGTGATGAGAGCAGGTGGCCTGGTGAAAGGAGAGTGGTGGAAGCCAGAGGGGCTTGACCTCCAGGCCTCTGAACTGGGAGGACTCCTTTATCACTGTCCCGTGCACACTGAGGAATCTGGGTTGGGTGAACATAATCATATCTACTTGCTGGCTGTAACTTTTTAAAAACTAACTCTGTAAAATTCCTAATTGCCAGGTGCTATTCTAATCTTTACATAATCATCACAACAACCCTAAAGCTGGTTCTGTTTTCACCTCCCATTTAGAGTTAAGAAATAGCAGCTTTTCCCTCTGAAACTCAAGGCAGGAGAGTGTTGGCTGGCCTTTAGATTCTGCCTCCCATAGGGCACAGTCCCCTCTTCCTGGTGTCATTACTAAATGCTGCCATTCCTACTTGCTGGACCCATACCCTGTTCTGGTACTCTGAGCCTCCTTCTCCTTCTCCTCTTCCTTCCTTGCTTCCTCTAAGCAGGTGGAGGAGCACTCACCTCCCAGAATGACCAGTGCAGCCCCAGCTAAGAAACCCTACCGCAAGGCACCACCTGAGCATCGGGAGTTGCGGCCAGAAGTTCCTGGATCCCGTCTCGAGCAAGAGGTCAGCAAGACTGGTGCCTCGCTTTAGCTGACAGAGGCATATCCCAAGGCTGGGTATCAGGCTGGCTTATCCTTCCTGAAGCAACTGCTAGTCTCTTGAGTTGGGGTGAGAATGCGGTGTTGCTGATACAGGCTTAGGGTATCCTTACCACAGCAGTGGGGAAGTTTAGGCTCCTAGGAGACAGATGTGAATATATATGTTCCTGAAGTCTTCATAGGCTAACAGAAATTATCCTGTGTAATAGTGTTCTTTCTGCAAGAGGCATTCAGCCAGACAGAGAGGTCCTAATCTGCTGGAGGCTAGGACTTTGGCCCTCCATTAGTGAGGAGAGCTATTTGACCTGTGAGCCCTCTGGGACAAGCACTCAGCTAATTCCCACCTGACCAGCTGTGCCAAAAGTTTGACTCTTCCTCTGGTTTTACTTTGGGTAATGTGTTGAATATGTTGCCTGCTAGGAATCATGTTAAGTTCTTCTTCCTCCTCCTCAACTCCTTCCCTCCTTCTTCTCCTTCTCCTTCTCCTTCTCCTTCTTCTTCTTCTTCTTCTTCTTCTTCTTCTTCTTCTTCTTTTCTTTTTCTTGCATCCTTTGTTCTATTTGTTAGCTTGCTTGTTTAAACTAGAGCTGAGTGATGGTGGCAGTTGAACCTAGGAGCAGAGACCCTTAGGGATGAATATCATTGCATAACCATTATCTTATCACCATGGCCTGGAACTGTGTTTTTAGGAGGCCTCCTTTTTTTTCCCCCCAGGAATTTTAAGCTTCATTCAAGAAAATTGAGAACATTTACATGTTAGGCTGAGAAGGAGCAGGGGAGAGAGAGTGAGAGACAGAAAGAGAGAGGAGCTCCTCAGAGGTCATACTCACATGAGGACCAGTGCTCACTTAGGCAGAGAGAGTGGAGGGCTTCTTCAGTCTAAGGCAGAACAGTCTCCAGAAACTCCTTCCATATCCCCAGTTAAGCTTACTTATAGAGGGTGGTGAGTATCACTGGTTTATTCACCACATGCTGTGTGTCTGCTCTGTCACAGTGCAAGGAGCACAGTGCAGAACTTGAAACATAGCACATGCTGAGCAGCAAGTGTCTGATGACCCACATTGGTTAGATTCAGGGCAAAAATGTCATGACTTCCCCATTTTGGTTCAGGGTACATTAAATAAAAAGACCATTTTTATTTGTTTTGAGATAGAGACAGAGAGAGAAAGAAAGAGAGAGAGAATATGAAAGAGACCATAGCACGTCCTTCAGTATAGTGAGGATCAGGTTCAGTCCTGGGTTGTGAACTACTTTGCCAACCCAAGGCAAGACCAAGTATGATTTTTTTGAAGAATGATTTACTTATGAGGAGGCATGAAGAAAGAGAGAGAGAGAGAGAGAGAACCAGTGAATCACTCTGGCATATATGATGCTAGGGATCAAACTCAAGATCTCATGCTTGAGAATCTTAACACTTCACCCACTGTGCCGCCTCTCAGGCCTCTAGACCGGGGATTGTCAAGTGCTACCAGTGGTCTTCTGGTTCTGTTGAGGAGGAAGCTAAGTCTTAATCAAGGTTAATATAACCAGTATGTGATAAGACAGGACCAAATCCAAGGTCAGTGACTCCAAAGTCTATGATCGTGACCTTCACCTCATTTCCTGCCTGTTCATTTCCTGCCTCATTCCTGGTGTTCTGAAGCAATCAGCTACATCAAGAATGGGCTCCATTTTGGTTTCCCTTTGCCAGAACTTGGGCCATGACAAATGTGGGCCTAGAGGAAGATGAAAGAAAAGATTAAAAACAAGGCAAGAGTGGTCCAGGAGGTGGCGCCGTGGATAAAGTGCTTGACTGTCAAGTGTGAGGTTGTGAGTTCAATCCCTGGCAGCACATGTACCAGAGTGATGTCTGGTTCTTTCTCTCTCTCCTCCTATCTTTCTCATCAATCAATAAATAAAATCTTTAAAAAAAAAAAAAGCAAGACAAGACATTCCACTCCCCTCAGTCAGGCTTAGGCAGGTGCTTTCCATTATCCTTGTGCTTATTCTGCCCAAGTCTATGTGAGTTCTCTCCTGTCGTTCTCAGTGGGCCAGGAGGGCTTGGTTGGGACTCAGATACCTACTGAAGTTCCCCTGACCACTTCACCTCTTAGATGGCCTTTGCCATGCCTATAGGGTCTCTAAGAGCCCGAAATTCAAGAATAGAGAGGTAGCATTGGAGGTTGGGGGGTGGGAGCCAGGTGTTGGCACACCTGGTTAAGGCCATGTATCATCATGCGCAAGGACTTGGGTTTAAGCTCCCCATTCCCACCTGCAGGAGGAAAGCTTCACAAGTAGTGAAGCAGTTATGCAGCTATCTCTCTGTCTCTTTCTACTCCCTTTCCGTTTTAATTTCTCTCTGTTCTATCAAATAAAATAAGTTTTAAAAAATAAATATTAAAGAGGGGGTGGGTAGCATGGGTACTAGAAGTAACTGGCCTAAGAAAAAGAGGGCTGTTGTAACTGGTGTGGGTAAAGGTGAGGGTTGGAAAGAGTTCTTGGGTCTCCTGGTTGTGGGAGAGTAATGTAGACTTATCTTTGTATTCCTGGATTGTTTCCATCACTCCATGGCCATTTAGCCCACATTTGGACTCCAGACATGACCATTCTCAGGGCTTTTTGGAAGGTAGGCCAAGCAGGTCAGTGTTCCATAACTAAGCTTCAGTCTTCTGTTCTTTTGTGACTAGGAGCACCTGACTGATGCAGAGAAGATGAAGTGAGTACCCATTGCTCAAAAGGCTGTTCTGCTCCACCCCAACTCTATTCCTCTTGGCTCTAGGAGAAGCTGTTGGGATAGCTGGGCTTTTTCTGTGAAGGAGGTAAAGGAGACTTGATATTAAACATATTCCTTCTGGGAAATGTAGATTTCATTCCAAGAGAACCTTCTATCAAAGGGCTGGCTGGCTCTGAGTAGCCTGCTCTTTCCAAAGAGTCCTTGTTTTGGACTTCCTGTGCCAGCTGCCTCCCTGAAGCCCTTCTGTGAGCCACATGAGGCCTCTGGAGAGGAAGGCAATGCTAGGCTGGATTTCCAGGAGATTAATAATGGAGTCGCCTGATTGTACAGTACGGAAATTGGAGCTGGAATACTTGCTGGCCGGCTGCTTGGGCTGTAACCAGAGATAGGGAACTATAACTCCCCCATGCCCAACCCTCCCCCAGTTCTGACTCCTCATTCTTCTTCAGTGGGGTAGGCGGAGGGAATTGGACTGTCCTCTGTCATGCTCTCTGTCCCCTCAGTCCTCCATACCAGGCTGTGCCCTCAGAAAGACAGGCCTTTGGGAAATGCTGTCCCAGACTCAGGCTGAGTCTCCTACCTGCATTTACTGGCTCTCATGCCACTTCCCCTCCCTCCTCCCTAAGCCTTCCTGGGACTCCTGGGCTGGCCTTTCTTTCTCTGATGTTTCTCTGCTCTTGGCTCCTCACCTTGCCAGGCTCTTGCAGCAGGAAAATGAGGAGCTACGCCGGCGCCTGGCCTCAGCCACCAGGCGCACCGAAGCCTTGGAACGTGAGCTAGAAATTGGTCAAGACTGTCTGGAGCTGGAATTGGGCCAGAGCCGAGAGGAGCTGGATAAATTTAAGGACAAGTTCCGCAGGTGTGGGAACATGGGCCAGTACATACATACACATATCTCCCTGTCCATTAGGCTAGCTGAAAGAGGCTTCAGAGATCATCTGATTCTGATAAGAAAGCCGTTTTTGGAAGAGAATGATGTTATCTTGCCCAAGATAACTTATCAAGGAGGGGCTAAGTGGGGTGAAGCGAATAGGATCTACACCCAGGGCTGTGCTTTGTATTTCTCTGTAGGCTGCAGAACAGCTACACAGCTTCCCAGCGGACCAACCAGGAGCTAGAAGACAAGCTGCACACGCTGGTAATCTGCCCAGGAGAGCAGTTTGTCTGGCGCGGTGCTCACAGCATAGCAGGGGGCGAGGACTTGCAAGGGGGTGCCACACTGCCCCGGGGCTTGGAGAGGTGGGGGTGGGACAGTGGCGGGGAGGGGACCGCACTGTGCTATGTAAGCCAGGATAGTCTTAATGCTCACACTGTTTCTCTTCTCTCCTCTCCTCGTCTTCCCCTCATGCTGCCACCCGTTGCCGCTGCACTCTCCTCTCAGGCCTCTCTTAGCCACAGCTGGATTTTTGCAGTTGCGTCTGAGTTTGTGTGTTTTCTCCCTTGCCTCCTCCTTAGCTGAGTTCTGGGATTGATGGGATTCTGGCTTTCTTCCTCCACATGTGAAGCCTGTTCAAGGTGGTCAGTGTCTCCCTCTTGGGAGGCAGACATCTGGCAGTCTGCTAATACTCAGGTTTCTGGGCTGTAGTGGCAGAAACCCAAGGCCGTATGGGGGTGGGGGTGGAGGATGGGGAGGAGGCAGGGATGAAGGTCCAGTCCGTGAGTTGAAGACCAGAAGGTTGCTTGTGAAACTGCAGCTCCCTCTCTCTGTTCAGCGAGGTTATCTCGCAGGTGTCGCTAACTGCCACTCAGCCCCAT
Source organism: Erinaceus europaeus (assembly GCF_950295315.1). Taxonomy (NCBI): domain Eukaryota; kingdom Metazoa; phylum Chordata; class Mammalia; order Eulipotyphla; family Erinaceidae; genus Erinaceus; species Erinaceus europaeus. The sequence goes on from NC_080165.1 coordinate 68,124,737, forward strand.
GCCCTCCTCCATCTATAACTTGACCCTGGGAACAGCTGCACATGGACTTTAGCCCCTGGGTTAGCACAGTTACTGCCTCTCAGGTGCCAGTGGCTTTGCAGGTGCCTACAGTCCCTTGAGCTCACTCAGCACTTACAATGCCTCTGTCCTGAGCCCAAGGCAGGAAGTTACGCTCTGACATCCCCACCCCACAGCCAGCCCAGAGAGCAGGCGAGGTGTCTGGTCGTCTGTCTGTCCATCACCTGTCTCTACTTCGTCTGCCTTGGCTGCCCTAGCACCTGTGGCTTCCTGTGTCTGGGAGGAGGTGGTAGGGGAGGAAGGGCTGGCTGGGGTCTGGGCTGGGTTCACCATAAGTCTCGTGCCTCAGATCAAGAAGGCAGAAATGGATAGGAAGACCCTGGACTGGGAGATCGTGGAGCTGACGAACAAGCTGCTGGATGCCAAGAACACTATCAACAAGCTGGAGGAGCTCAATGTGAGTGCACGGGGGACCGTCCTTGCCTGTGGTGGACTTTGTCCTGGTCCAGGCTCTGAATCAGCTCTGTGTCTGCAGGAGCGGTACCGGCTGGACTGCAACCTGGCTGTGCAACTGCTCAAGTGCAATAAATCCCACTTCCGGAACCACAAGTTTGCTGATGTGAGTAGGGCACTCGCCCTGCCAACCTTTCAGGGCTCTCCTAATACCTGTTTCTATACATCTCCATCTGCCTGCCTGTAATTCTCCCTTTCTGCCTCGTCTCCCCCTTGTCACATGTCAAGTTAGTCCACCCTGCCACTGGTTGGTATAACGAGGATTGTTGAAGGCCCATCACTAGGGCTGTGGGCTGGTCCTGTTGGTATTTTTGGAACAGTGACAGGAGAGAAGGACTTGAGTTTCAGGATCCCATGCAAGAAGGAGGGCTCGGTGGCCAGAGTTGTCAGCCAGGAGAATGCTGGGAGAGGATCAGGGCCATCTGATCTTCTTATCCCAAGGGGTACTCTAGACCCCAGAGGCTCAGATCCAAGGTTGATGGAGTCTGGAGGGCTGGGATTATTTCCAAGGCTACTAGTCAGTACTTAACTTTCAGCCTTGTACCCAGTTTGGTCAGAAGCTATTTCTGAGATGGTGTGAGATAGAATTTTGAGGATACTGGCCCATAGCACCAATTCTAGGTTCCAGTCCCATCCTGTTAATTTAAAACATTCAAAAGTATTTTATCCCCACTGAGCCTGAAATGAAGATGCACCTGGGTATGTGCTCTGTGAACAGAAGATAGCAAAGTGCCAAACGCATAGCGGAACTTACATGGTGGTTGTTATTTTTGCCGTGCATCAGACTATCTTAGGTTGGGCTCATTCATGGCTCCCTGTCCTACTCTTGCTTCTCTACCATAGCTGCCCTGTGAACTGCAGGACATGGTTCGGAAACATCTGCATAGTGATCAAGAGGCTTCCACCGTGAGCCTTCCCCCCAGCCTAGCTCCAGGGGCTGTGGTACCCACCTCAGTCATTGCCAGAGTATTGGAGAAGCCAGAATCTCTACTGCTTAATTCCGTCCAGTCAGGCAGTGCTGGGCGCCCTTTGGCTGAAGATGTCTTTGTGCATGTGGACATGAGTGGGGGTGCCCCTGGTGACCCAGCCACTCCCCCAGGCCCTGGCAGCCCCACCCCACAACCTAATGGGGAGTGCCACTCTCTGGGCACCGCAGGGGGCTCCCCAGAAGAGGAGCTGCCTTTGCCAACCTTTGAGAAACTGAGTCCTTACCCCACCCCATCTCCACCACACCCACTGTACCCTGGCCGCAAGGTGATAGAGTTCTCTGAGGACAAGGTTCGAATCCCCCGCAACAGCCCCCTGCCCAACTGCACTTATGCTACCCGCCAGGCCATTTCCCTGAGCCTGGTGGAGGAGGGGAGTGAGCGGGCCCGCCCCAGTCCTGTGCCCAGCAGCCCTGCCTCAGCTCAGGCCTCCCCCCACCATCGGCCCAGCCCTGCCCCTGCAACACTCAGCACCCCTGCCAGCTCTGCCAGCTCTGAGGAGGATCTGCTGGCCAGCTGGCAGCGGGCATTTGTGGACCGAACTCCACCACCGGCTGCGGTGGTCCAGCGCACAGCCTTCGGGCGTGATACACTCCCTGAGCTGCAGTGCCATTTTGCTCTCAGCCCCACCGACAGAGAGGAGGAGGTCCATGCATCTTATTCCTCACCTTCTGAGGGTGGGATTCTGCTGCCTACAGAATCTGGCTCCGGCTTTCCCAGGGAAGAGGATGAGGAAGAACTCAACCTGCCTGTCAGTCCTGATGAAGAGCGCCAGAGCCTGCTACCCAATGATAGTGGCACGGAGGAGAGCCTGGGCACTCCCCATACTGAGGGCAGGGCCCCACCACTCCCTAGTGCCAGCCGCCCCCAGCGCAGCCCCAAGAGGATGGGGGTGCACCACTTGCACCGCAAGGACAGTTTGACCCAGGCCCAGGAGCAGGGCAACCTGCTCAACTAGGGCCCCTGCTTGCCTTCCTGCCACTGCTGCACTGGGACTGCAAGGAGCCCGTGCCCTTCCAGCTCAGGGCACCGGTCCAGTCGGAGCCCTTGAACTCTCCTCCCTCCACATCTGCACAGCTGGGCTGCCTCTGGGTAGTTTAGGCTGTGGTCACACTGAGCCTTTCAGCTGCATTATTCACTGCAACTGGCATCAACCTGCCTCTTCATTTTTTCGCCCTTGGAATATTTATTCTTCAAGGGTTCTATGCAGCTGGGGCTCAAGACCTCTCTTCCAGTCAGCTCAGCCCAAATTGGGCTGTTTGGGGGGAACTGAGGCTGATGACATCAGTGTTTGTCCTTCATCCTTTTATATTCATGAGTTTGATTATTTTTACTTTGGGGAGGTATCATTGCTGTTATTAACCTCCAGTTTCTATTTCTGCCTGTTTCCTTCTCCCTCCCCCCAAAAAAGAAAAAAAAATCTGCACAAGCTGTTGCCTTCAGGGGACCTGGCACAGTGGTTCTGCGGAGTGAGGGAGAGGGTGACTCAGGGCTCTCCTCAGCTGTTTTCCTTCCTCCCTCTGGAAGGGAGTGGAGGGTGGGATACAGAGGCCTCAAGTACGGCCCCCCTTTCAACCTTGGCTCTAGACTGTTACTCCCAGTTTTGGGAAAATTTCACATCAGCGACTATTTTAAAATTAAATAAAACTATTTTACCAGTACGACCTAGTTTTTCTATTACTGGCCTTCCTCTTTCCATTCTCCCCATTCTTGAGTATCTTCAGTTCTTGTCATGCCCTAGTTTTTGCTGGTAACTATGCTTTGCCCCACTCTGGGACTTTCCTGAGGGCAGAGCATCAAGCAGTGGGAGTTGTATCTCAAGTAACTTTGACAGGGCCTCTGAATCCTTGAGGTGGGCTTAGTCCAGCTTAACCATGGCGGTGAACTCTGCTTTAGTTGTCATCCTTATGGGGCAGTCTGAGGCCTGAGCTTAGAGTCGGACCTGTTAGTGACATCAGGCTTTCAAAGCTGCCTGGAGCTTGGTCTGTGAGAGGACACTGCCCCCTAGTGGTAGTTCCCATTCCTCCCCTGCCAGCCTCCAGTGACCACAGCCAAACTCAAGGTTGTAGAGTTCATAAAATCTCTTAGAGTTGATAAAATCTCTTCCGAGCCAGCGGGCTGCAGCCAGAGCTGCCAAGTACAGAGGTATTGCCTTGGGTTGGAGTGCCCCCAAGGTTGTTGCTCAGTTTCCAGAACCTTCCATCACAAAGCTAGGAGCTGCCAGAGCCCCAGCTACCCACCCACCCACACCCCACCCCACAAGCCCAACAGAGCCTGACCCTGATAACTGGGGCAAAGTGCCGGTGACGTTGACAATTGTGATGATGTGCAGTAGCTCATGGGGAGAGTCACATCTCGGTCTCAGCCAACAGACTGTCCCCTAGTCCTGATGTCATTAGCACCATCTGAGAGCTGGGATCTGTAGAGGGGCAGAAGGTGCTCAGATCACCATTCACTCCTCCACTGGGGGCCACAAATAGGTGAGAGATGCCTCAGTTTTCTACCCCCAACTCCCCCCCACCCTGGTTCCAGGCCTCTTCTGGATCTGGTTCTGACCAACCCCTGGGCTCTTACCACTAGGGCACATCCAGGAGCTGCTGCCCCTCTGGCGGGCGGCAGACTCCCGCCCTCTCTCTCGGTCCTGGGTGTCACCAGCCCCTCCTGCCACCTCTTCCTCCTCCTCCCCCTCAGAGAGGAGGTCACAGATCTGCTGCTGGAGCTCTGGGCTAATGCTGTTCTCAGCCAACACCAGGCTCCGCAAAGCAGTGGGGTAATTCTCTACCATGTCCAGCAGGGTCTGAAGTGGGGAAGAATATGTAAAATGATGGACACAGTTAAGACTGCTCTTCACACTCCAACCTGTCACCCTTCAGTATGTTCAACAGAACTAACCTCCACCCGAAACCCTGGCCCTCACTACACACGAAGACTTTACCTGAGCTGACTGGTTGGTGAGCCCTGTGCCCTCCAAGTCCAGAACCTCTAAGGTGCGACTGGAGGCCACAGCTACCGCCAGCATCCCTGCCACGTGGTCACCTGAGGAGACAGCACACACCCACACATCTGCGTTAAGCACAGACCTGCAGACCTTGCTCCCCACCCCCTCCCACTTGTCTCCTGACAACCTTAGTTCCCACCTCCAGGCCAGGAAATGCTAGGGACTGACTGGTGACCAGGAGGGGGAATGACGTAAGCCAGGCCGGGGGATGCTCTGACTTGCTGACCGTCACACAGATGACTCCTCTCCTACCTCCCAGGGGGCTCCTCTCTATAGCCTCTTCCCTCCCTCGCTCAGTGTGGGGGTTACCACGGCAATCAGTGGTCCCAGGTTTTTGGATGAGGGTGGGACAGTGAGAAACGAAGGGGACTTTCTCGAGCCTCACCCAGGGGGTTATAATCCAGATTGAGGACGCGGACTTGGGAGCTGTGGGCCACTGCAATGGCGAGGCGACTCCAGCCCTTAGGGGTGATGCCTGGATTGGCACTCAAAGTGAGCTCCTTCAAGCCTGAGCAGCATCAACCAAGAAGCCAGAATGGAGAAAGTCAGGCCCTCTTCAGACACCTCCCCTACCTGGTCTCTGGGGTGTCCCGAGTGGACAGGAGCCACCCCAATCCCGTCACGGAGCTCTGGGGTCATTAGAAAACCAGGCCTTTCTTGTCCACCCCAGCCAGGCTTCCTAAGCCTCTATCCTGCCCAATTCCCAATCCTCCTTCCTAAAAGAACTAGAAAAAACCATTCTCACCCACACTGTCAGCCTGCAGCTTCCTACTCTCCACACTTTGACTGTCCATCAAGGCCACACCAGCCCATGTCCCAACAGGACCCTGCTCACCAGACTTGGCCCCATCTGGGGGGAGGAGGCCACAGATGAGGTTGATGGCTTCATCACCCAGCATGCAGTCCCCCAGGTCCAGAGCCACCAGGGCTGGGTGCAGGGCCAGCGCTGGGTTCAGCAAGGCCAGTCCAGCATCTGTCAGGGGGCTCCCATGCAGACTGGGGGTAGGGGTTGGGGTGGGGGTAGGGGGACAGAGAGCAGAGGTTATGGCAGCATCAACCCTATCTGTAGGGAGAAGGGGCACCTTCCTTTTCTGCGAACCCTAGAGGGAAAGAGCACTTCTGACACAGCACTTAGGAGAAGCCCGGGGAGGGAAGGGGAAAAGACAATCCTAGATTCTAAAGGAATGCTGGTAGAAGGGGGATCAGGTGTCTTTTGGGGGACCAGGACTTGGATCCTGGCCAGAAGGCAGAGAAGGGGTGTGTGGGTGGCAGCTGGAGATTCTTGTGCAGGCGCAGGGGCTCTCATGCCCAAGAAAGCATTCCTCCTTGGGAACCGAGGGGCTGGACCCTAGACGTCAGTGAGGGGACTGGGTGGGGTGCTACGCTCCGCTCCTGCCGGGGCTGGGGCTGCCCGGTGCAGTCGGAGGCTCGTGCTGGAAGGGGCGGTGCAGGCGGGTGATGTCGGGACAGGCGGGGCGGGGCGGGGCGGTGGGGAGCCCGGCTGAGGGGAGGCCCTGGAGGGTGCAGTCCTGGGACCCTTGCAGGGGATCACTCACAAGAGGGACTGGATGGAGCGGTTGGTCCGCAGCGCCTCCGCCAGCAGCTTGATGCGGCTGGGGCTGGACACGACGCCCAGGTTGAGGTTGAGCTGAGCCAGGGACGTGGCCCCGGCCAGCGCCCGGCAGATGCGGCCGAAGTCGCGGTCGCAGAGACGGCAGCCGCGCAGCGAGAGCAGGCGCACGGCGTTGTCGCGCAGGCCCCGGCAGATGTCCCGCACCTCGGCGCCTGACAGCGGCTCCCCGGAAATCTGGATGGAGCTGGGCAGCATGGCAGCCACGGCTGGGCCTCCGGGACCCGGGCCACGGCCGAGCGGGGCAGAGCGGCGGCGACGGGGAGGCCGCGGGGCCGGGCCGGGCTGAGGCCGCGGCGGGCGCGGGCGGGGGCGGGGGCTACTCGGCGAGGTGCCGGCTCCTCGCTGCGGCGGCGGCTCAAGGGCGCGCGGCACGGGTCTGGGCTCCGAGGCCGCACCTGTCCCCTCCTTCCCTCAGCCCGGTCCCCCTGCCGCCCCGAACCAGAGCCCCGAGCGGGCAGGCGACGGCCGGCTGCAGCTCGTGCTTCAGCTCCGGCGCTGGAGCCGGCGGCTGGTTCCCATGGCAACGGTCGCGTCAGCGCCGCCGCCCCGCCCCGCCCGGCAGTGCGCGCGGGCCCAAGAGGTCGCCCTCCTGCGGGTGCCGGGCCGGGCCAGCCTGGAGGGCAGGAGGCACATCGCAGGGCCGTTTTTTTGTTTTGTTTTTTTTTCTTTTTTAACCAGAACACTGCTCAGCTCTGGGTAAGGCGGCGCAGGGGGGATTGAACCCCAGGCTTTAGTCTCTTTGCCTGACCACTAAGCTGTCACTCCCACCTCCGGCTTTTTTCTCCTCTCATCCTCCCTCAGATCTAGGCCAGACACAAGGCGTCCTGTCACCTGGATCCCGGGAAACCCCCCAGGCCCTTTATCCCGCGCCCATCCCCCAGGGCGACTCACAAAGTGCACTGAAGCTTTGGAGTATGTACTGTGCAGGGTGGAGTAGAGCTTTGTTCACTGGTGACGGTGACAAAATGGAGAGTCTAGGTTTATTACATAGGAGGGGAAATTGCTGAAGATCTATTAGGGTATAACTTAAAGAAAAAAGATATTTTGGGGGGGCCGGGTGGCGCACCTGGTTAAGTGCACGTTATACTGCACAAGTTCCCGGGTTCAAGCCCCTGGACCCCACCTGTATGGGGAAAACTTCACAAGCGGTGAAGCAGTGCTGCAGGTGTCTTTGTCTCTCTCCCTATCTCCCTGGCCCTCTTGATTTCTGGCAGTCTCTATCCAACAAATAATAAAGATAAAAAAAATTTTTTAAATCTTATTTCCTGGACCAGGGAGATAGTTCAGTGATAGAACACTGCACTACTACCACACTACACTATAAGGTCCAGAGGACACACATTAAATCCCTTATGTCAGACCTGAGCAGTTCTCTGATCTTCTCTAAGCACAAAAACCCAAAGATCTTATTTCCTGTTAACAACCTGAATGACCTCAATAGAGCAGATTAATATGGGGGGGGGTGTTGTTTGGGGGAAGGATGAGGGATGTTGTGTGTGGGGTGGTTGTTGTTTTGAGTAAAAAAAAAAAAGAAGAAGGGCAGAGAAAGCTTGAGGGTTCTCTGGCCTCAGAATAATCAGGGCAAAGCCAAGTTTGGCTTCAAATATGAGTTCTTACAGAAAAATTATCCATTACACAATGGCCCAGGGGCATAGGGACCTTATAAAGACATATAAAGTCAAAGCTGGGTGTGAGTGGGTAGACAGCATAATGGTTTTGCAAAAGACTCTCCTGAATGAGACTTCAAAGTCCCAGGTTCAATTCCCAGTACTCTTGGTAGCTCTGCCCAAAAAAAAAAAAAAAAAAAAAAAAGAGTCGAGTCGAATAGACACATTACAATGCATAAGCACCCAAGTTCAAGAAACCCCTGTAGGGAGGAAGGCTTCATGGGTGGTGAAGCAGTGTTACAGGTGTCTCTCTCCCTCTCAATTTCTCTCTTTACCCAATAATAAAAAAAAATTTTAAAAAGGAAATATTTAAAAAATAAAAGTTAAAGCTGGAAGTTCTTGTCCAATTGTCATTGCTCCACTGGTATCCCAAGAGTGAGGCTGAGTGCACTGTTCACCAGGCTTCTGGCTCTAGTGTTTGTAGCCTCCCTGTTGTTCAGTGGGGCGAGGTGTCCCTTGCTACAGGGGATGGGCTCCCTATTTGGGGACTGCCCTCACCATGCTCTTGAGTTGTCCAACCTTCATTCTATAGGATTAGGGCATAACGAGGGGGAACATATGATATTACTGACAAAAGAGCAGCAATGTATACAGGAAGCAGGGTGGCATGGAGACCACTGGAATGGTAGCTGCAGCTCCAGACTTCGATCAATATTTTAATCACCAAGTCTATATTTAGCAAGACAATGTGTGTGGGGGAAAATAAAGAGGAAGGAAAGGGGTAGGTGGTGAGATAGTCTCTGAAGAGCTGACCCATTTTCCGCACTGGCTGCAGAGCCCTGCAGTCCAAGCCAGGAGCTCCTGCCCTTATGCCCTTCAGAAGTCCAACAGGTGGGTAGGAGATACTTAATTGGCTACAGTTCTGTGGCAGCTGAAGACCCCATCAGAGACCCATGTCCTCAGTAACTTTCCTCTCCACAGCTGGGAGAATGGGGGCTTCCAAGAATTTCAGGTAGGGTCAGTGTGACTTCAGGGTCACCACAACAGCTTTGGCTGTAGCATTGAGTGCGGTGACGGGAAGTCTCGCAGCAGGGAGCACGGCTGGAATATCTCTGGGGACCCTCTGCATGGGTGGGATGTTGGGACCCTCCAATGTGTCCAGGATCCCTGAAAGAAGGAAGAAGAGTGGAGAGGTGGCTGGGTCTTTCCATTTTTTATTTTATTTTTTCCTCCAAAGGTTTTATTTATTGAGAAAGATAGGAGGACAGAGAAAGAACAAGACTATCACTCTGGTACATGTGCTGCGCAGGACTGAACTCAGGACCTCATGCTTGAGAGTCCAATGCTTTATCCACTGCGCCACCTCCCAGCCCACGCTGGGTCTTTTCCTAAGCAGCTGTTCTCCCCCTTCCCCAAGCCCTTCTGTCACTTACCCTCTACCACCTTGTGGTAGGCGAAGTGCAGATAGAGCAGGAAGAGCATGTGCAGCGCAGCCAGAGTGCCACAGAGGAGCAGCCGCTGTGTAGGGCCCACAGTTCGTGACACCAGCACTGCCACCTAGGGCCACAGGAAAATGGCTCAGAGAGCCCAGTTCCAAAGTGAAAGTACCCTTGCACTCTTCCATTTATTTGGAGATCCCTTTAGGGTTTTGTCAGAGTGCTGGTCTGTTTTCCCCAACTCCTAGGGTAAGCCCACCCCTGGAATCCTCTTGCCCAGCTCACCATGCGCAGGGTGGACAGTCCACCCACCAGTAGCCAGAAAAGGTAGAAGAGGGCATGGAGGTGGATGTTGTAGGTGATGAACAGAACAATGCAGTGCCCGAAGAGGCCATAGCCCTAGGAAGGGGGAATGGTACAAATGAAAATCACTCAAGATGGGTTGGCCTCCGGACCCTAATGAAAACTGAGAAATAAATGAACCACACTGGCCATTTCACCCCACTCCAAGCCCCAAACAGATATAAACCAAGGCCTGGTTATATACAAACACTCTTCTAAAATGTTTACTAATATTGAAAGAGAAAGAATCAGAGCATTACTTAGATCCATATGATGTTGGGTGCCACCCCCCAGGTCACCTTGCCCACCACCCTGCTGGACTCACCAGTAATGCCAGCATCTGGAGCATGGTGATCTGGGCATTGCACAGGTAGGCAAGGAAGTAAATGAAGGATGAGACTCCCAGCCAGTAGCCAAAGCAGGTGCCAATGGCTGTGCCCATCAGGGTGCCTTCTCTCTGTGGAGTGAAGGCTTTCCTTAGTTGGTACATTCTCTGCTCTCTGTCTCAGGATGTTTTTTGGAGCTTCCTTCTACCTCACTATGCCATTGTCTCCTTGAACAGCTTTTGATTCAGTTCAGCTGTCCCCCAAAAGTCCTCTGTTCTACTTACGATAATGGTGTCAGATGTCTTCATCCCGTGGAGGAGGATAGCAACCAGTGTGAAGACCAGCATCAGAGGTCCATAGAGCTCACCTGCAATTTTCTGCCAACATACCAAATTCATTCAGGCTGGAGGTACAATGGCTCTTCTGTTTATGCCTTTCCAGGCTTTCCTGTCCCCTTTTATCCTAAAGCCTCCCCCAGCAGTTCTGGACATGCTACCCCCATTCACCTGAGGGAAGTTGACCATCTTGATAGGGATCATGGACTCCAGGAGCCTGGGAGAGGAGAGGAGAGATGAGAGCAGAGGCAGCACTAGGCTATGAGGTTCTGGAGGGCTTGAATCTTAGTCCTCCAACTCCAGAGAACATGCTGGATGATAAAGGGAGAAGAGGACAGTAGAGACAGACAGACAGGGAATGAGGACATCACTTTCTGTCCTAAAGATGTTTCAGGAACAGGGGGCTGGGTGGTGGCACACCCAGTTAAGTGCACACTAAGCTCAAGGACCCGTTCAACGATCTGAGTTCAAACCCCCCAGTTCCCCACCTGCAGGGGACCCACTTCACAAGCGATGAAGCAGGTCTGTAGGTGTCTATCTTTCTCCTTCTCTATCTTCCCCATCTCTCTCAACTTCTATCGGTCTTACCCAATAAAATGGAAAAAAATGGCCACCAGGAGCAGTGGATTAGTAGTGCTGGCACTGAACTCCAACACTCTGTTGACTCTGTTGTTGTGAGTCCAACTTGGCCTTGGGAGAGAGGTGGTCTTGACAAGTCACCAATATTCCCTGTTCCCCTTTAATAAGAGACAGGCAAATCAGGTAGGATCACAGTTCACTTCCTCTCCCTTTCAGGATAGAAAGTGAGTGCAGTGGGGTGGGGTAGATAGCATAATGGCTATGTAAAGAGACTCTTATGCATGAGGCTCCCAGGTTCAGTCCCTGGCACCACCATAAGAGGATGCTTAGAATTCAAGGTAGTGATGAAAGCACTGAGAAAAGTTAGAAAGGTGTTTCTTGGAAGAGCCAGAGTGCCTCTGACTCCTTGTTTAGCATTACTCCAGGCACTGGTGAGCATTTTCTTGAAAAATATATTTCAGGTCCGGGGAGACAGCATAATGGTTATGTAAAAAGATTTTCATGCCTGATGCATCAAAGATCCTAGGTTCAATCCCCAGCACCATCATAAACCAGAGCTGTGCAGTGCTTTGGTTGAGAAACACACACACACACACACACACACACACACACACACACCCCCACCAAGTGGCTGGGGGAGAGAGCACAATAGATATGCAAAGAGACTTTGATATCTGAGGCATCAAAGGTCCCAGGTGGAATCCCCAGCAGCAGCATCATATGCCAGAGCTGAGCAGTGCTCTGGTTAAGGACATGAACACAGGTGGAGGGTAGACAGCATGATGGTTGTATAAACAGACTCTCATGCCTGAGGCTCCAAAGTCCCAGGTTCAAGCCCCTGCACCACCATAAGTCAGAGCTAAACAGTGCTCAGGTAAAACAAACAAACAAAAAATATGGAGTGGGGGTAGATAGCATAATGGTTTGCAAAGAGACTCTCATTCCTGAGGTTCCAAAGTCCCAGGTTCAATCCCCTACACCACTATAAAACAGAGCTGAGTAGTGCTCTGGGAAAAAAAAAATGAACAAAATAATAAAGGGGCCAGGCAATATTGCACCCGGTTAAGTAGTCATATTACAAAATAATAAGAAATACATATTTCAAAGAAAAAGGATTGAAAATACAAGTTGCTTCCCCATTCTCAAGTGGCCAGCTCCAGATACTATCTTACACTTTAACTAGATATTATTTCCTTTGAGAAAACTTGTCTTGTCTCATCCTCTAGTCCATTCTGGATCAGATGTCCTTCAAATTAAATGAGTGCTGTATCACATTGCACTCAAGGGAAGGCTCCTGTTTATCTTCATCACTCAGTCCCCATATCTAGTATACAGCCTGGCATAGAACAAAGTTTAATAAATCTTTGTTAAGCAGCCTGAGAGGTAATGCAGTGGATAAATCATTGGACTGTTAGGGATAGGGTCCTTAGTTCAATCCCCAGTACTGCATGTACCAGAGTTATGGTCTCATTCTCCCTCTTATATAAATAATTTTTTAAATCTTTTAAAAATTATTTATTGAATCCCTTTTGTTGCCCTTGTTGTTTTATTGTTGTAGTTACTATTGTTGTTATTGTTGTCACTGTTGGATAGGACAGAGAGAAATGGAGTAGGGAAAGACAGAGAGGGGAGAGAAAGACAGACACCTGCAGACCTGCTTCACTGCCCGTGAAGCGACTCCCCTGCAGGTGGGGGGCTGGGGAGTTCGAACCGGGATCCTTAGCCCCGTCCTTGCGCTTCACTCCACTGCGCTACTGCCCAGTAGCAGGTCTGCAGGTGTCTTTCTCTCCCCCTGTCTTCCCCTCTTCTCTCTGTCCTATCCAACAATGATAACATCAGTAACAACAACAATAAAACAAGGGCAACAAAAGGAAAGAAATAAAAAAATATTAAAAAAAAAAAGAATGAGCCAATAATCAAGGCAAGATCAAATTCAGTTCTTGAAAAGTCATTCAAGGACTGGGGAGATAGCATAATGGTTATGCAAAGAGCCTCAGGTGTAAAAGTCTCTTTGCATAACCATTATGCTATCCACCCCCGTCCAAAATTCTGGCTTAGAAATTCTTCTGGTACTAGGAATTAAGAAGATAAAACAGGAGCAGAGGATAGACAACATAATGGAAACAGACTGTCATGCTGCAGGCTCCAAAGTTCCAAATTCAACCCCCCCCATACCACCATAAGCCAGAGCTGAACAGTGCTTTGGTAAAATAATAATAATAAAATAAAACAGGGTTCATCCAATACAGTGAGTACTTTTCCATAAATAGGCCTTGGGTTTGAGCACTACGTATAAAAGCATCATGGTTCATACTGGGGGAGAAGGGAAAGTTTCATAGTGGAGTGGTGCTGTGGTATCTCTCTGCTCTGTCTCTCCTTTTATTCTCTCAAAAAATAGAGTAGGGGTATGCAGAATGATTTAGTAAGAGACAACTACACCTGAGGCTCAGAGGTCCCAAGTTGACTTTCTGGTACCATCATAAGCCAGAGTAGAGCAGTTTTCTAGTAAAAACAACAACAAACATGGCTGTCCCAAGTTCAATTCCTGATATTACATGTGCCAGAGTGATGCTATAATTCTCTTAAATAAATAAAGAGAGGGAGTCGGGCTGTAGCGCAGCGGGTTAAGCGCAGGTGGCGCAAAGCACAAGGACCGGCATAAGGATCCCGGTTCGAACCCCGGCTCCCCACCTGCAGAGTGACTTCACAGGCGGTGAAGCAGGTCTGCAGGTGTCTGTCTTTCTCTCCCTTTCTCTGTCTTCCCCTCCTCTCTCCATTTCTCTCTGTCCTATCCAACAACGACAACAACAATAATAACTACAACAATAAAAACAACAAGGGCAACAAAAGAGAATAAATAAATAAATAAATAGAAAACAAAGCCTGTTTCTGAAGAGGTCACTGGAATGAATAAGTACAACATTCCCAAAATGCTGTCTGTTAGAACAAAGCTTAGGATTCTATAGCAGCATCAGGACATGATAAACTAGGGGTGGGGGGACTGAGAAATGGGGAACCAAGGTGATATTTGAGCTAAGTTTTCAGAGAAGATGAACCATTTATTAGCTAGAGAGGAGGAAGAACACAGTGTGCTACCACCACGCCTTGTTCCACAGCTGTTAAGTCATATGGTGTGGCTGGGGAATAGGTGTGATGATGACTGGTGGGGTCATGCAAGAGGGACTAGGTATTAGGAGAGGAGCTTGCGTTGGAAGGTTTCTCACCTGCTTCGCACCTGGGCAGGCTCCACATCAAAGTAGGGTCTCAGGATGTCAATGTTGGCATACAAGCTGAAGGCCCTGGAGGCTTGTCTCTTCCCTGCCTGCCACATCTGAAGTAAGGAAGATGGTGGTGGGTATCGTTGACACTCCTGGCTCTAGGCCCTGTTGCGTATTCTCTGCTGTCTATCTACATGGTTCTCACTGGACAGCCTGGGATATGTTTCTACCTTCCAAGGACCAGTCTTGCTTACCTGATCAGCCACCTGTCGGCTCAGTTGCCCCTTAAAGCCCTTCATGCCCAGGAACTCCCCATCCTCGTCTTCAGCAGCAGCTGCATCAGCGTCTACTTCTTCCTCCCGCAGGCGCTGATGCAGCTCGCCCATGTCTTCGAAGCTGGAGCCAGAGGTATCGTCCATGTTCTCCATGTCAATCACTGCTGAGCCCCCACCCTGTGAAGACAATGGCTCATAACATGCAGGACTGGGGCTGAAGAGAGAGCATAATGGGTTCTGCAAAGGACTTCTATACCTGAAACTCTAAGGTCCCAAGTTCAATCCCCAGTACCACAATAAGATAGAGTTGAGCAGTGCTTTGGTCTCTCACTACAGTAAATCAAAATTTATTTTAAATGCAGGACTGACTTTTCTTTTTCTATTTTATATTTATTTATTTTCCCTTTTTTGTTGCCCTTGTTGTTGTCATTGTCGGATAGGACAAAGAGAAATAGAGAGAGGAGGGGAAGACAGAGAGGGGGAGAGAAAGATAGACACCTGCAGGCTGCTTCACCACCTGTGAAGCGACCCCCCCCCATGCAGGTGGGGATCTGGGGCTCAAACCCGGATCTTTACGCCAGTCCTTGCACTTTGCGCCATTTGCACTTAACCCGCTGCGCTACCGCCCGACTCCCTATTTATTTTATTTTATTTTACTTTTACCAGAGCACTAATCAGCTCTGGTTTATGGTAATGCAGGGGACTGAACCTGGGACTTCGAAGCCTCAGGTATGACAGTCTGTTTGCAAAACCATTATGGTATCTACCCCTGCCCTGACTTTTCTTTTTCTTGTGTTAAATCTTCTGACAACCCCAGAACTTGGGGCTCTGTTCTGTCACTGTTGGGAGCATGGCTGAGAATCACCATAGAATGGGGGATGGGCAGTGGTGCACCTCGCTGAGCGCCTACGATACAAATGTGCAAGGCCCCGGGGTTCAAGCCCCCAGCTCTCAGCTGCAGACTGAAAGCTTCACAAGTCTTAAAGCGGCACTACAGGTGTCTCTCTATCTCTTTCTCTCTGTCTCTCTCCAATAATAAAAAAAAAATCACCAGAGATCATGCCACTCTCTTCTTCTCCCTTGCTCTCAAAATCTTTGGTCGCTAGTTTCTGTCCCTTTCCTAGTTTAGGAAACCTAGTACCCGTCTTCCACATACACCTTCCTCTTGTCTTTTCCCCATCAAAATCTCAAAAGCTGTAAAACTGCTCATTGCTTTCTTCTTTCCCAATCCCCGCCCCTCAACAAAGCTATGTGAGCTGTTTTTAGCCAACGTCAATGAATCCCTCCCACCCCACCCCCCGGCCACGCCTCCTAAACAAAAACGGGTTAACCTGAGATGCTCCAGCTGGACGACCAGCCAGGACCTTCCAGGTCCCCCCACCTCACTGGCTTTCGTGTGCACGAAGACTCCAAAAAGGGAAAGAGCGTTGCAAATGGAAAAGACTTCCAGAGCTAGAGAGAGGGATTAGTCCCCACGCTGTTTCTGGACGGCTGCTGGAAGTCGGAGTCCCGGGGCCATTACCTGAATGTTTTCTTCAAATCCTCCCCATTCCGGGCCAGCCCCGCTACGGGCGCCGCCCGTCGGCGCCACCGGAGTTGCCATGTCCCTGGAGGGCTCCCGTCACTAAAGCTCGAGCTAGTTCCGCGCGCGGAGAAGGTGTCGGAGAGTCGGGGCCCTGCGGGAGTGAGGAGCCCAGGGGTGAGATACAGCGGTGGAATCAGCAGAAACCCGGATGTTTGGCTAAAAGTGACTTCCGGAAGTCGGGGACGTGGACGGAGGCGGGGCCTGATCTCGCGATATTTACGATTCCTGGAGGTGGCACGTTTCCACGGAGACGGCGGCGAGGGGCTGGAGCGCGCGTGCGCGCCTGCGGCTTGCTTTTGTCACGTGGAGAGAGTGAAGATGGCGGCGGCCGAAGCAGTGGAAGAGATGCGGAACCGCGTGGTTTTGGGGGAGTTCGGGGTTCGCAATGTAAGTCCGTGGCCTTTAGCTTGGGAGAAATGAAAGCAGAGAAAGGCGGGGTGGGGCCGAAGTGAAAACGAACTGGCCTCACTGCTTCTTAATGGAGGGCTGGTCTCTTTACTCTAGGTGCATACCACTGACTTTCCCGGTAACTATTCGGGCTACGATGATGCATGGGACCAGGACCGCTTCGAGAAGGTGAGTAGGGCAGCAGCTGCCCGGGAGGGCGAGAAGAACAGGCCGTGTGGTCTTAGCCTGCTTGCTACCCAGAAGCTATTCTTGGGGTTCATTTCATTCATAAAACACTTACTTCTTCTTCTAGCGTTTGCCCTTCTTCCGTAGCCAGTCAACAGCGTCAGGTTGAGCCTGATGTAAAGTTTCGAGACCTCCTTTGAATCTGGAGAGGTGGCAGTCGTTGACTATGTGGGTCATAGTCTGTAGCCGCAGGGGCAGTTCGGGTCGTCTCTGGCTCCCCAGCGATGGAACATAGCGGCGCACCGGCCATGGCCTGTTCGATAGCGATTGAGGAGAGCCCAATCATAACGTGCTAGGTCAAAGCCGGGTTGACGCTTGCAGGGGTCTGTGATGAGGTGTTTGTTCTTTACCTCAGCTGACTGCCAACTCTGTTTCCAAGAGTCTGGAACAGAGAAGTTCAGTGTAGGCGTAGGGGACCAGATTGGGTGACGAGAAGTCAAGTGTTGAACAGGGTGGGCGAAGATATCCGCGTATATTGGCAGGTCCGGTGGAGCGTAGACGTGGGAAACACTTACTGAGCAATGTGCTTAAACCAAGAGCAAGATGATCCAGTCTTGTTGGAGAAAAGCGCACAAATTATGCCACTATAATGAAGTAAATGCGATTGAGAGCAGTAAGGCCCCGGGGCAGAGGGAAGTGATGTACTTTGCCGCGTTACTTGGTCTAGAATGGGAAGCGGGGCAGATGTGTGGGAGATGCTTGGAGGCTACAGTGGAGCTAAATGTGAGAAGCGACTCATAGCTTCTGGTGTGAGCTCTGCTCTGGAACTACTAAAGTAATTCATTATTAGTAGAATGTAAGGTAGTTCGACCTGAGCAATTTGCAAGATTAAGTCAGTTCCCGATCTCGTTGATTGTGAAAAGGATGAATTTGGGGAACATACAGGTAGATTTATTCCATATTTGCATAGGACAACTCAGATTGAAGGCATGAACTAAGATTAAGGCCTTGGAAACGGCAAAGGAGAGGTAGAAATTAAATTTAGGAAATCGGGCGGTAGCGCAGCGGGTTAAGCGCAGGTGACGCAAAGCTCAAAGACCGGCATCAAGATCCCAGTTCGAGCCCCGGCTCCCCACCTGCCAGGGGAGTCGCTTCACAAGCAGTGAAGCAGGTCTGCAGGTGTCTGTCTTCCCCTCCCCCCTCTCTCTTCCCCTCCTCTCTCCATTTCTCTCTGTCCTATCCAACAACGATGACTACAACAATAAAACAAGGGCAACAAAAGGGAATAAATATAAAAGGAAAAGAAATTAAGTTTGCTGGATGGGGGAATTAGCATAAAGATTATGCAAAAAGACTCATGCCTGAGGCTTCAAGTCTCAGGTTCAATCCTCTACACTATCATAAGGCAGAGCTGAGTGGTGCTCTGGCAAAAAAAAAAAAAAAGTTTGCTGATTGCTTTGATTTGGGCAGTTTGGGGTGGAGGGAGTGTAAAATGACATTGTATAGGTAACTGCTTTGATACTTTTTAAAAAATTTATTTTCCCTTTTGTTGCCCTGGTTGTCTTATTGTTGTAGTTATTATTGGTATTGTTATTGATGTCACTGTTGGATAGGACAGAGAGAAATGGAGAGAGGAGGGGAAGAAAGAGAGAGGGAGAGAAAGACACCTGCAGACCTGCTTTACCGCCTGTGAAGTGACGGCCCTGCAGATGGGGAGCCAGGGGCTCGAACTGGGATCCTTAATGCTGGTCCTTGCGCTTTGCGCCATGTGCGCTTAACCCGCTGCGCTACCGCCTGACTCCGGGTTTTGATACTTTTTTTAAAAAAGGATTTATTTATTAATGAGAAATATAGGAGAGAGAAAGAAAGAAAGAACCAGACATCATTCTGGTACATGTGCTCCCAGGGATTGAACTCAGGACCTCATGCTTGAGAGTCTAGTGCCTTAGCCACTGTGCCACCTCCCGGACCACGGGCTTTATGGTGTCATTTATTCATGTGAAATGAGTTTGGGGAAAGGGAATAATGATATTGTTTCCTACATGTAAATAAGTAGTGTGTATAGAAGGCTAGTAGAATATGTATTTTAAATGAGTTCAGAAGTAAGCTATAACTTTGGGATTTGCCATTACAGGTAGTTGCCAAAACTTGTGTGTAGTTGAGGTAACTGTGGAGAGGGACAAAAACCTAAGAGATGGTAACATTTATGGGAGGTAGAGAATATAGATTAATCAGAGTGAAAAGAACCAAAACATTAGTGCTCAGACTATAAGGCAGTAGAACCTGCAAAAAACAAGACCTTCTGACAATGCTAAATGCAACAGAGGAGACTCATATGCATGAATCGGTTGGCTAGAAACAATTTTTCATAATATGAGTGTGTCACTAGACCCCCCCAAAAAATATTAAAAGACTTTCTCTTAAAGAATTATTAGAGGTTGTTGGGAAGGTCATAATGCATTTTTGCATAGAAACGTAATAACTTTCCTAATAATCCAATATTAATGAGAGAATCTGAGAAATCAACTCCACATATGCAGTATGGTGACTGAACTTCAACAATGACTACATCAATAATAACTACCAAAAAAATGACAAAATCACTAATTAAAAAAGAAAAAGATTCAATAATGAACAAGGGATGGAAAGAGAACCAGAGCTTTGCTTTATGATGCTCGGGACCTCATGCTTGAGAGCTGGACGCTTTTCCACTGTGCCACCTTCCTGTCTGCCCCACTAGTGGTTTTTTTTTTTTTTTTTTTTTTTTTTTTATTGCTGGGGCTCAGTGCCTGCACTATGAATCCACTGCTCCTGGAGGCTATTTTTTTTTTCCATTTTGTTGCCCTTGTTATTGTTGCCATTGATGTCATTGTTGCATAGGACAGAGTGAAATGGAGAGAGGAGGGTAAGACAGAGAGGAGGAGAGAAAGATAGATACCCAAAGATCTGCTTCACCACTTGTGAAGCAGCCCCCATGCAGGTGGGGAACCAGGGGTTCAACTGGCTTACGCTGGTCCTTGTGCTTCATACCATGTGCACTTAACCTGCTGTGCTGCTGCCTGACCCCCCTCCCCCACTAGTGGTCTTTAAACCAGAGGGAATAACCAGAGCAGCTCCTGATAACTAGAAAGTGCCCTTCTGTATCCCTTCAGTTGCATGAGTACAGGTAACCAACCATATGGATCTGTACAAGTAGCATCATAATATGTAAATTCATTTGAGTTACAGCTTCTAGAGTGCTGTGCCCTGTCTGCTTTACAAAGGTGTTTCACCACTTCTGTTGACTTGAATCTTTTACTCCTCTGTTGGCCCCTTTCTCTTTTCTTCTATCACCTCCTGTTCTCTCTTTTTTAAGCTTTTATTTATTTATTTTATTTATTTATATATTGAGAGAGGATGAGAGAGAGAAGGAACCAGATGTCACTCTGGTACATGTGTTACTGGGGTTGAACTTGGGACCTCATGCTTGAGAGTCCAATGCCTTATCCACTGTGCCACCTCCCAGACCACTCACCTCCTGTTCTCTATGGTTAATACCTTTTCCTTTGTCCTCAATATCAGTGTAAACTTTATTACAGCATTTCTGGTTCTGAGCAATTTCAGTGACAGTAAATTGCATTCTGGGTACCAGTTATGGTATTCAGTGTAGTTCTAAGAATAGTCACTATAAAATGCCATCTTTTAAAATGAAAGTTTTCTTTTTAAGATTTATAGGGCTGGGGAGACAGCTTAATGATTATACAAATGACTTTCATGTCTAAGACTCTGAGGTCCCAGGTTAAATTTCCAGAACCTTAATAAGCTGCAGCTGAGGAGAGGGGTTAGAGAGGGGCTGGTATTTATTTAGGGCTGACAAAATAGTTTTTGAATAGTGTGTGAATTTTGCCATGTATGCAACCCAAGTTCGAACCAGGCGCACACACACCCATTGGAGGAAGCTTCACTAAATGCAAAATATATCACTGGCATATGCAAAGCCTGGGATCAAACATGAATGCAAGCCTGTCACTTTACCCACTGTGCCACCTCCTGGGCTGCACGTAGTTGAATTTCATCAGTACACAATTTCATCAGACTTTCTTTTTTCTTCAATATTTATTTCTTTTCTTCAGTATTTATTGTAAGAGGGGAGAGAGAGAACTAGAGCATCACTTTGGCACATGTGATGTCTGCGATGCAACTTAGGACCTCATACCTCAGAAGCGCAATACTTTATCCATTGCACCACCTCCTGGCTGCCCCATCAAACTTTAAATAGGCCATATTTTATTTTTAACCAGAGCACTATTCAGCTGTTTTACGGTGGTGCTGGGGATTAAATCTGGGACTTTTGGTGCCTCGGGCATGAATATCTTTTGTATAATCATCATGCTGTTTCCCCAATCCTTAAGCAGATTCTGAATTTGACTACTTCTGGGTCCAATACACCTATCATGGATTTTCAGAAAAATTCCTGAAAACTCAGTAGATTAGATGAGTTTCAAGAACTGAGAGTTAACAGATAAAAGGGGAAAAAAAGAAAAAAGATAAAAAGGCTTAAGCATACTGCATTGTTTTCATGAACCTAGCCATGCTGCAGAGGTGTAAAAAAACAACCATATCTGAGGGAGCTGGGCGGTAGCGCAGTGGGTTAAGCACAGGTGGCACAAAGCACAAGGAACCCGGTTGGAGCCCCCGGTTCCCCACCTGCAGGGGAGTCACTTCACAAGCAGTGAAACAGGTCTGCAGGTGTCTGTCTTTTTCTCCTCTCTGTCTTTCCCTCCTCTCTCCATTTCTCTTTATCCTATCCAACAACGATGACATCAACAACAACAATAAAACAAGGGCAACAAAAGGGAATAAATATTTAAAAAATAATAACCATATCTGAAATCTCCTGTTTGTTACAGAAAGAGCATTTGCCAAATCCCCAGAAACTGACTCATCGGTTTCAGTGGTTTTCTCCATGTTGCAGTGCACTTTGCAGAATTTTGGATAAATGGCGGCATGAGAACTAGTGCAGTGGTAGAATTCTAGACTAGGCTGAGAAGTGTTAGGTCCTGAGTTCAAACTCTGGCAGTTATACTCAGATTCTCTCCTATTAAGTAATCTGAAAAACACAAAGAGACTTTTCATGAGACGATAAAGAATTAGGGGAGGAGGGAACATCTAATGAGGGACATCTGGACAAGAGGGGGTGTTGAAAGAGAATGTTATTAGCTTGAGAGGAATACCCAGGGAGAAATACTAATTGTATTTAATGCAGGCTTCATTTGATGTTGTTCTTGTCCCTTTAGAATTTCCGTGTGGATGTGGTACACATGGATGAAAACTCACTGGAGTTTGACATGGTGGGAATCGATGCAGCCATTGCCAATGCTTTTCGACGTATTCTGTTAGCTGAGGTATTGGTGGGCATGGTAGCCCAGGTGGAGTTGCATGGGGAAACATAACTCACGAGTAGAATTGTCTCAACTTGCGTCCCCACCCCTGTAGTTACATTATTGCACCCTTTTCTTTCTGCTCATTTTCATAATTTATGAGACCAGAATGTCATTTGGTCATATTTGAGGCTAGGGGTTGAACTTGGGGTATCATGAAGGTTTCCCACCATTCATAAACTTTTCATCAGGCATGGTTCTAGCACTAGTTCTTCTTCCAGTCTGTTAGGTAGTGGGGAGTTGGTGGGGAGCCTATTTGTAAACGAGTTATTTTGTGTTTGGGCAGGTGCCAACCATGGCTGTGGAAAAGGTCCTGGTGTACAACAACACATCAATTGTCCAGGATGAGATCCTTGCTCATCGCTTAGGGCTCATTCCTATTCATGCTGATCCTCGTCTCTTTGAGTATCGGAATCAAGGTGAGGTGGGGGTTTAAGAAAAAGTTTTTGGAGAAGGGGAACTTTCCTTTGAATTATATCTGGAATTAAACTGCCTGTATTCAAATTCTGAATTGGCTGTTACACGTCTTATCTGTAATAGCAGACTCTTGCTAAAAGACCTAAAGTAGAATAAAATGTATGTAACTCACTTAGCATAATGACACTCAAATGTTCACTAGTTAAAGGCCACCATTTCTTCCCTTTATACAGGAGATGAAGAAGGCACAGAGATAGATACTTTGCAGTTTCGGCTGAAAGTCAGGTGCACTCGCAACCCCCAAGCTGCTAAAGATTCCTCTGACCCGAATGAACTCTATGTGAATCACAAAGGTTAGTTGTAATGAGGTGAAAGAGGGACTTCTTGTTGGTGGGTGTCCATTATAGGGAATGAAGTCTTCTGATGTGCACCCTCCTCCAGTGTACACCAGGCACATGACGTGGGTGCCCTTGGGGAACCAGGCTGACGTCTTCCCAGAAGGTACTATCCGCCCAGTGCATGATGACATCCTCATTGCTCAGCTTCGGCCAGGCCAGGAGATTGACCTACTTATGCATTGTGTCAAGGGAATCGGTGAGAACCTTGTGAAATCCCTTGGGCAGGAGAACAGTTTGATTGTAGTGGGTTGAGGTGTGACTGAAGGAACCTAGCTGAGAGATCAGCGACAGGCAAAAGCAAATGAGTGTGTGCTGTCAGTAGCTTGGACAGCCTGAACAAGAGTTTTGTCTGGTTTTCTTACATCTAGGCAAAGATCATGCAAAGTTCTCACCTGTGGCAACAGCAAGTTATAGGCTTCTGCCAGACATTACTCTGCTTAAGCCTGTGGAAGGAGAGGCAGCTGAAGAGCTGAGCCGATGTTTTTCACCTGGTGTTATTGAGGTTCAGGAAGTCCAAGGTATGGTATTTAGGATGCTATTTACTTGGAGCCTCAGTGGTTGGCTAAGCAAGTAGTCTTACTATGTGTAGGACTCTGGGTTCAATCCCTAGGAATGCCAAGAAAATTCCATGGCTGGGGAATGTTATGCATGTATAAACTATTGTATTTACTGTTGAATGTAAAACATTAATTCCCCAATAAAGAAATAAATTAAAAAAAAAAAAAGAAAATTCCATGGATGGTGGAGAGGTGGTTTAGTGCCCCCTCTCTAGAAATTAAGAGAATTGGGTCAGGTAAAGTAAAATGAGCACTATATATTTCACACGTTGAGATCCTGGGTTCATTCTTTGACATTGCAAAACCAAGCCAAACAAAAAGCCCCCAAAAGGGGGCCAGGTGGTAGCACACCTGGTTAAGCGCGCACATTACAGTGCACAAGGTTGGAGGTTCAAGCCTCTGGGCCCCACCTTCAGAGGGAAAGCTTCACAAGTGGTGGAGCAGGCTGCGGTGTCTGTCTCTCTTCCTGTTTCCCCTCCCCTCTCAATTCCTCTGTCTCTATCTAGTAGTAAATAAAAACATCGAAGTTAAAAAATCCTAAAAGTATGGTTAGACTAACATAGTTTGCTTATATTAGGTAAAAAAGTGGCCAGAGTTGTCAATCCCCGGCTAGACACTTTCAGTAGGGAAGTCTTCCGCAATGAGAAACTAAAGAAGGTTGTACGGCTTGCTCGGGTTCGAGACCATTATATCTGTGAGTATCAAGTTGGGGATTATGTCTTCGGTGCTGTAGCTTCCTTGCATTGTTCAGATGTAGAATCCAGCAACAACTTAGAAGTGTCTCTCTCCTCCAGTTTCTGTGGAGTCAACCGGAGTGCTGCCACCAGATGTGCTGGTGAGTGAAGCCATCAAAGTCCTGATGGGGAAGTGCCGGCGGTTCTTGGATGAACTAGATGCAGTTCAAATGGACTGAGACTCTCACTGAACTTGTTGACATGTTGGACTTAGATGCTTCTCCAACAAGCTTAAAAATGTGTTCTGACCTGCCCCTCACAGGACTGCTATGCAGAGAGCCCACTGCACAGGGGCCCTGAATTTCCTGGGACAGTTCCTATTGTCCTCAGTCAGTGTATTTTGTTAAATGTACAAAATGACTTATGCCTTTGTAAGGCTTTAATGTAAATAAACTCACAAACTTTTGTTAGATACAATTTCAGTGTTGACCCAGAAATAAAGGGCCTCACTTTAGGTTTGGCTTTATTGATTGGACACTGCTCATATGTCACGGATAGTGTTAAACCCCTTTGATGCTTCACAGAAAGACGTGATTAACCTATCAGCTGTGTGACCCAGAATATTCAGGCTGTTGCTTTCCATCAAGGGAAAGAAAAGGTATTTCTCTTTGTATAGTCAAGTAACCACTGGTGCCAACACTGTGTGGTACCAACTTCCTTGGCTAGGTGTATCAAGAATAGAAATTTTTGAGTTCAGTCTCAGATTACCTGAGCAAGCCATTTAGTCACAGTATTGTTTTTATCCAGCACCTCTCTGCAGGATACTCAAGGAATCACTGGCTTGAAAAAGGCAGGTAGGTCTTTTCTGTATGAAATTGAGATCTTTACTGACATGCAGATGTGCTTTAGAATTAATGTTTCTACAAAAAGATTATAAACAATAGAAAACTTCTAGCATGAAGTCACAGGATGTTAAAAATATTACAGCACAATAAACACATCTATGCCCTCCATAGCCCCAACCGCAAAGGAGAGTAGGCAGGAATCCATTGTGGAGGGAAACATGCTTTGAGATGGCTTTCACAGTTGACAGGAGGCCCCAATTACTACCCAGGAAGAGAATCAGGCAAGTTGCCAGAGAAGCAGCTAAACTCCAAATCCTTTCCCCAGTCTTGCCTCTTCCAGACCCTACCTTACCTAGGTGCTTGTACTAGCTAAAAGCTGTACTTTGGGGTCCATGTTGTTTTACTCAGCTCTCTCTGAAGTCTGGTCAGAGGGCTGAATTGCTAATAGACTTCTGTCTTTGTAGAACACATGAGTGTTAACTATGGTTTCTGTATAGATAAAAACCTGTCTGTGCCAGCAGTAAACCTTGAGGCTAAGGCCCCTATCCATGTCCCCTCTTGTTTACAGGGCTATCCAGTGACTTCTAGAACAGACTGGAAATTCACAACATAGGTTGTGATGGGAAGGCATAGTTTCTTTTGGAAATGACCCAAAGTGAGATGAGATTTCTGAAGGCACCTGGACTCAGCTAGTCCTAGGAGAGAACAGTGGCTTTGCTAGCTGCTTGTCACAGATGTAGTCTAGTTGGTCTGTATTATTTAGATGCTAGTAACATCATGTGACAGGGACTGTGGCTCTTAAGCCTGAGTGGACCCCAGGACTGGGAAAGCCACAGAAGGATTGTTCATGGAAGAGCTTATGTGAGCTCTATGGGGGATGGGATTTTAGTGCTACAGACCCCGGCCCCTTAAGGTAATACCACACTTGGTACTATGCCCAAAGTTTGCCAGTAGCCTGTAACAACCCATCAGATGACCAGATTCTTACTCTATAAAATAAAGGAAACTGGCCAAATTCAGTACAGCACTCAGCACCTGACCCAGATGTGCCCCTGGGGTCTAGGGAAGACTCCTTACCAGCCCAACTGTAAGGGGTCTCAGTGGGACCAACAGTGGTCCAGGAGAAACCCTCTGATACAAGCAGTTCACGGGTGTCCCCTGCTGCAAGCTCAGTTAATTGAATTATGGGCACAATACCCTGTGGCTTCATGGGGAGTGGGAGAACGTGGAGAAGGCTGCTCTGCACTAGCTCTTCTTTCTTGGAAAAGCTAGAACTCCAAGTAGTACGGGAGACAGAATAGTGTGAGCCCTAACTCCCTTTCTGGATGCTTTAGTATAATTGCTTCTGGCCCTCCACAGGGCCCATGCTCTCCAGCTCCAAACCTGGATCTTTCCAGGCTGACAATGGTGCAAAGTGAAGTGGCAGTGGAGAGGAGCCTAGATAAGCTACGACGGGGAAGAGATGACAATAAAGGCTGGAGACAGATGCCCAAAAGATTGATTCAGGGTTCAAAAATGGTGGCCAAGCTGCCCTCATCATTGTCCAGCACTTCCGTCTCCATCACTGGCTTTGCTTTTTTAAAAAGCGAGGGAAGATTCTTGATGTGAACTTCTTTTCGGAACTGCTCTCCCAAAGGTCTCTGAAAAACAATTGAGAAGAAACTAAGAATGCTGGGCCCTGGGTAATAAGCAAGCTGCTTTAAAGATCACCTCACTATAATAGTCAGTGACTACAGCTAGTTTCTGGTTTGCCTGTATAAGATACCACAGGACAGTTGGAAACTTAAGGTGACTTACCCCAATGCAACCAGCAATGAGGCGTTTGAATTGGTCCTTCCGACGTTTATCAGCAGCTTTCTGCAGAGACGGGTTCAAAAGCTTACAGTCAAACTGGTCCAACAAGTGCTTCTGTATTTCAGGGATCTGCTCCATAACAGCTCTTATTTCCAGGTACCTGGGACGCTATGAAGTAAGGATGAAGTCACTTAATGGTGTAGAGGTTTGGGGCCTACCACACTTAACTTCTTCAGAGCAGTACCAACGACCTGTAGTTGCCTACATTTAGGATACGGTCCAACTGTTGATAAGCAGACTATGAGGGATGAAGTTAGTCTGCACCTCCCCCTATGTTCTTCACTCACCAGTGCCTCATAAATCTGGAAGGCCAGGTGGACCAGGGAAGCCATGCAGCCATCATGCTGCCCGTGCATCTGTAAGCCTCTCAGCACACTGGTGAAAAGCCACGTAACAGCATCTGCAAGCAGTGTTCCTGACAACACCTGAGGAGACAACAGTGCTCAGGGACAAGGGGACTCTGAAGACTTTAGCACCCCGTTTCAGCCCTTTACTCAATCCTCATGACCCAAACCTTTCATAAAGAGGTGAAGAGAAGGAATGGATAACCATACTTGTTTGAGAAGAGGCCAGCAGAGCTGTGTGGTTGTCCTTTGGCAGGAAAGAGTATCCTTCCAAGTCAGGGAATTGAAGGCTGTAATTAGTAATGCTGTACAAACATCCTAATGAAAAGGGATAAAGGATTACAATGGGGGAAATGAGCACAACAGTAAAATGATAAAAGCACTATTTAAGGGGAAGATTTTTTTTTCCTTCAATTTTCTTTTTGAAAGAGATGCAGAGAGAGAGAACATGTATAGGACTGGGAAGATAGCATAATGGTTATGCAAAGACTTCCATGCCTGAGGCACCAGTGGTCCCAGGTTCAATCCTCAGCAACACTATAAGCCAGAGTTAAGTAGTTCTCTGTTCAAACAAACATAGAAATAGCATGACCATAGCAGATTAAGTGTACGTGGCGCAAAGCGCAAGGACCAATAAGGATCCCGGTTCGAGCCCCCGGCTCCCCACCTGCAGGGGAGTCGCTTCACAGGCGGTAAAGCAGGTCTGCAGGTGTTTGTCTTTCCCCGTTTTCCTCTCCTCCATTTTTTAAATTTCTTTTTTTAAAAAATTTATTTATTCCCTTTTGTTGCCCTTGTTTTATTGTTGTAGTTGCTGCTGTTATTGATATCATCTTTGTAGGATAGGATAGAGAGAAATGGAGAGAGGAGGGGAAGACAGGGAGAAAGAAAGATAAGACACCTGCAGACATGCTTCACTGCTTGTGAAGCGACTCCGCTGCAGGTGGGGAGCCGGGCCTCGAACCGGGATCCTTAATGCCGGTCCTTGTGCTTTGCACCACATGTGCTTAACCTGCTGGGCTACCGCCCGACTCCCTTCTTTTTTTTTTTTTAACCAGAGCACTGATCAGCTCTGATTTACGGTGGTGCAGGGGATTGAACCTGGGACTTTGAAGCCTCAGGCACGACAGTCTGTTTGATAACCATTATGCTATCTACCCCCTGCCCTCTCCATTTCTAACAACGACGACATCAATAACAACAATAACTACAACAACAATAAAAAAGGGCAACAAGAGGGAAAATAAATAATAAAAAAAGAAATAGCATGACCTAACACTTGGTCCTCTTTTCTGGGTGCTTTAAGAATGAGGAACTTCAGTCATAGAAGGAAGACTTTTGATAAAATCATAGAAAAAAAGTGAAAATTGGGGCCATGTGGTGGTGCACCTGGTTGAGCACACGTTAACAGTATACAAGGACCTAGGTTTGAGCCCCTGGCCCCCACCTGCATGGGGAAAGCTTCCTGAGTGGTGAAGCAGTGCTGCAGGTGTCTCTCCCTCTCTATCTCCCCTGTCCTCAAATTATGGCTGTCTCTATCCAAAAAGCAAATAAAGATAATTAAAAAAAGAAAGTGAAAACTAGCTCCCATGTTGATAAGAAAGACATCACCTGCTGCCTCCACTCACCTCATGCTTCATTAGACTTTTGCCCAGATCTGTAAGCTCTGTCATAGTTGAAGGAGTTACTTCTGTCGCCATCATCTCATCATCTGTAAACAGAGTAGAATGTTAAGCTCCATCCTTTTAGAACAGAGAAGAGTATCATATTGTAAGTCCAGAAAGTAATGTAAAGTTGAGTATCCTGGACTGACTAGGAAATAGTGCCAATGAGGGATTTTTTGGACAGTTCCATAAAGAGCTGAAAGTGCTGAGTATCTTTCATCACTGGATACATTGGTGTCACAGGCACTGATCTGATTTAATTACTGGGGATGAACTAGAAACAGGACAAAGAACCTTCCCTGATGGAATTTTACATCCTAGTGAGACAAGTAATGTGTGTGTGTGTGTGTGTGTATGTGTGTGTGTGTATTCATGTAAATAAAATGTGTAGTGATGGGAAAATATAGCAGAGAAATAATAGTGACTTTTTAAGTCAGAGCTCTGGTTTATGGTGATGCTGGGGACTAAACATGGGGGCCTCAGTCTTTTGCATAAATACTACTATCTATCTCCCCAACCTGCATATTTCATTTAAAAATTATTTGAGAGAATGGGAGAGAAACCAAAATAGTGTTCAACTCTGACAGCAATGCTGAGGACTGAACCTAAGGTACGAGAGTATCAGGCATGAATGAAGTTGGTCATAAAAGACCTTGGAAGTGACAGCTAAGCATAGGTCTGAATGAAGTAATGGAAGGCACAGGTCATGTATTGGGTTGGAAACATCATGACATTTTTTGCACAGAAAACAAAAAGTACATCATAATTTTTTGACAACTCAATATATATAGTTGGGGGAAGAACCATCCTAGTCAGGAGACAGCTCTGAGGTCAGAGTGTACTCAGGGAAGAACACTGGCACAACAAAAGCCAGATTTTGAAGTGTCTTTTGCATCAGACTGCTAGGGGTATAGTCTTTACTGGTTTAGATGGAATAATACTCAAAAATCCCAAAGACAGACCTCCAAAGGCCACACAACAGATGCACTTACCATCTATATCTGCAGTGGGAGGAGCAGAAGTAGTAGTACCATGGTCAGCACCTTTCTTAGAAACACAGCACACAGCTAAATCAAGAAAGCAGGGTTATTTGACATAGCTGAAAACAGACACCTCAGATCAACAAATCCATTAATTGTCCCATGTGCAGGTAAAAAGGGGAAATAGCATACAAATCAATTTAACTGAAAGAAAACTAGAGTTCTCTAAAAACAAGTGACCAGAAGGAAATGCCTAATTCAGTCTTGGTGTACTTTGGTTCTCAAATAATGAAACGACCAAAAATTGAAGGGAGAAAAAAAAAGTCATGTTCTTGGACTTAAAATTTTACTTACTGGGGTCAGACGGTGGTGCAGTGGGTTAAGCGCATGTGGCGCAAAGCGCAAGGACTGGCGTAAGGATCCCGGCCCCCGGCTCCCCACCTGCAGGGGAGTCGCTCACAGGCGGTGAAGCAGGTCTGCAGGTGTCTATCTTTCTCTCCCCCTCTGTCTTCCCCTCCTCTCTCCATTTCTCTCTGTACTATCCAACAACAAGTAACATCAACAATGGCAATAATAATAACCACAACAAGGCTACAACAACAAGGGCAACAAAAGGGGGAAAAAATGGCCTCCAGGAGTGGTGGATTCATGGTGCAGACACCGAGCCCAGTAATAACCCTGGAGGAAAAAAAAAATTACTTATTTTGGGCGGGGTTAGATAGCATAATGGTTATGCAAAGAAACTCTCATGCCTGAGACTCCAAAGTCCCAGGTTCAATCCCCCACACCACAATAAGCCAGAGCTGTGCAGTGCTCTGGTATTTGCCTCTGTGTCTTTCTTTCTCTGCATCTCTCTCAAAAATAAATAAAATACTTTAAAAAAATTACTTATTTTGACAAAACTAGGAAATTATTCCCAATAATTCAAAATCTTTATGCTCAGGTGATAGCATTATTTTAATGCAAAGAGATTCTCATGCCTGAGGCCCCAAAGTCTTAGGTTCAATCCCCTCCAACAGTATAAACTAGAGCTGAGCAGTGTCCTGGAATTTTATTTTTTTTTTTACTATTTTTCTGATAATTTTCTTATAGCCTTAGTTGGTTAAAACTCAGTTTACAGGGAGTCGGGCTGTAGCGCAGCGGGTTAAGCGCAGGTGGCGCAAAGCACAAGGACCGGCATAAGGATCCCGGTTCGAACCCCGGCTCCCCACCTGCAGGGGAGTCGCTTCACAGGCGGTGAAGCAGGTCTGCAGGTGTCTATCTTTCTCTCCTCCTCTCTGTCTTCCCCTCCTCTCTCCATTTCTCTCTGTCCTATCCAACAACGACAACAACAATAATAACTACAACAATAAAACAACAAGGGCAACAAAAGGGAATAAATAATAAAAAAAAAAACTCAGTTTACAATTCATATGTCTTTAGGTTCAGTAGTTTGTTTAGTTAATTATCTCACTGTTTATGTACTGCAAATAAGAATTTTACTTTATTTTTTCTTTTACCAGAGCACTGCTCAGCTCTGATTTACGGTATTGCTGAAGATTGAATCTGGGACCTTGGAGCCTCAGGCACAGAAAAGTCTTGCTGTTTGCCCAGCCTGAAATAAAAATTTATATATACAACTTTGTTTCATTTGCACAATGAATTCACTACCCCTGGTGGCCATCCTTTGCTGTTGTTGTTGCTGCTGAATAGAACAGAGAGAAACCAAGAGAAGAGGGGAAGACAGAAGTGGAGAGGAAGAGAGACATCCGCAGACCTGCTTCACCACTTGTGAAACGACCGCCCTGCAGGTGGGGCGCTGGGGGCTCAAACTGAGATCCTTGCACTGGTCTTTGTTTGGCACTATATGTATTTAACCCAGTGCGCCTCTGCCCTGCCTTGCATCCAACTAGTCTTAATGGTGTTGGGTGAATGACCATTTCTTATTCCAAAAAAATTCTTCTCTAATACCCACTTACTGATTAAGTCCATGGCTTCTCGGGTTAACATCCTCACCAGCTGTTCCTCCAGCATCTCTTGGGATTCTAGGTTTTCATCTGCAGCCTCATCTTCACCACTGTAGGAAATCAGGGGTTCAAGTTCCATCGGAGTACAAAAATACTGTGCCTACACTGTGCCTACTTTCTTCTGGCCTCTATAAATGTTGGGGATATCCAGACAACTCAAGGACATTATTCTTTGTGAGTTTACCCAGCAGGGTATTGGATCCAAGTTCTAGATGGATACTGGACAATGTGTCAGTATCCTATTCCTCGGGCAGCTGGAGGTTCCCCCCACAAAGGCTTGATCAAGAGTCTTGTAATGGTCACAGACAAGATATTTACTATCATGTGTGAAAATGATTTTAAGCTACTATAGTTCTAGTCTTAAATGGCAGGCCACCCTCCTGTCCTCATCCCAAACCCACTACCAGCTCATCTACTATGAAGAGGTTCCTTACCACACCATGTTCCTCTGGTTGATAACTTGCCATTTTTGGGAAAGCCTCTGGGAAAACAAAGTGAAAGTAAGTGTCAGAATTGGGGAAAAGGTTGGGACAAATAATATTTCAGGCCTACTTCACAATTAGAATTAGACAAGGGTGATCCTAGGCATCAATGGCAGACTTGGTAGATGTCCATAAGGTTAGAATACCAGATAGGGTGTCCATTAACTTCTACCACAATACCACAATGATGAGGACAGCATATCCAAAAACTTTTTTTTTTTTTTGGAAGGGATCAACATTTTACAATTTCTGTGTTTCTGGGAACATCTGTTCACCTATCTGGTCCTACTGCTAAATTTCAGAGTTAGGGAAACAGATTACTACTCCTTGGTTAGCAGGTCGGAATTGGAAAGCTTAAGTCATTAGATACTAGTTTAACTATTGATGGTGAGGAAGGGAATACATAATTTATTGCATTAAACATCGTTTCCCTGGGGGGTGATGGTTGCACATCCATCCCGACAGGATCAGGAAACATTATGTATCCTACAGTTCCCTTTGCTTCCCTTTCCTGACCCGTCTCTTACCATGTGGAGGTAGGTAAAAAGAGGTCCAAGGATGGGAGCCATCAGTGATTCATAATGCTCTGGTGAAGAGAAGAGCACCAGAGGTTTCACAAAGACCCATACACAGTAAGTTAAGAAATTTTAGTACATGAGCATAAATGCCTCTCATTCTAAACCATCTCTCACATAACAAGCAGGTTAAGGCTGTACACATGGGCAAGGTGCTAAGAACATTTTGCGTCACAAGGAGAAACCAAGCTCTTTCCTGAAAATCCTAAAATGAATGATATTCAATTCCACTGTATTTTTTTTTTTTTTTTGCTTAACTGTCCTCCCTACCAGACTATGCGTTATGGGCATTATGTTGCCTGAAAGGTAGAAGGGAAAACTCTCTTTCTGAGAATGAAATGAGTGACACGGCCCAGGATTGTGGCACAATGGATTAAAGCATGAGGTCCCCAATTTGATGCATGGCAATGCATCTGCCAGTAATGACGCTCTGGTTCTCCTCTACCTCCCACAAATTAATCTTTAATAAAAACGAGTGTATCTTCAAAGAGGAAGCATCTCATTAAATAAATATATATTTACAAGAAGTGGGATGGTAAAGATTTAAGGATAAAGAGTTTTCAAGACCCCTGGTCTGTTTTCATACTTTTCTCTGCCATTTACTCCAATCTTTATGTCTCCTTTAATCAATATTGCTTTTTTGTTTCTTTTTCTTTTTTTTACCAGAGCACTTTTCAGCTCTGGCTTATGATGGTACAGGGGATTGAACCTAGGACTTTGGAGCCTCAGGTATGAAAGTCTGTCTGCATAACCATTATGCTATCTACCCCTGCCTTATTGCTACTTTTTAAACCAGAGGTTTGCTAAACTCTAGCTTCTGGTGGTGCTGAAGATTGAACTTGGGGCCTTAGGCATGAAACTCTTTCTGTACTCTCTCATCCTGTCCCCCTTTAAATTTTTTTTTTTTTTGCTTTTTGGTGCCAGAGCCGCAGAAATGTATAATCCATTAATCCTAGAGCAGGCTTTTCATTCTGGCTGTTTCAGAGAGACAGACATACAGACAGAGACACAACTCTGCCCTACAAACCATGGAACTTCCCCTCATGATATTCATGGTGCTCCCATATGGTACCAGGGCATGAAACCAGGACTTCATGCACAGTAAGGTACATAGTCTTACAGGTGAGCTATCTCCCAGCACCTTGTCCTTTAATGTAGTTATTATACACATAAACAATTTCATTCATTTCATGATCAGCTCTGGCTTTTTTGGTGCCTGTGAACTGTTTCTGTCTTCAATCATCTGGCCATTTGGGTTATCAAGGGATTTCTGAAAGGATATGAAGTAAAGATCTGAGTCGGAAATCAGGAATATTGTTCAAGTTTACGAAGGCCGAGTTGAGGAGTTGGGTAGCAAGGTGCTCCACAGTATAGAAATCTTGCTGCATAGAAGGACCTGCCTTCCCTAGGATATGGAAACTGTAAGAAAAAAATCACAGGCAGTGACACATCCAGTTATGTCAAAAGCCCTGACTGTCCTCGGAAGCTCACTTCTAGTCTCATTTATACTAAGACTTCTCATGCGCAAGGACCGGCGTAAGGTTCAAGCCCCCGACTCCCCACCTGCAGGGGAGTCGCTTCACAGGTAGTGAAGCAGGTCTGCAGGTGTCTATCTTTCTCTCCCCCTCTATGTCTTCCCCATCTCTCTCTCCATTTCTCTCTGCCCTATCCAACAACAATGACATCAACAACAATAATAACTACAACAACAATGGAAACAATAAGGGCAACAAAAAGGAAGTAAATTAAAAATCTAAAAAAAGACTTCTCAGCTAGAAAAGCAGTTGTATTTATTCCCTAAAAGGCCTTGAGCTTAATGGGTCTGTTTATAATTTTTTGAACATTTAATGAGAGACAAATACAGAGAAAAATAATCAGAGTGAGTGAGAACAAAGCACTGCTCAGCTCTAGATGATGGTGGTGGTGGGGGATTGAACCTGTGAGTTTGGAGTTTCAGGCTTAAGAGTCTCTTTGCATAACTATTATCTACCATGAAAATCTTTTTTGCATAACAAGCTGTCTTCCCCAGCCCTTCACTGGTTTAAGATGTGGATTAAATTTTGTGTCAAAAATATTACAGCTCCTTTAAGGAAACTGCTTGATGGTAGATTCAGCATCTTTTTAAATACAAATGTTGGTACTCAAAGATCAACAGTAGCTTTCACTACTGTATAAATAGGACTTTATAGAGAAGAGTCATTAGCTTGGGCTAGTGGAGCCAATACCACAGTGTGATGGTGGAGAAGAACTCATAACCAGGACACTACAATGGGCCTGCCACCTTCCAGTGTCCTACAAGTAGGAAGGTCTAGGAAAATACATCTCAGTCTCAATGTTTTATGTATTGGAAACAGAAAAACTGAATATAAAATTTCAAGCCATGATCGTTCCTATACAATGCATGTTTAAAAAGTGAACATAGAAAGGTAGCACTGGTTCCTTACCAGTTTTCATACAGGGTGGCGAAGAAACGCTGCATCCTTTCCAGGATTGTTTTATACACAGGAGAGTCATTTAATTCCAAGAGAGGTTGAGGTAACCCTACAGAGAAAGCCCAGGTCATGAAAATGCTGCACCACTGTCAAGTTTCACCCTGGCAATACCCTACAGCAGTAGGTGTGGCTTGAAGGTGGGTGGGGGAAAGATGAATAAAAGCAAAAGCAGCTGGCTAAGAAACATACCAGCATTTCAAGAGTGGAAGAAACACCACAGCACCACTGTGCCATTTATGGAGCTTCCCTCCATGTCATCCATGGTGCTGGGGCTCACATCAGGGCCTCTCCTATATATACCAAAACATATGTTCTACCAGATGGCCTACCTTCTGGTTCCTCTAGCTCTAGCTTTTTTTTTTCTCCTTTTTTAAATTATTATTATTTTTGCCTCCAGGATTATGACTGGGGCTCAGTGTCTGCATTATGAATCCACTGCTCCCGATGGCCACTTTTTTCCCATTGTTGTTGTACTTGTTGCTGTTATTGTTACTGATGATGAATAGGACAGAAAGAAATTGAGAGAGGAGGGGAAGACAGAGGGGGAGAGAAAGATAAGCCAACCCCTGCAGGTGGGGAGCCAGGAGCTCGATCCGGGATCCTTATGCTTCACACCATGTGCACTTAGCCCCAGTTCTAACATTTAAAAAAAAATATATATATATTTTTAGATTTTATTTATTTATGAGAAAGACAGGAGAGAGAAAGAACCAGACATCACTCTGGCACATGTGCTGCCAGGGATTGAACTCGGGTACCTCCTGCTTGAGAGTCCAAAGCTTTATCACTGCGCCACCTCCTGGACCACTAAAAAATTTATTATTGGATAGACAGGAAATAGAGATATGTTCAAGAGGGAGACACACCTGCAGCTCTGCTCCTTGTGCACTGTAATGTGTGCGCTTAACCAGGTAGCCACTACCTGTCCTCCCAGCCCTAGTTTTGAACCACTGCCTTGCGTGGTGTTCCAGTCACCTGAGTCGTTACTCTTTCTTGGACATAGCTAACTCTTTTCTGCCTATGTTAGGATCTTGAATCCACCATTCTATTTGTCTAAAATATTTATCATCAATCTGGTAGCTCCTACTCATCTTTCTTCCTTTTCTTTTCTTTTCTTTTCTCTTTTTTTCCTTTTCCTTCCTTCCTTCCTCCCCTACCCTCTTTTCTTTCTCCTGCTCATCTTTCAAGTCTTCCTTGGGAAGCACAAAGCACTTCCTGACTCCTCAAGTAACTCTCACAGCCTCTTTTCTTTTCTCTTCACCTTCAGGGTTTATCACTGGGGCTTGGTGCCAGCACAAATCCACTGCTCCCGGAAGCCATTTTTTCCACTTTATTGGATAAGACAGAGTGAAATTAAGAGAAGTGAGATAAAGAGACCTGCTTCACCCCTGCAGGTGGGAGCAGGGGCTTAAACCCTGCTTATGTTTAATACTATGTGTGCTTAATGGGGTGCAGCACTGCCAGCCCCACCACTTTTCTTTCTTTTTTCTGGTTTTCTCTTTTCTTTATTAGATAGGACAGAGAGAAACTGAGAGGGGAATGGGCTACATAGAGATAACTGCATTTAACCTCAATGTTTTAGTACTTTTTTTCCATATAGATTAAGCAAGAAAGTATGTTAATATTTTTCAGGTAAAAAAATGATTTCATAATCTGAAGGTTCTTCGCATTTATCATACTTTTTTGAGAAGCACCTGATGGAGATGCTTAAGGGGGAGAAGGCATGGCAAAGAAGAAAAGGCATTTCTGAAGATCATATATACGCTGATAATAAAGAGAATGCATTTATTCCTAGAGTGCTGCAGAAATCCCATACACAGATTTCTGATCAAGACAGTACCAAGTGAGGTCAGGACACAAGCACACTGAAGTCCATGCGAGGTTAGGTGTATTCCGGGGGTGGGGTGGGGTGGGGGGAGTTCGGGTTCTTACCTAAGATAGCAGATTTTTCAGATTCAAGCATATCCAGAGTCTTTGAGAAAGGCTCTGCCATTTTGGCTAGCACTTCTGGTGCATACAAAGTATTGTATGTTCTGAAAGAAACAAAAATGTTACATGAATGTTTCCTAGTCTATTGCAGAAGAGTGGGCTTCACCTTCTAATTGAGTGATACTATACTTAACCCTGTCAAAACTATTAAGGGGAAAGACAAGGAGGTATCAGAATTCACATGATTTCCACACTTGGAGATACTGAATATAGTTGTAGGGGCTGGGTCATCCTGTTAAAAAAAAAAACAAAACTTGCATACTTGAGGCTCCAGAAGCTACAGGTTTTCAAGGCCCTGTACCACTGTATACAACAAAGCTGAGCAGGCTCTGATCTTCTTTCTCTACTCTGGCTCATAATGAATACATGAAATATATACAT
This sequence comes from Erinaceus europaeus, assembly GCF_950295315.1. Taxonomy (NCBI): domain Eukaryota; kingdom Metazoa; phylum Chordata; class Mammalia; order Eulipotyphla; family Erinaceidae; genus Erinaceus; species Erinaceus europaeus. The sequence continues at coordinate 68,162,236 of NC_080165.1, forward strand.
ATATGTGTATAACTGCAGAGTATATAATACCTAAAAGGAAGACAGTATTGAAAGTAATATTCTTTTGTGGTCTGGGAGGTGGCGCAGTGGATAAAGCATCGGACTCTCAAGCATGAGGTCCTAGTTCAATCCCCGGCAGCACATGTACCAGACTGATGTCTGGCTCTTACTCCTCCTGTTTCTCATAAATAAATAAATAAATAAATAAAATAATAATAAATTAATATTCTTTTAAAAGAAAATTGCCGTCTTGGGGTTAGGTGGTGGCACACCAGGTTAAGTGCACATAGTACGAAGCACAAGGACCCACACAAGCATCCCAGTTTAAGCCCCTGGCTCCCCACCTGCAGGTAGGTCTTCACAAGTGGTAAAGCAGGTCTGTGGTGTCTATCTTTCTCTCCCTCTCAATTTCTCTCTATCCTATTGAATTGAAAAAAAAAAAAAACTGCCATCTTCAACTGGTGGTTGCTTATCTGCACAATGTAAATAGAGTTGATAAAGTTTTTTGTATTGCTTTGTCAGGGCTTTGTGATTTCATATTCCTGGTGAACTCTTTATTATCAATTTTTTTTTTCCCCAGACAGATGAGTGGCAAAGAAGACCAAAGAGAAGAAGAGACACACCAAAGGACTACTTTACTGCTTGTGAAGCTTTCCCTGTGCCTGGTACTACCATAAGATAAAGCATGTACTCTACTGGGTGAGTTATCTTCCAGGTTTATTAGAGCACTGCTTAATGGTGGTACTATGAATTAAATCTGGGACATTTGATGCCTCATGCATGAAAGTCTTTTTTTTTGTATAACAACTGTGCTACCTCTCCAGCCCTTCAACTGGTCCTGGCAGCCATTTAGGGTGGAGGGTGGGAAAATAGAGACAGGAAAAAAGGACAGATAGAAAGAAATACCTGCAGCTCTGCTCAACTAGTTGTGAAGTTTCCTCCCTGAAGGTGGGGATGAGGACTTGAACTCGGTGCTAGCACATGGTATAGTGTGTATTCCACCAGGTGCACCACTGCCCAGCCTCCAGATGGATAGTTTTTACTTGTTCATTTTGAACTTAAATAATACATAATCCAGAAAAATTTTAACATGAACCACAGTACTGAAGCTTTCAGTATGGTGGGACTGGGCTTGGACCTGGACTGTATACATGGCAGAACAATGGAGCAATTTTGCTGGCCCACTTCTTAAATTAAGATAGAAAAAAAAAAAAAAAACACCAACCCAAACAATAGCAACAACCACAAAAGTAACAGTGAGATTTATTTTTTAAAAATTATTTAATTATTGGATATAGAGAGAAACTGAGAGGGAGAATGGAGATAAACAGAGACACCTGCAGCCTTACCTCTCCACTCGTAAAGTTTTCCCCATGCAGGTGGGGACTAGGGGCTTGAACCCAGGACCTTGCACACTGTAATGTGTGCACTTTACCAGGTATACCACCACCCAACCCATGAAATTCATTTTTCTAACTCACCTTATGAGGGCAAGTAAATTGTCAAGAAGTTTCAGAATCTGTTCTGTGCAGGGATTACGGAAGATTGGATTTCCACTAGGTGAATAACCAACCACAAAGCCCCCAGCCTTGGCTTCTTCTAGGTCGGTGGGCCAGCTAGTTCGTTTCACAACACCCAGAATGCTATACACACAAAAGCTCATCTATTGAAAAAAAAAACACACATACAACAGTGAAAGATAAACACAACAGGGGCAGAAGAGATAAAAGTGCTATCTTTAAGCAAGGTTACAATAAAAGTAATAGATGCCAGAGGGAGAAAGAAAAGAAAGCCCTTTTCTCATTCTTGTTCATTCACTTAAGGTAAAATCCAAGAGGGGTCTTTTCACTGCCATCTTTAGGAGTGGTAGACTCTAGGAGCTTGTGTTTCATGAGATGTCCTTCCAGAGGCTATCGTGACCCTTTCACAGGATCAAATATGCAGTCCTGTGGTTTGGACATGCTTTAAAACAAAGTGCCAATATTTTCCTTTGGTTCTGAGTTGAATGTCCACCCTCAATCTTGGGTCTGGGCAGTTTTTGCCCTAATCCTCACTCATAGTACTCTCAACCAGCCTAATACTTGCCAGATTAACTAGTGTGACTTTTGCCATAATTAGAGCCAAGAACAATACTTATCTGATGAGCAAAGAGCTGAAAAGTATCAAATGTGCAAGTCAGGCCATCATTCAGGATTTTACATGCCAGAGAGCAATGGCAGGGAGAATTCTCCCTGCTGATCAAGTTCTGACCTACTTCCTCATTACACCTTCAGTCTTCAAAGTTAGAGAACCTTAAAACCAAAATAATAACTTCCTAGGAAAGACCATCTGTTCTGCTGTGGAAACTAACTCAAGAATTCAAGACTAAAGAAGAAAAGAAAGGAGAATCTTAGGAAGTGGAGACTCCCAGATATCTCCTCCAAAGAGATAAAACAAATCCGTGAGAAACTTGACAAATGACAACATGTTAATCCTACCCACTGCCAGTGCAATTTCACATTCCCAGTGTGGGTTTACTCACGCGAGCACGATTTAAGCCACAAGGATCTTCCAGGCCTGGGTCACAGTTTTTCCTGTCTGCACCCACAAAGGTAATAAAAGCATCAACATCTGACAGTACCCTACAGGTTGAAGAGGGAAAGAAAATTTATACTATGATCAGAAGGAGGGATAATTTCTTCCACAAGAGCAAAGAAGCCATTTAGTTATGTTGTCAGCTGTCATTTGAAGGTCTGAATTGCTCTTCCTATCTCTCTTATCAGCATGCTCAAGGATGCTACTGGGTATAGTGGAGTATCTATGGCAGCTCTACTTTGAATGACACCATTTTCTGGTCTTTTTGATCCATCCTATGCTTTTTACTTATCCACCCTATGCATTGTACTTGTTTTCTCTGTACTCCTCTATAGAACAAGGTGATGTTACTGTTCATTAGATACAAGACTGCTTTAGCAGGCCTTCAGATATCACTAATATTGTTATCACCCCCTAACTATCCTTACAGCCCCACCCTGGCATAACTCTTGAAATAAAACGGCTCCTGAAGGGCAATGAAGGTCAAGGGGGAAAGGGTCTCCTTTACCTGTGCATGTCTTCTGAAAGCCAGATGTTGGCCACTGGTGCCATCAGCTCCTCTATGAATACCTTCTGACGCTCATAGTTCTTGAATTGGTTGCTAACAAGAACCAGGGCTTCCATGAGGGCACACTTCTCCATTTGTGTCAGGAGGAGTTCATCAGAGAGAAGTTGCTTCACGTGGTTATAAAGTGTGTCAAAACTGGGCTGCAGATCAAAAAATAAAAATAAACACCAGAAGAGGTAAAGATCTGATTTGCAGGGAGAAGTGGTCACTCAAGGAAGGCAGAAGACCAAGGCTTTTCCAGTAATGTCAGGCTCACAAGATTATCATTCAGTGATGCATCATAACAATTTTGCTAAAGAGCAAAACAATTTTGACAAGTAGGTTCTTATTTACTTGGTTAACTCTGCTTTTCCATATTAACCGAGGGCAGTTTATCTTGTAATAGCTTCTACAGTATCTTCACAAAAGTTATTTGTCATATGTGTGCATGTGTGTATACATACATACATATATATGGAGACAACTGTGATATGCTCAGAAGAGAAATTTCTTGTTAATTTATAATCTCATGTAGTGCTAAATTTCTTTTTTTGTTTTGTTCTTTTTAAAATTTTTTAATGTTTTTTTATTTATTATTGTATAGTGACAGAGAGAAATTGAGAGGAGAAGATAGAGAGGGAGAGAGACAGAGAGACATCTGCAGCCCTGCTTCACCACTCATGAAGCTTTCCCCCTGCAGGTGGGAACCAGGGGCTTGAACTTGGATCCTTGTGCACAGTAATGTACATGCTTAACCAAGTGCGCCACCGCCTGGCCCCTAGTGCTAAATTTCTTAAGAAACTTGTCTAACACAGGTTGGAGCTCACACTGAGCTTCTCTCAAGATTAGACACATCACTTGGCAATAGTAAAGAGCATCACATAGGCTTTCTGTGACTATTAAGTGAGCGGGGAGGAGGAAAGACATCCTGACTCGGTCCAGGAAACAGGATCTCAATCATTCTAGTCCTTGTATCCTCCTCTAAAGTCTCTTAATAAAGTGGTTGGATTGCACTGTCCCCACCCCAAGAGGAAAAAAAAGTGTGTGTATGTGTGGGAGGAGGGGGTAGTGGTGGTAGTGGCGGATAACATGTTGACTAGAATGAGGTTCTGAATTCAATCCCTAGCAACGTTCCAAGTGATAAAGTGATACTCTGGTTTTGGTTCTCTCTTATGCTAATGAGTGAATGAGGAGTGAAGGAAAAGAAAAAGAAGCATCACATAGTACTGTAAAAAGGTAAACACTGGCAGGAAAAAAAACCTGACCACAAAATACAGTTACTCTGAAAAAAACATATCTACATTTTTAAGTTCATAATTAAGAAGCAGAGGAAAGGGGCCAGGTGATGGCTCACTAGGTAGAGTACACATATCATCATGAACAAGGACTTAGGTTTAAAACCCTGAACCCCACTTTGAGGTGGGAACAATGGAGCAATGGTACAGTTTTTTTCTTCTCCTCTGTCTCTTTCTTTATCTCATTCTCTATCAAAATGATATTTATGGCCTCCAGAAACAGTGAAGTCATTATAGCCCGAATGGCAGAAAACCCTGCTGGCAAAAGAGGAATAAGGGAAGGAGAGGAGCAAGGAGAAGGGGAAGGGGGGAAGGAAGAGCAGCAGCAACAGAAGACACCAACTCAAGAATGCTTATTTTTTAACTACAATAAAAAAAAAAAAAAACAAGGGCAACAAAAGGGGAAATAAATAAACAAATATAAAAAATTTAAAAACGAAAACAGCTTTAAAAAAAGAATGCTTATTTTTATATATATATTTATTTATTCTCCCTTTTGTTGCCCTTTTTTTTTTACTGTTGTAGTTATTATTGTTGTTACTGATGTCGTCATTGTTAGGTAGGACAGAGAGAAATGGAGAGAGGAGGGGAAGACGGGGAGAGAAAGATAGACACTTGCAGACCTGCTTCACCGCCTGTGAAAGGACTCCCCTGCAGGTGGGGAGCCGGGGGCTCGAACCGGGATCCAGTCCTTGCGCTTTGTGCCACGTGTGCTTAACCTGCTGCTCAAGAATGCTTATAAAAAAATATTTTTATTGTTGCTGGGGCTTCAGCACACCAAGCTGACTGACTTACCTACCTTCCTTCACCCCGTCCCAGATAGATAGACAGAATGACAGACAGACAGAAAGAGATCACAGCATCAGTTTCCTCTAATGCACTGGGCTTGGGTCTGAATGTGGGTCACACATGACAAAGTAGCATACTATCCAAGTGAGCTATTTGCTAACTCAAGAATGCTTATTCTTTTATTTATTTATTTTAGATAGACAGAAAGAAATAAAGAAAATAAAGAAATAAAGAAATAAAAATAAAGAAAAAAGAGGGAGACAGAGACACCTGCAGCATTCTTTATCCACCTGTGAAACTTCCCCTCTACCCCACCCCACAGGTAGCTTGAACCAAGGTCCCTGAGCTTGGTAACATATACAGTCAACCAGATGCACCACCACCTGGCCCCTAAGAATGCTTATTCTAGGCAAAGTTACAATTAGTAGTTTTCCCTGTATGTGAAAAATAATGAGCACTGAATTTACAGAGTAATGTTACCAAACTTAACAAATATCAGGATACTCGGTGGGAGTCCAACAGCTTACCAACACAAGCTGGGGATAATCACGGCACATTTTGATGATGGAGGAACAAGCATGCCTCCTCACATTCCTCACTGCCCGTGTTCTGGGAACCTAAGAGAGAATCAACAAATTTTATTGTCATTTATAGAAGTCATATAAATATATACTTTAACAGAAAATTTATAATCAATTGTCACAACTTTGGTAATATAATGGAATAATGATTATAGTTACTCTGATTATGTTAAGTTTAGCCTAGAATATTTCTTGTGCAAAATACCGTATTATGACCATCTACCTCTTTTATTAACCCTTTCTGCTTATTTAAAAAAAAATAAATTGCGGAAGGATCCTGGTTCGAGCCCCCGGCTCCCCACCTGCAGGGGAATCACTTCACAGGCGGTGAAGCAGGTCTGCAGGTGTCTATCTCTCCCCCTCTGTATTCCCCTCCTCTCTCCATTTCTCTCTGTCCTATCCAACAACAACAACATCAATAACAAAAATAATAACCACAACAATGTTAAAACAAGGGCAAGAAAAGGGAAAATAAACAAATATATAAAAAAAGAAAAAATATATCACCTGTAAAAAAAAAAAATCTACACTGCTCATGTCATGCTTGCAACTCAAGTAAAGCCTCATCCTTACTACACAAGCCCCAGTACTGTGATTCTCCCACCCCCACCACCCACACATACACTCTTCCTCTGTCTCTATCTGAAAAGGTCACCCTGGAGTTCTGCTGTTTTGAAAACAAAACAAAAGTCAAAATAGTAACAAGTAGAACCCAATAAGTAAAAGACTAGCGTTTTAGGTATATGTATACCTTGTTTTACTGAGTTTATTATTTTTTAAATTTATTTTCCATTTTGTTGCCCTAGTTGTTTGTTGTTTTTTTATTGTTGTATTTGTAGTTATTGTTGTTGTTGATGTCATTGTCGGATAGGACAGAGGGAAATGGAGAAGAGGGGAAGACAGAGGGGGAGAGAAAGAGAGACACCTGCAGACCTGCTTCACTGCCTGTGAAGCAACTCCCCTGCAGGTAGGGAGCCTGGGGCTCGTACCGGGATCCTTATACCTGTCCTTGCACTTCGTGCCACGTGCACTTAACCCACTGCACAACCACCTGACTGCCGTTTTACTGAGTTTTAAAACCAAAAACAGATCAGTGTTCAACTTGGGTTTATTCTGGTCACAGGGACTGAACCTGGAACCTTGGAGTGTGAGGCATGAAACTCCCCTGCATAATCTCCCTGGCCTTACTGAATTTACTTTGTTGCACTCCAGGACATTAAGAACCCAACATCCTACCACCTATTCATCTTTCCACCCACCCCAGAGTTGACTGAAGGTCTGGGGTAACCATTCATCAAACAATTCTATCAATACCATTTTCCCAACATGATTTAATCATATCTGTATCACAATGAAGTATATACGTTATCTTGAAAGACATACTGCATACTTAATAGATTTTAGTATAGTGTAAATGTAACTTTATATACACTGGAAGCAAATTCATGTGATTTGCTTTACTGTGATATTAGCTTTATTACTGCGATCTAGAAACAAACCATATATATTGCCTCCAGGGTTATCACTGGGGCTAGGTGCCTGCACTACAAATCCACTGCTCCTGGAGGCCTTTGTTGCCCTTGTTGTTATTGCTGTCATTGTTACTGGATAGGACAGAGAGGAAATCTAGAGAGGAGGGGAAGACAGAAAGGGGGAGAGAAAGACAGATACCTACAGACCTGCTTCACCACTTGTGAATCGACCCCTCTGCAGGTGGGAAGCTGGGGGCTTGAACTGGGATGTTTACGTTGGCCCTTGTGCTTTGTGCCATGTGCACTACCTTCTGGCCTCTACAAACCAATGATATCTTCAGGTATGTTTGTACTTATACTTTGTTCTCAAGAAGCTAGAACTTATTGGTTGATGATCTTACCTTATTTTCTTCAGCAATCTCAAAAGTGACAGATGAAAAAAGCTAAGAAGAAGAAAACAAATGGTCACTCATCAGCATTAAATACATTATTATTATTGTTATTATTATTACTTTTTTTTTTTTTTTTTTTTAACCAGAGCACTGTTCAGCTCTGGTTTATGGTAGTGCAAGGGATTGAACCTGGGATGTTGGAGTCTCAGGCATGAGAGTCTCTTTGCATAACTATTATGCTATCTACTCCCACCTTCCCCATTTTTTAAAAAATAATTTTTTAGTAGTAATTTAATAATGGTCGACAATATTGTGGGACAAGAGGGGTACCATTCATTTCATGTAATTCCCACCAGCAGAGTTCCATATCCCACCCCCTCCATTGGAAATATCCCTCTCTTTAAAAAAAATTTATTTATTTATTTAAAAGTTATATTTATTTTCCCTTTTGTTGCTCTTATTTTTTTATTGTTGTTGTAGTTATTATTGTTGTTGTTATTGATGTCGCCGTTATTGTTGGATAGGACAGAGAGAAATGGAGAGAGGAGGGGAAGACAGAAAGGGGGAGAGAGAGATACCTGCAGGCCTGTTTTACCACTTGTGGGTGAACCCCCTGCAGGTGGGGAGCCGGGAGCTCGAACCGGGATCCTTACGCCGGTCCTTGCACTTTGCACCAAGTGCGCTTAATCTGCTGTGCTACCACCCGACTCCCTTTTAAAAATTTTATTATCTTTATTTATTCATTGGATAGAGACAGCCAGAAATCAAGAGGTATGGGGAAGAGAGAGAGAGACAGAGACACTTGTAGCCCTGCTTCACCACTTGCAAAGCTTTACCCTTGCAGGTGGGGGCACGGGGCTCGAACCTGGATCCTTGTGTATTGTAATGTGCTCAACCAGGTTTGCCACGACCTGGCCCCTGAAAGATCCCTACTCTTTATCCCTCTGGAGTATGGACCAAAGATCTTCATGGGGTACAGAAGGTGGGAGGTTTTGTTTCTACAATTGTTTTTCTCTCTTTTAAAATTATCTCTATTTATTTTTTGGATAGAGACAGTCAGAAATCGAGAGGGAAAGGAGTGGTAGAGACGGAGAGAGAGAAACACCTGCAGCACTGCAACCCAGGTCCTTGCACACTGTAACATGTTTGCTCAACCAAATGCACCACCACCTGGCTCCTTTAATTGCTTCTCTACTAGATATGGGCATTGGCTGCACAGGTACATCTACTTATACACCTTTCCTAAACATTGTGCTCAAGGATAGAACCACTAGCATGGTAACAGATTCATAGTAAGTACTTAGTAAATATTTGGTAAATGAACAAAAGACTATTTACTAGCTTTTTTCATATACTTTCAGAAACAGTAACAAAAAAATGTCAGCTTAGAAATTACATAAACCGACCTTCAACCTTCTGCATCCCACAATGACCTTGGGTCCATACTCCCAGAGGGATAAAGAATAGGAAAGCTATCAGGGGAGGGGATGGGATACGGAGGTCTGGTGGTGGGAACTGTGTGAAGCTGTACCCCTCTTATCCTATGGTTTTGTCAATGTTTCCTTTTTATAAATAAAAAATTTAAAAAAAAACAAAAAATTACATAAACCATAGAACATTAAAGAAGATGAAGTTTACCTTAGAGAAGACCTGGGCCAGAAACTCTGGTCTGTAGGTAACAAATGGAAAGAGTGCTGAGACATTAGTGAGGACACAAGACAGGATGAGGGGATCCTTGGTGTCAAAATTCAGGACCATCTGCAATAGTTCTATCCCATCATTAATAGGCAGTTCCTGTGATAGAAATATGAAAAGGAGATTGACTTATCTGATAATCACTTTTGCTAAACTTCCTTTAGAATCTTATTTACAAACACTTAGTATAGTTACTATATTTAAATTTTATGTATATATATATATATATATATATATATATATATATATATATATATATATACACACACACACACACATATATATATAATATTTATTTATTTATTTTTACCAGAACACTGTTCAGCTCTGGCTTATGGACCAAGGAGTTCAGAGCCTTAGGCATGAAAGTCTCTTTGCATAGCTATTATGTTATTTTTTTCTGACCCCAAAAAGAAATTATTATTATTATTTTTACTAGAGCACTACTCAGTTCTGGCTTATGGTGATGCAGGGGATTGAACCTGGGACTTTGGGGCCTCAGGCATGAGAGTCCTTTGCATAACCATTATGCTATCTACCCCTGCCCGAAAGAAATTATTATTTTTAGATTTTATTTTATTTATTTATTTATTTGAAAGATAGGAGAAAGAGAAAGAACCAGACATCACTCTGGTACATGTGCTGCTAGAGATCGAACTCAGGACCTCATGCTTGAAAGTCTAGTGCCTTAGCTACTGTGCCACCTCCCAGACCACAAGAAACTATTATTATGAGCCCTTAGAGCACTGCCTGTCAAGCATGCAGCTCAGCTTTGAGCCCGACCATACATGGGAATACTATAGCACTGAGGGAAATTCTAATAAGGTGATCTCCATCTGCCCTGCTCCCCCCCGCCACCTGAATGAAAACAGTTGGTCAAGGGCAGTGAAGTTACACTTACACAGGACCCTATGGTGGGAAAAACAAAAGATCACTTTTCCATATGGAAGCACTATGGACAATAGTGTGGGGCTCCATGGATGAGGGAATAGTGTTATGATGTCAGTGTTAATCCTTTCTCTCTTTAAAAGAAGAACAAGAAAAATGGCTCTGGTAAGGGAGATAACACACCATTTTTATGCCTCAGGCTTCTAGATTCCAGGTTCAATTCCTAGCAACCCCACAAGCCAGATCTGAGCTGTATTCTGGTAAAAGGAAGAAGAGGAAAGGGACAGGAGAAGAAATTAGGGTTGGGAAGATAGTGCATCTGACAGTTTCATTCCTGAGGCTTGGAAATCCAGGTTCAACCCCCAAAACCACCATAAGCTAAAATTGAGCAGTACTTTAGGTAAAATAATAGTTATTATTATTATCATCATCATCATCAATTGGCTCTTGGGGTCCCACTCAGTGGTGGAATCATACATGCACATGACCTCATCACCAAAACAAGGCATTATTCTATCAGTTTGAAAAAGTTACTTACTTCTTTGTCTACTGTTCGAAACATCTGGTTGACCACACTTTCCAAAAATAAAGTCATGGCTTCCCACTGCACAAATGAAGGTGAGAACATGGAGCAGAGGTTACTTTCTCCTGTTCCAGCTGTAAAAGAACAGGGTTTTAATATATACACAAAATCAACTTTACTTTTTTATTTCACAGCTGAAAGAACATGGTACTCTATTCCCTTCAGTTTATTAAAAACAAAAACAAAACAGAAAGAAATCCTTATCCTGCCTGCATCTCTAACAAATAACTGTCTGAATTCACCTTACCTGTAAAATCATTTGAACTGAATGAGGACTTGCCAGCATCAAAAATAGTGCCTGAACAATTATAGGCTACTGATAATTAATGAACTCTTCTTTCATAATTTGCCCATGAGGATATAAATTGAGAGACCATCAGAATCCCCCCATAAATAAACTGATATAAAATATAAAGTGATCACACACACACAAAAACAAACAAACAAACAAAAAAAACCTCTTTCATGCTTGAAGCACCAAAGGTGCCAGTTTGATCCCTAGTCCCACCCACCACCAGAAGGTACAGAGCTAAGCAGTGTTCTGGGAAAACAAAATAAAAACAAACCAGTAAAACAGCTCACTTATATAGAATGCTGCTTTGCCATATTCACGACCCAGCTTTGAGCCCAGCATTGTGCATTTTGATGGAAATTTTGGTGCTGTGGTTTCCTTCACACACTCCATCCCCTCACCAAAAATGCTACTTCATATCCAGAAACCTGATGACAACTACAAGGGCTATGTCTAGAGAACTCTGCTATGCTCCTAACTCACAAGTATAATCAAAGGAACATCACTTTAATGACAATGTACAGAACAAAAGATTTATGGTCTAGGGAAACTGCATAATGGTTATGTAAAAGACTGTCATGACTGAGGTTCTATGATTCTATTTATGATGCTTATTTCCCTTTAGGTATATATTTATCAATAAGAGAATCAGATTATCACTCTGGCACACGGCATGCCAGGACAAGAATTTAGGTCCTCATGTTTGAGAGTTCAATACCTTAGCTGAGCCACTTCCTGGCCTGTCTTGTTTCCTTCTACTGCTCCAATTTACTAAAAAGTCATGTTTAAGAAAGTATGTTGGATGTGGCGCAAAGCACAAGGACCTGCGTAAGGATCCCAGTTCAGCCCCCGGCTCCCCACCTGCAAGGGAGTCGCTTCACAGGTAGTGAAGCAGGTCTGCAGGTGTCTATCTTTCTCTCCCCTTCTCTGTCTTTCCCTCCTGTCTCCATTTCTCTTTGTCCTATCCAACAACAATGACATCAATAACAACAACAATAACTACAACAATAATAAAAAACAAGGGCAACAAAAGGGAAAATTAAATAAATAATAAAAAAAATAATAAAAGAAACAAGGGAATCGGGCGGTAGCACAGCAGGTTAAGTACACATGGTGCAAAGCGCAAGGACCGGCATAAGAATCCCGGTTCGAGTCCCTGCTTCCCACCTGCAGGGGAGTCGCTTCACAGGCGGTAAAGCAAGTCTGCAGGTGTCTTTCTCTTCCCCTCTCTGTCTTCCCCTCCTCTCTCCATTTCTTTTTTTTTAAATATTTATTCATTTTCCCTTTGTTTTTGCCCTTGTTGTTGTTTTATTATTGTAGTTATTATTGTTGTTGTTACTGATGTCTTTGTTGTAGGATAGGACAGAGAGAAATGGAGAGAGGAGGGGGAGATAGAGAGAGGAGAGAAAGATAGACACCTGCAGACATGCTTCACCGCTTGTGAAACGAATCCCCTGCAGATGGGGAGCCGGGGGCTTGAACCGGGATCCTCTCGCCGGTCATTGTGCTTTGCGCCACCTGCGCTTAACCGTTGTGCTACCACCCGACTCCCTCCTCTCTCCATTTCTCTCTGTCCTATCTAGCAACGACATCAACAATAATAATTAAAACAACAATAAAAACAACAAGGGCAACAAAAAGGAATAAACAAATATTAAAAAAAAAAAAAGAAAATCTTAAAAAAAAAAGAAAGAATGTTGGAGGAACAGGGAAGATAGCATAATGGTTATGCAAAAAGACTCTCATGTCTGAGGCTCCAAAGTTCCAGGTTCAATCCCCTACACCACCATACGCCAAGAGCTAAGCAGTTCTTAGCTGGTGCATCTCTATTCTTTCTGATTAAAATAAATAAATCACTTATTTAAAAAAAAATTGTCAAATAGAAAATTCAGAATACATACACACAGAGGAGGCTGGGTGGTATACACCCAGCTGAGTATACACATTACCCCATATACAAGGACCTAGGTTCAAGCTTCCAGTCCCTCCATGCAGGGGAAGCTTCACAAACAGTGTTGCAGGTGTCCCTCTACCTCCTACCTCCTCTTTTTTTTTAAAGATTTTATTTATTTATGAGAAAGACAGGAGGAGAGAGAAAGAACCAGACATCACTCTGTCACATGTGCTGCCGGGGATCAAACTCAGAACCTCATGCTTGAGTGTCCAAAGCTTTACCACTGCACCACCTCCCGGACCACCTCCTACCTCCTCTTAATCTCTCCTATCAAATAAAAGAGAGGCACAAGTCAACAGGAGTGGTGGCAGTGATTAGTCATGCAGGTATCGGGCCCCAGCAATAACTCTGGTGGCAATTAAAAACATATGAAACATACATACATAACTTTTTTTTTCTTAAAACTAGCATGTGGATAAAGCACTTGACTCTCAAGTGTGAGGTCCTGAGTTCAAGCCCTGGCAACACATGTACCAGAGTGATGTCTGGTTCTTTCTCTCTCTTCTCCTATCTTTCTCATCAGTAAATAAGTAAAATCTTTAAAAACAAAAAACCAAACCAAACCAAACAAACGAACAAAAAAACTGGCATATGTAATGCTAGGGATTGAACCTGGGATCTCATGTTTATAAGTCTGGTATTCTACCCACTGGAAACTTCCTGGGCCACAAAACATGCTTCTGAGTTTTCAGAAAAGTTGGTGCTATGAAAGAACTTGGTTGAAAACCATTAAAGGGAGTCAGGCAGTAGCACAATGGGTTAAGCGCAGGTGGCACAAAGCGCAAGGACCCCTGGCTCTCCACCTACAGGGGAGTCACTTCACAAGCGGTGAAGCAGGTCTGCAGGTGCCTATCTTTCTCTCCTCCTGTGTCTTCCTCTCCTCTCTCCATTTCTCTCTGTCCTATCCAACAATGATGACATCAGCAACAATAAAACAAGGGCAACAAAAAGGAATAAATATATATTTTAAAAAAAAGAAAAGCATTAAAATGTATGGGTATACAATTTCGTAGTTAAAGTATTAAAACCAACATTAAACAAAAGCTGATTTTGTTTAAAAAGGAAGGGAGGAAGGAAATAAGGAAGGCAGGCAAGCTTGATTAAAAAACATTGGTTTATATTGCACCAAAGTAAGACTCGGGGGAGGGAGGGCTGGGGGAATACAGATCCAAAAAGGATGATAGAGGACCTAGTGGGGGTTGTATTGTTATATGAAAAACTGGAAAATGTCATGTGTGTAGAAACTATTTACTGTCAAATGTAGAACATTAATTCCCCAATAAAGAAATTAAAAAAGAAAAAAAAACATTGGTTTAGGGGGCCAGGTGATGGCACACCAGATTAAGTGCACATGGTGTGAAGTGCAAGGACAGGTGCAAGTACCCCAGTTCAAGCCACTGGCTCCCCACTTGCAGGAGGATCGCTTCACAAGTGGTGAAGCAGGTCTGCAGGTTTCTTTTTCTCCCCCTCTCAATTTCTCTGTTTTACCCAACAACAACAACAGTAACAAAATAGTTAACAAAATGAAAAAATGGCCACCAGTAGCAGTAGATTTATAGTGGATTCACTGAGTTCCAGCGATAATCCTGGATGCAAAACAAACAAACAAAAACACTGGTTTATCCTAATTTAGACAACTGAAATTTGAAGAGACCAGCAGGTAGCATGATGGATAAGGTGTTGGAACTCTCAAGCATGAGGTTCTGTGTTTGATCTTTAGCACTGCATGTGCCAGAGTAATAATGCTCTGGGGTTCACTCGCTCATTAACATCTAAAAAAAAAAAAAAAAAAAAAAAGAGGGAGTCAGGCAGTAGTGCAGCAGGTTAACTGCATGTGGCGCGAAGTACAAGGACCAGTGTTATGGATCCCAGTTTGGGGCCCAGGCTCCCTACCTGCAGGGGAGTTGCTTCACAGGTAGTGAAGCAGGTCTGCAGGTGTCTATCTTTCTCTCCCCTTCTCTGTCGTCCCCTCCTCTCTCCATTTCTCTCTGTCCTATCCAACAATGATGATAACAACAACAATAACTACAGCAACAATAAAAAAGGGAAAATAAATAAAAAAATTAAAAAAGAAAAAAATTGGTGCCATCTACTGTGTGTGTGCAAATGAAAAAGTTCATACCATAAGATAGAAATGGGCAGCTAGGGAAGTTATTTTTGAACCCTAATTAGTTTACTATTCTGAATTATAGTTCAGAAGATTTATTTATGTCCTCTGTACTGATTCAAGACATTAATTTATAAACCTTCCAAAATTTAAAACTTACAGTTCATGGATCCAATATCAATAGGAGTTGATAGCTGATATGTTAGCCACTCTGTAGCCATTTGGAAACTAGTCTTAGGATCCAAACGGCAAGCTAGTCTCATTACCTCTCCTTGTTGGGCCCGTGAGGCTGCCAAGAAAAAGACATAAATCAATAACTGGAGTGCCATTAATTACTTAACTATTCATTTTTCCATCCGAAGGCAAAAATGTTCAAAGTGTTTTGCAAAGTTGAGCTCTGACTGTAGAAATTGTTAAAATTAGATAACCTCTGGCAGCTGCCCTGCCAGCTAGACTATAACTATAAGTGGCCTCACATTTTTGTTAAAATGAATTAAAAGCCCTGAGTCCCCATCTACATGGGGAAGCTTCACAAGTGGTGAAGCAGGGCTGTAGGTGTCTGTCTCTTTCTAAGAATTTATTTATTCATGAGAAAGACAGATGGAGAAAGAGGCAACATCACTCTGGTACATGTGCTGCCGGGGATAGAACTCAGGACCTCACGGTTGAGAATCCAATGCTCTATCCACTGCATCACCTCCTAGACAACTCTCTTTCCCTATCTTCCTCTCAATTTCTTTCTGTATTTATCCAATAATAAATGAATAAAAATATTTAAAATGGGGAGTCGGGTGATAGCGCAGTGGATAAAGTGCAAGTGGTGTAAAGCGCAAGGACTGGCATAAGGATCTCGGTTCGAGTCCCCAGCTCCCCACCTGCAGGAGAGTCGCTTTACAAGTGGTGAAGCAGGTCTGCAGGTGTCTGTCTTTCTCTCCCCGTATTCCCCTCCTCTCTCCATTTCTCTCTGTCCTATCCAACAACGATGACAACAATAATAACTACAACAATAAAACAACAAGGGCAACAAAAGGGAACAAATAAATAAAAAGATAGTCTAAAAAATTTTTTTTAATTAATTAAAAGAACATCAGTTTGGTAGATATAAAATGGTACAATTGCTGTGAAAAACAATCTGATATTCTAGGCATATACGAGAAAAATAAAAACACGTTCATACAAAAACTTATACACACGAGAGAGTATAGCATAATGGTTATGCAAAGAGACTCATGCCTGAGGTTGTAAAGTCCCAGGCTCAATCTCCACCACCATAAAAAAAAAGGGGGGGTGAGTTGGGCAGTAGCACAGTGGTTAAGCGCAGGTGGCATGAAGCACAAGGGCCAGCTCAAGAATCCTGGTTTGAGCCCCCGGCTCCCCACCTGCAGGGGAGTTGCTTCACAAGCGGTGAAGCACGTCTGCAGCTGTCTATCTTTCCCTCCCCGCTCTGTCTATCTTCCCCTCCTCTCTCCATTGCTCTCTGTCCTATCTAACGACGACAACATCAATAACAACAATAACTACTACAACAATAAAAATACAAGGGCAACAAAAGGCAAAATAAAAAAAAATTATTTTTTTTTAAAAAAATTTCATCTCTGTCCAAAAACTTATACACATAGTGTTAGAGCAGTATCCTATTTTTAATTAAATTTTATCAGACCAAAGCACTACTACACCATCCATGAAATTCAACTTGTTTTTGTCATCTCAGTTGCTGCTCATGTGGTATTAGTGATGAAACCCAGGGCCTCCCTAACATAACATTTTTAGTAGCCAAGAAGTGAAAACAGTAACTATCCACCAATTTATGAGTGGAAGAGAAAGTGTAGCATATCATAAAATAATAAAAAATTAAATGTAAAAAAAAATTAAAGAGAACTAGAAGACTGCTTATGAATAGATCACACACTTTCCCAGGGAGGACTCAGGTTTGAGCCCCCAGCAACACGTGGGAACGTAATACATATCAGGTGCTATGCTGCCCATGGTTTGTCTCTCTGTCTGTCTTTATCTTAAATGTAAAAGCAAAAATTATCTTTCAGGAGTGGTAGAATTGTGCAGCCATGAACCCCCAGTTCACAAAAATAAAGAGAACTTTAAATACACTTACTATCTCTAAACACCAATGCCCTAAGGCAATGTGTGTACCTGTGTAAATAAAAGCACTATACCTAGAATAAGTACAATTCCAAACCCCCTGCAATGTAAAACTAGAGCTTAAAAGACTGTTGTCTGGGAGTCGGGTGGTAGCGCAGCGGGTAAGCATTCATAGTGCAAAGCACAACGACCAGCGTAAGGATCCTGGTTTGAGCCCCCGGCTCCCCACATGCAGGGGGGTCGCTTCACAGGCAGTGAAGCAGGTCTGCAGGTGTCTATCTT
Organism: Erinaceus europaeus; assembly: GCF_950295315.1. NCBI lineage: Eukaryota > Metazoa > Chordata > Mammalia > Eulipotyphla > Erinaceidae > Erinaceus > Erinaceus europaeus. The sequence continues at coordinate 68,179,784 of NC_080165.1, forward strand.
TCTCGCCCCCTGTCTTCCTCTCTCCATTTCTCTCTGTCCTATCCAACAGCGACAACATCAATAACAACAGCAACAATAAAAACAACAAGGGCAACAAAAGGGAAAATAAATATAATTAAAATTTTTTTTAAAAAAGCACTGTTGTCTAGGGAGTCGGGCGGTAGCACAGCAGGTTAAGTGCAGGTGTCACAAAGTATAAGGACTGGCATTAAGGATCCTAGTTTGAGCCCCCAGCTCCCCACCTGCAGGGATGTCACTTCAAAAGTGGTGAAGCAGGTCTGCAGGTGTCTATCTTTCTCTCCTCCTCTCTGTCTTCCCTCCTTTCTCCATTTCTCTCTATTCTATCCAACAATGACTACAACAATAAAACAATAAGGACAACAAAAGGGAATAAACAAATTAAAAAAAAAAAAAAAAGACTGTTGTCCAGGTGTTGGTCTCTTTACTTTAGAACCCTAAGAGTCATCACCATGATTCATAGTATTAAATGGCATTCTGAGAGTGATGGGAGAAATTTCAGGAGTCATTACTTACAGTTAAAGAAAGAATTGAAGTCCTCATCACTGTCAAAATCAAATCGAGAGTATTCACAGCTTGGGCTGTCTGTTTTAGAAGGAAAACCCATCTGGAAAGAAAAAGATAATTGGAATAGGAATGAAGAAAATGGATCTTCCAGAAGAAAGTTAAATCCCAAGAGCTCAACTATTTATTAATTGGGATTGAGAACATATATATATCTCCATAAGTGCTACATGGAATTTTGTATGTTTCACTCAAAAATCAGTAATGACTATCTATGGCAGAGGATTTGAATATTGTTTACTATGTCCTATATGAATTCCTTGAGCAGTGGCGCAAAGCGCAGGGACCGATGTAAGAATCCTGGTTCGAGCCCCCCGCTCCCCACCTGCAGGGGAGTCGCTTCACAGGCGGTGAAGCAGGTCTGCAGGTGTCTATCTTTCTCTCCCCTCTCTCTCTGTCTTCCCCTCCTCTCTCCATTTCTCTCTGTCCTATCCAACAACAAAGCAACGTCAACAATGGCAATAATAACTCCAACGAGGCTGCAACAACTAGGGCAACAAAAAGGGGGGAAAATGGCCTCCAGGAGCGGTGGATTCATGGTGCAGGCACCGAGCCCAGCAATAACCCTGGAGGAAAAAAAAAAAAATGAATTCCTTGAGCAAACTGAGAGACCCTTGAATGGGGTCTGCTCTCATTATTTAATATTTTATTTTTAAAAATTTATTATTGGGTGGCCCAGGAGGTGGTGCAGTGGATAAAGCACTGGGTTCTCAACCATCAGGTCCTGAGTTCAATCCCCAGCAGCACATGTACCAGAGTGATGTCTGGCTCTTTCTCTCTCTATCTTTCTCATGAATAAATAAATTCTTTAAAAAAATTATTGGCTAGAGACAGAGACATTGAGAAGGGTAGCTAGAAAGCGAAAGAGACAGAGAGACGCTTGCAGCCCTACTATACCACTCATGAAGCTTTCCCCCTACAGGAAGGGACTAGGGGCTTGAACCTGGGTCCTTGCACACTGTAATATGTGCACTTAACCAGGTGCACCACTGCCTGGCCCCAATTTTCTTACTTTACAAATCAAGATTAATTATATGTCAGTTGCAAGAGCCCGGAGCAGATCTTCTTTTGTAAGATCTTAGAGATTTTCATAAACAGCTCTACTGAGATAGTGCAAGCAATCTCTTCTTATGCATCTGACACTTTAGGAACAATCAGATATCAATTCCTCACTGAATCTTGACTCGACCTTACTGCTTTTAGCCTCTGATGAAGAATTATCACATTTTTTTGGTTAAACTCACTGCTCTTAATTTATCACTTCTTTTCCTTAGCATCTAGCCTAATGCTTAACATATAAATATTCCAAGATATGAAAGAGCCAATATGAACTGGCTTATAGATGAACTGGTTATATAGGATATAAATAGAATGAAGTACATTTTATTTAAAGGATTAAGCGGGATGGGGGAGAGAGCATAGTAGTTATGCGAAAAGACTAATGCCTGAGGCTCCAAGGTCCCAGGTTCATTCCCCAGTACCACCATAAGAACTGAGCAGTGCTCTGGTAAATAAATAAATAAATGATGAGAAAATAATAGGTACTAGTGACCAAGAAAGGGCTGCCAATTATGCCAATCAAAGCCTATGATCTGTATTCATTTACATCACACATAACCAGATTCCCATAGCATACCCTGACCAAATTCGTCATAGAAACACGGAGGTACTTTGGAATTATAGCCAGCAGCAAAGGGTCACGGGATAGAATTTCATGTCGGAAGAGGGCTCCCCAAGTCATTTGAGTTGAAGAGCGTAGAAACTAGAAGGAAAAAAGAAGAAAGGAAAAAAAAAACAAACTTAGTTTAGGGAGTTAGATTACATATAACAAGATCACTGCTTAGCCCAGGAACCACAAATATAATTTTTCATGAAATTAATGCTTACTGTGAATCACGTTAGAAGACAAACTGTTAGCCTGATGCAATTCCTGGAGTGTAAGCTGAGTTCTCTACTTTTTTTCATTTTTAAAAAGAATGGGCTTAGAAATCTTTGTTTAATATTACAAAAAAAACCCTTGATTTAGATGAAATTTTATAATAATATAATCAGACTTTTGTATTTACTCTATGTTTAGCAGATGTGGACCATGTCTTGTATCTGACTGAACATCATGAAAATGATATCTAGGGGCCTGGTGGTGATGCACCTGGCTGAGCGCACGTATTAAAATGTCCAAGGACCTGGGTTTGAGCCCCCGGTCCCCACCTGCAGGGGGAAAGCTTTACGAGTGGTGAAGAAACAGTGCTGCAGGTGTTTCTCTGTCTCTCTCCTTCTCTATCACCCTCTTCCCTCTTGATTTCTAGCTATCTCTATCCAATAAATAAAGATGAAAGAATTTTTAAAAAGAGTTACTTACCTTAAAAAATATGAAAATTATACCTGAGGGGAAAAATCTGACCTATATAGAGGCAAGCTTGGTATAGGAAGAATTGTCAATAATTCTCTTAATGACATTATGCAATTATTCCCTATGGCATTCCAAATCATTTTATACATGATCTCACACAGTGCTTGATTATTGTTTATCTAAAGATTGGAGACTACTTGCATGAAGTTTACCTGACTTGGATGTGTTGTGAAAGCAAGAAAAGACTCCAAGTATTTTCCAAAGTTTGCTGGTGTATTTACATCTGAATCCACACCCTACAGGGTAAAAAAAAAAAAAAAAAAAAATCACACACACACAAAAAAACCAGCACATTAATGTTAGTAGTTGTGGTGGGAAGTGGGAAAAAGAGTAATAGATACAGGCTACTTTAACCCTCAAAACTTCAGCTTTGGGGAAATAAGAGTAGCACTTGGACTGGGTTTGGTGTACTGCAACAAAACTAATGAATCTCGGGGAGGACTTTTAGGTCCTGACTCATGATGATGGAGGAGGACCTAGGCTGGGGGTGAGAATGTTTTGCAAAATAGTGAGAAATTTTACCCATGTATCAATAACTGTATTTACTGTAAGTGGCTAATCTTCCAATAAAACAAAACTATGCATTCTTTAAATATTAAAAAAATTAATTATCTTTATTTATTGGATAGAGACAGCCAAAAACTGAGAGGGAAGGCGGAGACTGAGAGGGAGAGAGAAGGGGCCAGGCAGTGGTGCACCTGGTTAAGAGCACACATTACAGTGCACAAGGACCCAGGTTCAAGCCCCTAGTCACCACTGTAGGAGAAAGCTTCACAAGTGGTAATCAGGGCTGCAGGTGTCTTTCTGTCTCTTTCCCTATCTTCCCCTCCCTTCTCAATTTCCTAGTCTCTATCCAAAAAGAAACAAGAGATAGAAAGATACCTGCAGCACTGCTTTACCACTAGCAAAGCTTTCCCCCCCAAGTGGAGACCCGCGGCTCATGCCTGGGTCTTTACACATTGTAAAATATGCACACCACCAGGTGCACCACCACCAGCCCCTAAATTTAAGTTTTAAAAGAACTTGATACAAGTAATAATAATAATGAAAAATTTAAAAAAGTTACACTTTGTGGCCCAAGGGCTAAAGAACCAGAAGGCTGCTTTACCTCCTTAATTACCATCATTAAGCTCACCTGGAATCAGGGAGGACCTGGTGGGTATGGTGGGGTGAATGAGGAGCAGGGGGTGAAGAGAACAGAAGGAAAGAAAGAGATAGGAGAGAACCACTCTGGTATGTGTGATGGCAGGGATGGAAATGGGAAACTCAGGCATATGGGTCTGATGCTATAACATTTGGGCTATTTCCCCAGGAAAGCTATAACATGTTTTCTTGTTTTGTTTTGTTTTGTTTTAATGACAGATCTACAGAGAGAAACATCAGAACAATTTTTAGTTCTGGCTTATGCTGGTGTTGGGAATTAAACCTTGGAGATTAGGCCCCACACGTATGGACATCTAATCTTTGACAAAGGGGCCCAGACTATTACATGGGGAAAGCAGAGTCTCTTCAATAAATGGTGTTGGAAACAATGGGTTGAAACATGCAGAAGAATGAAACTGAATCACTGTATTTCACCAAATACAAAAGTAAATTCCAAGTGGATCAAGGACTTGGATGTTAGACCACAAACTATCAGATACTTAGAGGAAAAAATTGGCAGAACTTTTTTCTGCATAAATTTTAAAGACATTTTCAATGAAACGAATCCAATTACAAGGAAGACTAAGGCAAGTATAAACCTATGGGACTACATCAAATTAAAAAGCTTCTTCACAGCAAAAGAAACCACTACCCAAACCAAGAGACCCCTCACACAATGGGAGAAGATCTTTACATGCCATACATCAGATAAGAGTTTAATAACCAACATATATAAAGAGCTTGCCAGACTCAACAACAAGACAACAAATAACCCCATCCAAAAATGGGGGGAGGACTTGGACAGAATCTTCACCACAGAAGAGATCCAAAAGGCCGAGAAACACATGAAAAAATGCTCCAAGTCTCTGATTGTCAGAGAAATGCAAATCAAGACAACAATGAGATATCACTTCACTCCTGTGAGAATGTCATACATCAGAAAAGGTAACAGCAGCAAATGCTGGAGAGGGTGTGGGGTCAAAGGAACCCTCCTGCACTGCTGGTGGGAATGTCAATTGGTCCAACCTCTGTGGAGAACAGTCTGGAGAACTCTCAGAAGGCTAGAAATGGACCTACCCTATGACCCTGCAATCCCCCTCCTGGGGATATGTCCTAAGAACCCCCAACATATCCATCCAAAAAGATCTGTGTACACATATGTTCTTGGCAGCACAACTTGCAATAGCCAAAACCTAGAAGCAACCCAGGTGTCCAACAACAGATGAGTGGCTGAGCAAGTTGTGGTCTATATACACAATGAGAATACTACTCAGCTGTAAAAAATGGTGACTTCACCGTTTTCAGCCGATCTTGGATGGACCTTGAAAAAATCATGTTGAGTGAAATAAGTCAGAAACAGAAGGATGAATATGGGATGATCTCACTCGCAGGCCGAAGTTGAAAAACAAGATTAGAAAAGAAAACACAAGTCGAACCTGAAATGGAATTGGAGTATTACACCAAAGTAAAAGACTCTGGGGTGGGAGGGTGGGTGGGGAGAATACAGGTCCATGAAAGATGATGAATGACATAGTGGGGGTTGTATTGTTAAATGGGAATCTGGGGAATGTTATGCATGTACAAACTATTGTATTTACTGTTGAATGTAAAGCATTAATTCCCCAATAAAGAAATAAATTATTTTAAAAATAATAATAAACCTTGGAGATTGAAGTTTATATTCTTCTTCTTTTTTTTAAAGATTTTATTTGTTTATTTATTAATGAGAAAGATAGGAGAAGAGAAAGAACCAGACAGCACTCTGGTACATGTGCTGTCGGGGACTGAACTCAGGATCTCATGCTTGAAAATCCGATGCTTTATCCACTGAGCCACCTCCTGGACCACAGCTATAACATGTTTTTTTTTTTTTTTTTTAAATTTTTTTAAATATTTATTTTATTTATTTATTCCCTTTTGTTGCCCTTGTTGTTTTTTTATTGTTGTAGTTATTATTGTTGTTGTTGTTGTTGGATAGGACAGAGAGAAATGGAGAGAGGAGGGGAAGACAGAGAGGAGGAGAGAAAGATAGACACCTGCAGACCTGCTTCACCACCTGTGAAGGGACTCCCCTGCAGGTGGGGAGCCGGGCTTCGAACCGGGATCCTTAGGCAGGTCCTTGTGCTTTGCGCCACCTGCGCTTAACCCACTGCGCTACCGCCCGACTCCCAGCTATAACATGTTTTAATGTTGCATTCAGAACTATATACACTGTGATCTGACTATCTTATAACCATTAATCATAAATTAAAAAATGATATAATGATCCACTAAAGAGGCCTAGGAGGTGGTAGAACTGATAAAGCTTTGGCTCTTCAAGTATGTGGTCCCAAGTTCAGCCCCCAGTATCCCATGTGCCAGAGTGATGCTTTGGTTCTCACCCCCCCCACTTACATTCCATAAATTAATAAATCCTTAAGAAATATAACAATAAAAGGCTCCACTCAAATGACTCTGAAACTCTCTAGAAAATAAGTGCTTACCAGCAACGCACACAGCTGATTGCCCAAAGCACACAACACCTGACACAGTCTCTTCAGGAAGACATAGTGTTTTTCTACTAAGCCTCCTCCATCAGCAGTCCTGTAAGACAAAAAATATGGTGTAATTAGATGCACATTAAGAGAACCAATAGAGGGTCCAGGTGGTGGTGCACCTGGTTAAGCACACACATTACAGTGCACAAGGGTCCAGGTTCAAGGCCCTGGTCCCCACTTGCAGGGGGAAAGCTTCACAAGTGGTGAAGCAAGCCTGCGGGTGTCTCTGTCTCTTTCCCTCACTATCTTTCCCTCTTCTCTCAATGTCTCTCTGTCTCTACCCAGTAATGAATAAAAATATTTTAAAATATGTTTAAAAGGGAGAGAACCAAAGCAGTCCCACTAAATGAAGCTGTATGTGGTCTGTGCTTCAACATTAAAATTTTAGATGTTACTAAGGGGACTTTCTATAGTTTTGGGCATTACTATAACATCTTACTGATTTACTCTAAGTGAGACAGAAGTAGGGAAAGAGTACAAGAGCATCACTCTCATATGCTTGCTACGGGGAACTGAACTCAGGACCTCAGGCTTGAGAGTCCATGCCATATGTACTGTGCCACCACCCAGACTGCATATTTTGGGACTTATATGGCCACAGGGCATAATAACATAAACTCTGAGCATGACATTGTAAGACAGTGCATATAGTTATATGCATAGAAACATTCATAACAGACAGTGATCGATAACCAGGGAAGATTTAGAGCTACAGAGAAAGGAACATACAGCAGCCCAAGAATTGCCACAGTGGGTCATGTTCTCACCTCTCAAGAGGTGCCAAGTTAAATCCCCAGCACCAAATGTGTCAGAGTGATACACTGGTTCTCTTTCTCTCACTAATAAATAAATTATAAAAAAAGAAGAGTGGGGCATGTAAAAATTCATTCCTAACACTACTGGCAAAAGTACAAAGGACTACATCTAAGACAATAAGACACACGACAGATTAGGAGACAATATTTACAAAATATACATCTAATAAAGGGCTACTATCCAAAATACACAAATAATAATAATAATAATTTTTTATGCTGCTCAGTTCCGGCTTAAGGTGGTGCTAGGGACTGAACCTGGGATCTTAGAGCCCAGGCATTTAAGTCTTTTTGCATAACCATTATGTTACTTCCCCAGCCCCACAAATAACTCACAGAACTCAATATGAAAACAAGTTGATTAAAAAAGGGTCAAGAACCTTACGACATCTTACTAAAGATACACAGATGGTAAATAAACATATGCCAACATATATCACACACTGATTATAATTGATAAAGCCCATAACACTGACATCCTACATATGGATGTCCATAGTAGCTTTATTCTTAACTAGCAAAACTTGGAAGCAACTAATACATCCTTTGGTAGATGGACTAATAAACTTGCAGATCAGATGATCAGGTATTACTCAATACTAAAAACAAAGGAGCTATCAAGCATGATAAGAGAGAGAAGTACCTTAGATACACTATTACTGCAGTTGGGAGAATGGCTCCCAACTGATAGCATCAAACTTTCATGTCTTGAGATTCTCACTTTAAATCCCAACTCTAGAATGTCACTCCACTCTGTTCTCTCTACTTCATGTGAAACTCTTTTTTTTTTTTGCCTCTAGGGTTATAGCTGGGGCTCAGTGCCACGAATCCACTGCTCCTGAAGGCCATTTTTCCCATTTTGCTGCCCTTGTTGTTGTTATTGTTACTGTTGCCAGTGCTGCTGCTGTTGTTGGATAGGACAGGGAGAAATGGAGAGAGGATGGGAAGACAAGATGGGGAGAGAAAGACACCTGCAGACCTGCTTCACCACCTGTGAAGTGATCCCCCTGCAGGTGAGGGGCTGGGGACTCTAATGGAGATCCCTATGCCGGTTCATGTGCTTTGCGCACCGTGCACTTAACCCACTGTGCTACCAGCAGCCTGACCCCCAAAACTCTACTTTTATGTAATAAATTTAAAAAAAACTTAAAAATCATAAAAAGAAAATTAACTATATACTACATAGATTATATTATTATGCATTGTTTAAAGTTTTTTTTTTTTAATTTACTTATTCCTTTTTGTTGCCCTTGTTTTTCATTAAGCATTTTTTAAAACTGACAAAATGGGGGGTCGGGTGGTAGTGCACAAGGTTAAGTGCACATAGTGTGAAGTGCAAGGATCAGTGCAAGGATCCTGGTTCGAGCCATCAGCTCCCCACCTGCCGGGGGTGGGGGGCCGCTTCACAAGCTGTGAAGCAGGTCTGAAGGTGTTATGTTTCTCTCCCCCTCTGTCTTCCCCATCTCTGTCAATTTCTGTTGCCTATGCAATAACAGCAGCAGCAATAACAACAATGGAAAAATGATGGCTGCCAGGAACAGTGGATTTGTGGTACAGGCACTGAGTCCCAGCGATAACCCTGGAGGCAAACAAAACAAAACTGACAAAATGGGGGCTGGGGAGTGGTGCACCAGGTTAAGTGCACATAGTATGACGAACTGTTCGAGAACCTGAGTTCGAGCCCCTGCTCCCCACCTTCAGGGGGGATGCTTCACAAGTGGTAAGGCAAGTTTCAGGTTACCCCTCCCCCTGTCCTCTTTCAATTTCTCTCTGTCCTATCAAATAAAATGAAAACAAACAAGCAAACAAAAGCCGGACAAAATGGTGGCCCAGTAGGTAGCACATTGATTGTAGTGCTGGACTTGTAAGCACAAGGTCCTGAATTTAAGCTGTGGTATCACATATGTCAGAGGAATACTCTGATCTCTCTCATTAGTCAATGAATAAATCTTTAGTGTAGGGGACAGGGTATAATGGTTATATAAAAGACTTTCATGCGGGGGTCGGGCGGTGGCGCAGTGGGTTAAGCGCATGTGGCGCAAAGCGCAGGGACCTGCGTAAGGATCCCGGTTCGAGCCCCCGGCTCCCCACCTGCAGGGGAGTCGCTTCACAGGTGAAGCAGGTCTGCAGGTGTCTATCTTTCTCTCCTTCTCTGTCTTCCCCTCCTCTCTCCATTTCTCTCTGTCCTATCCAACAACGAATTGCGTCAACAAGGGCAATAATAATAACCACAACGAAGCTACAACAAGGGCAACAAAAGGGGGGAAAAAATGGCCTCCAGGAGCGGTGGATTCATGGTGCAGGCACCGAGCCCAGCAATAACCCTGGAGGAGGAAAAAGAAAAAAAAAAAAAAAGACTTTCATGCCTGAAGCACCCGATGTCATATTCAACTCCTGGCACTTCCATAGGCCAGAACTGAGCAGTGCTTTGGTTAGAAAGAAAAGAAAACCTCAGATTGTGTTGAGTTAATGTAGATCATCAACTCTAATTTTTTTTTATTATTATTATGTATCAAATAGAGACAGAGAAATGAAGAGGAAAGGGGAAGATAGTGAGGGAAATAGAGACACCTGCAACCTTGCTTCACTGCTTATGAAGCTTTCCTCCTACAGGTGGGGACTGGGGGGCTTGGACCTGGATCTTTGCACATTGTAAGATGTGTTCTCAACCAGGAGCACAACCACCCAGCAATATATATAATGATAGAGAGGAGAGAGACCAGAGCATCACTCTGGCACATGCAATGCTGGGGACTGAACTTGTAACTCTACTAAATTATCTTATGAGCTACTTATCAACTTTTAACTAATGTACCACTCATGGGGTATTTTGATAAAGTGTGGAGGCTATGCTAATATGGGGGCAAGAATAAGCCTCTGTACTTCATTTTCAATTTTGCTTTGAACCTAAAATCTCCTCTAGATAATAAAGTATTCTAAAAAGGACTACAGTGCTAAGTGGCAGCTCAGTGGTAAAGCACCAACCTCAGAACTATGAAGCACAGCGTTCAGGAGCAACAAGGAAACAGTATTACGGTACTTCTCTCAGAAAGAAAGAGAGAGGAAGAAGGGAGTCGGGCAGTAGTGCAGTGGGTTAAGCGCAGGTGGTGTAAAGCGCAAGGAGTGGCGGAAGGATACCGGTTAGAGCCTCTGGCTCCCCACCTGCAGGGGAGTCACTTCACAGGCGGTGAAGCAGGTCTGCAGGTGTCTATCTTTCTCTCCCCCTCTGTCTTCCCCTCCTCTCTCCATTTCTCTCTGTCCTATCCAACGACATCAACAACAACAATAAAACAAGAGCAACAAAAGGGAATGAATAAATAAATTTTTAAAGGAAGAAAGAGAGAGAGAGAAAGAAAGGAAGGAAGGAAGGAAGGAAGGAAGGAAGGAAGGAAGGAAGGAAGGAAGGGAGAAAGCAAATAAGCAAGCAAGCAGCATGGGAGATGGTGCAAAAGCTAGAGAGGTGATCCTACAAGTATGAGGTCCTAAGTTCAATCCCCAGCACAGTATGTACAAGAATGAGGCTGTGGTTCTCTCTCTCTCTCTCATTTATTATTGATAAATATTTTTAAAAGGCAAAGGAAAAAATATAAGATGTGTTGCTTTGGAGAATGGAGAAAGTGTAAAAGTGAATGAGTGCTACGACTTATTTCTAACATAGCCTTCAAAAATGGTTAAATGATTCATTTAAGCTTGCCCAACTTTTTCACTGAAGACAGTATCAATTAATTTGCTACCACCATTTAGACAGTAACTTGAGATGTATGACAGAAAATAAAAACAAGCAGAAAATCAAGATACTCACTGTGCAGCAGAAAGTATATAATGCATGGCAACATCTCCAAATAAGACCATCAAAGGCTTCCGGTCTTCCAGCTTGCCCTAGATCCAATTTTAGAGAAACACAGGTAATACAAATTATATTATTAAAAGCTTCCGATTATTAACATCTTTTATATTCACATTTGTTTCATAATTTATCACATAGCCATGTGGCCAAATAAACACACACAATCATCTTTTAAAAAAAAATTTTTAATATTTATTATCTCTTTTGTTGCCCTTGTTTTTTTTATTGTTGTTATTGATATCATTGTTGTTAGGACAGAGAGAAATGGAGAGGAGGGGAAAAGAGGGGGAGAGAAAGATAAGACACCTGCAGGCCTGTTTTACTGCTTGTGAAGCGAACCCCCTGCAGGTGGGGAGCCGGGGGCTCGAACCAGGATCCTTATGCCTGTCCTTGAGCTTTGCGCCACATGCACTTATCCCGCTGTGCTACCACTAGACTCCCTACATAATCATCTCTTTAAAGATGTCTGGTGAAGAGATTTTTTAATGTGTTGGGTTATAAGGCTGATATGAAAGCAATGGAAATTATACCTGAAGATAATATTCCTATTGAGAATATGTTTTAGCTAGGATGAATACAGTCATGTGCTGCTTAATAAAGGACTACATATACAATGATGTTCCCAACAGAGTATACCATAATGCCTGGCTGTGTGTAGCTTATACCATTTTTTTTTTTTTGCCTCCAGGGTTATTTTGCTGTGGCTTGGTGCCTGCACTACAAATCCACTGCTCCTGGAAGTCATTTTTTCACGTTTTTGTTGCCCTTGTTATTGTCATTTATTGTTAATGTTGCCATTGATGATGTTGTTGGATAGGACAGAGAGAAACAGAGAGACGAGGGGAGACAGAGAGGGGGAGAGAAAGAAAAACACCTGCAGACCCGTTTCACCGCTTGTGAAGCAACTCCCCTACAGGTGGGGAGCCGAGGGCTCGAACTGGATCCTTATGCCGGTCCTTGCACTTCATGCCACGTACTTAACCTGCTGCACTACTGCCCAACCCCCAGCTGATGCCATTCAGGTTTGTGCAATTATATATTCTAACATTTGCACAAGGATGAAATCACCCAATGATGCCATTTCTCAGAACATATCCTATTAACAACAGAATATACTGTTAACACATCACTGTATAAAATCATCCAAGATTCTTTGATATAACAGTTTTAAAACTTTAAAAAATTACTTTTATCTTAATTGTGAAATACGAAAATTTTAAATTATTTTATAAACCATGTCTAGTGAAATAGACACTTGGACAGTGTGCCGCTTTGTCATGTGTATGGCTCAGGCTCAAATCTGACCCCCACCAAAATGTCTCTATCTAAAAACAAAGCACAACAAACAAAAAAACCCAAGCAAGCAAGCAAACAAAGGAATCGCAGGCCAGGAGATAGCCTGGCAAGTTCGGTGCATGCCCTATTGTGTGTGAGGTCCTGCATTTGATCCCTGGCACCACATGGGAGTACTATGGGCAGTTCCAAAGGGAACTCCATAGATGGTGGAGGGTGCTTTGGTGTGTAGGTCTCCTCTGCCTTCTCTTCTTTCTCAATCTGTCTTCTCTCTCCCTCTAGAGTGAAGAAAAAAAAAAAATCGGACTGGAGGACTGCTCAATAACTTTGCACATATTAAAAAGGCAGGAGCCCTGGAGGTGGCACACCGGGTTAAGTGCACATAGTACAGAGTGCAAGGACCCACGCAAGGATCCCAGTTGGAGGCCCCGGCTCCCCACCTATTGGGGGGGGGGTGTCTTTCTCTCTCTCCTTCTCTATCTTCCCCATATCTCTCAATTTCTCTTTGTCCTATCCAATAAAATGGGAAAAATGGCCACCAGGAGCAGAGGATTCATATTGCCGGCACTGAGCCCCAGCAATACTGCTGGTGCAAAAATAAATAAATAAATAAAAAGACTAAACAGCCTGACAAATCTGTCTATTCTGCAATGAATCCATAAAACACTAGCAAACTTGTCTAAAATAACCATTGATGTAAAGTTGAAAAATCCAAACTTTTAAGTTAGTTTTGTATACAATTTGCAAATAAACACAACCACAGTCCTCAGAGATTCTCAGGGTAAGTCAGTTTGAAGTTGTAACTTACTTTTCTGCTGACTGCAATAAGAAGGCACTCAGCAGCTTCCAACTGAAGTTCCTGCTCATTCAAGAGCAGGCACAGAATCTCCAGAAGTTTACAGTTTTCAGCAGTAATGTGACTCATAGACACCCAGTCAATGTAACCTGCTAGCGTATTCAGGGCTGCAACTCCAACTCGACAGTTTGCTTGGGCCTGTATGAAAAAATAAAAACAAAACTTTTGGTCATTAAATCCTCACTAGCCAATGAGGAAACTGAGGTTAGTTTTCTAATTTTTTCCTTTTCTTTCTTTCTTTCTTTTCTTTTTTTTTTTTTTTTAAGTTTTCTAATTCTAAGAAAACGAAAAGGGAAAAAAGTACTTATGTAAGAGTCACTGATATGGAAATCAAACGTTTTCTGATATTAATAAATAAATCACACACATTACAGTGTGTGCAAGGTCCAGGTTTAAGCTCCTGGTCCCCATCTGCAGGGGGAAAGCTTCACGGGTGGTGAAGCAGGGCTACAGGCTGTCTCTCCATTGCCCCTTTCCCTCTTGATTTTTGGCTGTCCCTTTCAAATAAATAAAGAAAAAAAAAATCACTTCTCAATACCCATCATTAATACCATATTGGCATGTATAGCCAATATGGTAATTATTTTCTTCTCTTTCAATAAATCTCAAATATTGTAATTTTAACCCCCTTTTACCTTGGTAATAAAAATAGCCAAGGCAGGTGCCATACTCCATTAGGTACATATATCTCTATACCTCAAAGTCTTAAGATATCTCGTCAAGATCCACAAAGAGTTCTTACCGTGGACTCCTGAGAATTATCTGTCTTCTGGGGGGAAAAAAAAAAGAATCAGTGATTCTAGTAAGCAAAAGACCAGTAATAACTTTCCACCCTATAAAGTCCTTTTTTTTTTTTTTTTTTCCCTCCTCCAGGGTTATTGCTGGGCTCGGTGTCTGCACCATGAATCCACCGCTCCTGGAGGCCATTTTTCCCCCCCTTTTGTTGCCCTTGTTGTAGCTTCGTTGTGGTTATTATTATTGCCCTTGTTGACGCAATTCGTTGTTGGATAGGACAGAGAGAAATGGAGAGAGGAGGGGAAGACAGAGAAGGGGAGAGAAAGATAGACACCTGCAGACCTGCTTCACCGCCTGTGAAGCGACTCCCCTGCAGGTGGGGAGCCGGGGGCTCGAACCGGGATCCTTATGCCGGTCCCTGCGCTTTGCGCCACATGCGCTTAACCCACTGCACCACCGCCCGACCCCCCCCTTTTTTTTTTAAATCAAGATCCTTGAAAATTGTTTTCAAATACAGATTCAACTTTTAACCCTGGGGAAAAAAAAATACATTACTAAGAACATATAATTGATTCTTCTATGGAAAGATTATTTTAATTTTAACAACAGGATCAAAAATTATTATTTAAAAGAGTTTAGTATACTCAGGAGGTAGGGCAATGGCTACAGCACTAAATTTACTTTACTTTTATTTTATTGCCTCCAGGGTTATTGCTGGGGCTCGGTGCCTGCACTACGAATCCACTGCTCCTGGAGGCCATTTTTGTCCTTTTGTTGCCCTTGTTGTCTATCATTGCTGTTGTTAATATTATTGTTTTTGGATAGGACAGAGAGAAATGGAGAGAGGAGGGAAAGACAGAGAGAGGGAGAGAAAGACAGACACCTGCAGACCTGCTTACGGAATCCTTACGCTGGTCCTTGCGCTTCTCACCACGTGCGCTGCGCCTCTGCCCGACCCTTTAAACTCTATTATTTGAAACTAGCTTTGTGAGCCTTATTGTTTTGATTTGTGTAAGCACTTTTATTTATTTATGTTTTTAAGTATTTTGTTTATTAGTATGAAAGAGAGAACCAGAGTATTACTTTGGTACATGGTGGTGCTTGGGATTAAACTCAGGATTTCAAGCTTGTAAATTTAGTGCTGGGGGCCAGGCGGTAGCGCAGCGGGTTATGCGCCCATGGAGCAAAAGGACCCTGGTTCGAGCCCCCTGCTCCCCACCTGCAGGGGAGTCGCTTCACAAGTGGTGAAGCAGGTCTGCAGGTATCTATCTTTCTCTCACCCTCTGTCTTCCTCTCCTCTCTCGGTTTCTCTGTCCTATCCAACAACAAACGACATCAACAACAACAATAATAACCACAACAAGGCTACAACAGCAAGGGCAACAAAAGGGGGAAAATAATGGCCTCCAGGAGCAGTGGATTCATTGTGCAAGCACTGAGCCCCAGCAATAACCTTGGTGACAAATATAAATAAATACATAAATTAAATAAAATAAAATGAAAAAAACAAAAAAGAATAGTGTCTAAAAAGAAATGCAGGCCCACAAGATAGTTTACCTGGGAAAGCACCTGTGCTTGAGCACCTGACACCACATAGGAGCACCAGGCTGGAAACAAAGAGGCCTCATGAATGGAGTGGTGCTATGTTCTTTCTCCTTATCTCTCTGTCTAACTATCTCTGAAATTAAAGGGGGTAAAGAAAGTTCACCAGGAGCAGTGGAATCACTTAGGCTCAAAGCCATGGCAGCAAAATAAATGAAAAGAAAAACAGATGAACGATGTTAAGTAGGGATCAACGTTGCAAATGTTTAATGAAATAATATAAAGCAAGATTTGGGGAGTCAGGCAGTAGCGCAGCGGGTTAAGCGCACATGACGCAAAGCGCAAGGACCTGCGAAAGGATCCG
Source organism: Erinaceus europaeus (assembly GCF_950295315.1). NCBI lineage: Eukaryota > Metazoa > Chordata > Mammalia > Eulipotyphla > Erinaceidae > Erinaceus > Erinaceus europaeus. The sequence goes on from NC_080165.1 coordinate 68,195,908, forward strand.
GGTTCGAGCCCCCGGCTCCCCACCTGCAGGGGAGTCGCTTCACAGGCAGTGAAGCAAGTCTGCAGGTGTCTTTCTCTCCCCCTGCCTTCTCCTCCTTTATCTCTCTTTGTTCCACCCAACAACAACATCAATAATAACTACAACAATAAAACAACAAGGGCAACAAAAAGGGAATAAATAAATAAATAATTTTTAAAAACTCTGAAAAAAAAAAAAAGCAAGGTTTGGGGCTAGAGAGGTAATACAATAGTGATGCAAAAAGACCTTCATGTTTGAGGTTCAAACCCTAGCAACACCATAAACCAAAGCTGAGCAGTGGGAGCTGGGCGGTAGCACAGTGGGTTAAGCACACGTGGCACAAAGTGCAAGGACTGGCTTAAGGATCCTAGTTAGAGCTCCCAGCTCCCCACCTGTAGAGGAGTTGCTTCACAAGCGGTGAAGCAGGTCTATAGGTGTCTACCTTTCTCTCCCTGTTTGCCCCTACTCTCTCCATTTCTCTCTGTCCTATCCAACAAAGATGACATCAATGGCAACAACAGTAAAACAAGGGCAACAAAAGAGGATAAATATTAAAAAATAATAATGCACTAATGTTAAAGAAAAAAAAGCTGAGCAGTGCTTTGGCAAAAAATAAAACATCCCGGTGCAAGCCCCTGGCTCCCCACCTCCAGGGGTGTCGCTTCACAAGTGGTGAAGCAGGTCTGCAGGTGTCTATCTTTTCCTTCCCCCCCCTCCATTTCTCTGTCCTATCCGACAACAACGACAGCAATAACAACAATTACAGTAAACAACAGGGGCAACAAAAGGGGATAAATAGCCTCCAGGAACAGTGGATTTATAGTGTAGGCACCAAGTCCCTGCAGTAAACCTGGAGGAAAAAAAAAATCCAATGCTCCCATATTCAAAATGAAGAAAAATTATAAAAGTATACTGAAATAATGTAATTATAATGCAAAAAGAAAAATTAATATAATTTATTATCATGTACATGTATAGACATAATTAAAGGAAAATACAGAAAATATTAAATGCTAGATAGACCCAAACCATTAAATATAATTAGACTTCATTCTTATTTTGAAATCTATAGAAATACTACTTAATAGTCATAAGTGTATAGATATTTTTCCTGAGGAACTTCTCAAATTAAAATTAAGCATAATCCTAAAGACAATTATGGGAGAAATAACATAGGAGGAAATAATAACTTCTCAAATATTTAAAAACTTAACTGCGTGGTCCAGTAGGTAGTGCAGTGGATTAAGTGTTGGATTCTCATGCATGAGGCCTTGAGTTCAACCCCCAGCAGTACATGTACCAGACTGATGTCTAGTTCTTTTTCTCTCTCCTATCCCTCTCATAAATAAATAATTTTTTTAAAAAAACTCATAAAAAATAAAAGCTTAACTGGCATTAAGATCTAAATGTTGTTCTATAATTCCTTTCCTCAACTGTCTTTTAATTTTTGATTCATTTAAGGGGAAGTGAGAAGTGCAGGAATCACTCTGGAACATGAAATGCTGGGGATCAAACTTGAAAACTTGTGCTTGAGTGTTCAAAACTGTATCTATTGCACCGATATCCAGGTCAATTTTATTTTTATTTATTTTTTTAAAGTTTCGTTTAATTTTTATTATCTTTATTTATTGGACAGAGACAGCCAGAAATCGAGAGGAAAGGGGTAATGGAAAGGGAGATAGATAGAAAGATACCTGGCCCCACCTGCAGGGGAGTCGCTTCACAGGCAGTGAAGCAGGTCTGCAGGTGTCTATCTTTCTCTCCCCCTCTGTCTTCCCCTCCTCTCTCCATTTCTCTCTTTCCTATCTAACAACGACAACAATAATAACTACAGCAACAACAAAAAACAACAAGGGCAACAAAAGGGAAAATAAATAAAAATATAAAAAATTGCTTATAAAAAAAAAGAAAGAAAGACACCTGGAACACTGCTTCACCAATCACAATGCTTTCCCCCTGCAGGTGGGGACCAGGGGCTCAAACACAGGTCCGTGTACATTGTGATATATGCGATCAATCAGGTGCTCCACCACCTGGCCCCACTTATTCAACTTTGAAATATATATATATATTTGTTTTGTTTCTTTTCTTGATATAATTGGGGCCATATGTACTCATACATGACCTCGCTGCTATAGTTCACATTTTTCATTCAGATAGAGACCACAGCATTAAAGCTTCCTCCATTGTCTTTTCCCCTTTCCTCTTTTCCACTGCTTTCTTACTGAAGGATGGGGCCTGAATTCTAGCACAACCATTTACAAGGGAGTTTTCAATAATTGTGCTCTGAACCTTGGTTTCCTAGTTCAAAATGGAAACAATAACTTCTGACTTTTTTTTAAAAGCTTTTAAAAAATATTTATTTTCCCTTTTGTTGTCCTTGTTGCTTTATTGTTGTAGTTATTATTGTTGTTGTTATTGATGTCGTCATTGTTGGATAGGAGAGAGAAATGGAGAGGGGAGGGGCAAACAGAGCGGGAGAGAAAGACAGACACCTGCAGACCTGCTTCACCACCTGTGAAGTGACTCCTCTGCAGGTTTAGAGCCGGGGGGCTCTAATCAGGATCCTTACACCAGTCCTTGTGCTTTGCGCCACATGCACTTAACTCGCTGTGCTACCACCTGACTCCCAACTTTTGACTCTTGTGGTTGTCTTAAAGATTAAGTAACAAAGTACAAACAAGTTTATGGCATACATTAGGTACCTAATAAGATCCTCCCTACTCTAATGGCTCATAATGCCTTCTCATCATTTGTGTGAGCATCTAGAATTTCTCTGAAAATAATCAAGTTGTCAGAGGCATTTAAATTTTTTTTAATTAATCCTATATTGTGAAACAGATCCTGACTTCAATCTCAGTGCCAATAACATTCTGGGTTAGCTATTTCTTTATCGTGTGTGTGTGTGTGTGTGTGTGTGTGTGTGTGTGTGTGTGTGTGTTGCATTACAGGATAATTACCAGCATTCCTGGATTTTACCCACCAGATATGCCAGAAGCAACCTGAATGTGACAACCTGGGATACAAAATGGAAGTTGCTGGGGCTGAGTGGTAGTGCACCAGGTTAAACACACATAGTATGAAGCACAAGCAAGGATACTGGTTTGAGCCCCCAGCTCCCAACCTGCAGGGGGTTGCTTTGCAAGTGGTGAAGCAGGTCTGCATGTGTCTTTCTCTTCCCCTCTTCTCTCAATTTCTCTCTGTCTTATATAATAAAATGGGAAAAAAAAAAATTGGCCTCTAGCAGCAGTGGATTTGTAGTGCTAATACCAATCCCCATCGATAACCCTGGAGGCCAAAAAAAAAAAAAAAAAAACATCCTTCTCAGAAATGCTAGATTGATTTCTTAGTGCTTTCTTCTGAAGGAGCTACACTAGAAAACATGTTTGGGGTCCAGGATATAGTTAAGCAAGTAGAGAGCGTGCTTTACCATGTCTGGTACTCCAGATTTGGTTCCTGACCACATTGGAGGAACAAGGGGGGAGCACTCCATGTATGGCCAAGAGGCAAGTTGGTGTGCCTTTCTCCTTTCTCTTCAGGTATACAGAAGAAAAGAAAAAAGAGGAGGCCCAGGAGGATAATTGACAGTTTAGCCCAGGCACTAGATAAAAAAAAAAAAAAAAAATGTTTGGAAACATAGTATCTACCTGAATTGCTCTTTTCTGCAGAAGAAAGCCTCACCAGTAAGAATAAGATACAGAGAATCATGTGCTCAAGATTAAAACTGGGTTGCCAATGTCCACGTTCAGCAGAGAAGCAATTACAGAAGCCAGACCTTCCACTTTCTGCACCCTGTTGGTATGCTTCTAAAAACCCCTTCTGTTTCATTAGTTTAATCCCCCCTGCTTAACACTATTCTATTTACATAACTACTGTATTCTATTTACATAACCACTGCAGGGCATTGGTTCAATCCCCACTGGTTCATGATATGTTTTTGCTCCGCCCCCTCTCCTTGTCATACCCTGATTTTCACCAGTCACTTTTCTCTCCACCCTCTCTATGTCACATCCTGTTCCCACCCTACTTGGGAAGTATATATAAAGACAACATTGTTCGTTTTAGTTTAGTTTAGCTTAGCTCGGCTTAGATTGTGCTGCGTCCTGCATGAATAAAGAGATACTGCCTACAGCTCAACCATGAGTCCCTGGTTGTCTGTTACCCGCCCGTGAAGCCAGCCCATCGAAAACAACAGCACCCCATAAAGAATTTTGGTTCAGACTCCCAGAGGGATAAAGAATAAGGAAGCTTCCAATGGATGGGAATGAGACATGGAATTCTTGTGGAAAGGACTGTGTAGAATTGTACTCCCGTTATCCTACAATCTTGTTAATCATTATTCAATCCCTAGTAAAAATTAAAAACAAAACAAAAACAAACAAAAAAATCTTAGCACTACTGCAAAAGGGTTATCAAAATGTACCAGGAATACTATGACTTATCACATATTATGAATCAATCTTCATATATTTCTCTTTTTTAACCTTTTATTTTATTTTATTTATTTTCCCTTTTGTTGCCCTTGTTTTTATTTTTGTTGTAGTTATTATCGCTGTCATCATTGTTAGATAGGACAGAGAGAAATGGAGAGAGGAAGGAAGACAGAGAGGGGGAGAGAGACAGACACCTGCAGACTTGCTTCACCGCCTGTGAAGTGACTGCCCTGCAGGTGGGGAGCTGGGGCTCGAACCAGGATCCTTATGCCAGTCCTTGCGCTTTGTGCCACATGCGCTTAACCCACTGCACTACTGCCCAACTCCCAATCTTCATATATTTTAAGAACACCTTTACTATGAATGGAATTATTTCCCTAGTTAGCATGGAAATTTACTGAACTGAGTTAAATTTTTGTTGTTGTTCCCTAACTTGCATGTTCCAGAGTGATTAGAACCCTGTCCCCATATTGGAGGAAGCTTCAGTGTTATGGTATCTTTTACCCTCTATATATATAAAAAAAAAGTCAGGGGGCCAGGCGGTGGCATACCTGGTTAAGCACACATATTACCATGTGCAAGGACTAGGGGTTCAAGCCCCTGCTCCCCACTTTCAGAAAGGGGGGGGTGCTTCATGAGCAGTATAGCAGGTCTGCAGGTATCTCTTTCTCCTTCTCTATATTCCCTCAACTCTCAATTTCTCTCTGCTCTAATAAGTATAAGAATAAATAAATAAATAAATAAATTTTTAAAAGTCATACCAGGGGGTGGAGGAGATAGCATAATGGTTATGCAAATAGACTCTAGTGCTTGACGCTGGCTCCTCAGTCCCATGTTCAGCCTTCCCTCTCCCCACATACACACCATTATAACTCAGAGCTAAACAGTGCTCTGATAAAGCAAAAACAAAACAAGTCATACCAGAGCAGTGAAGCCCTGGAGATGTAAAAATAACTAGTTCCAGTTATTCCTATTATGTTCCTTTTTTCCTTCCATCTTTCCTTTCTCAGAGTTAAGGCTGTATTAGGGATTGAACTTGAGACCCTCAGAGACTATTATTTATTTTCTGCTTAAAGAAAAGACCCTCCTAGGGAGTCAGGCGGTAGCACAGTGGGTTAAGTGCAGGTGGCACAAAGCGCAAGGACCGGCATAAAGATCCTGGTTCAAGCCCCCGGCTCCCCACCTGCAGGGGAGTCGCTTCACAGGCGGTGAAGCAGGTCTGCAGGTGTCTATCTTTCTCTCCCCCTCTCTGTCTTCCCCTCCTCTCTCCATTTCTCTCTGTCCTAACAATGATGACATCAACAACAACAATAACTACAACAACAATGAAAAACAAGGGCAACAAAAGGGAAAATAAATATAAAAAATTAAAAAAAGAAAAAAAAAAGAAAAAGAAAAGACCCTCCTTGTGGTCCAGGAGGTGACACAGTGGATAAAAGCATTGGACTCTCAAGCAGGAGGTCCCAAGTTCAATCCCTGGCGGCACAAGTACCAGAGTGACGTCTGGTTCTTTCTCCCTCTCCTATCTTTCTCGTGAATAAAAAAAAAAAAAAAAAAAAGACCCTCCCCACCCCTAGACACACAACTAGATTTCCTAGTTCCTTGCTAAAGGTTTTTAATAATTGTAAGTTATTAAATAATTTTAAATTGTAATTATAAGGCTCCTGTGCTTAGTATGAACATATATGGGCCCTAGGTCAGATCGATGGGCTTAATAGTTAACAGCATTTATATACTTTCCTCATGTTTGGAAGCTTCTCTCATCCTGAATCCAGCTTTCTAGTCTTATTCTCAACTCTGACACCATATTCCCAACATCTGACACCATCACAATACTTTCAGTCTACCTGCATGTTAGCTATCAGCCTCAGGCAAAAATTACAAAAAGTCATGGCCCCCTTGGAACATATCTAAAATAGACTTCCTAGATTCTTACCACCTGAAGACCTCTAATTTCATCTGCTCTATTCCTACCTTTGGGTGCCTGTTTATTAAACAATTAGTCCTGCTTTATATCTTACTACCTTTCAGCCATCAAGTTGTAGACGCTACTACGACACCATCCTAACTTGCCTGGTTAGATGACCATACCTACGTGTCTAGGAACCTCACCTCTCCAGAGCTCCACCTGACCAGAGAAAAAATAGAAACAGGCTGGGGGGTATGGACTGACCTGTCAAATGTCTATATCCAGAAGAGAAGCAATTACAGAAGCCAGACCTTTCACCTTCTGCACCCCATAAACTTTGGCCCATACTCCTAGAGTTATAAAGAACAGCACAGAGGGGTCAGGTGGTAGTGTAGCAGGTTAAGCGCACATGGTGTGAAGTGCAAAGATCCCGGTCCCAGCCCATAGCTGCGGGGGGGGGGGGGGGGGGGAGGGTGTCACTTCAAAAGCAGTGAAGCAGATCTGCAGGTTTCTATCTTTCTCTCCCCCTTCTCTCTTGATTTATCTTTGTCCTGTCCAACATCAGCAGCAATAACAATACCAGTAGCAACAACAAGGACAACAAAAATGGTAAAAAAAAAAAAAAAAGGCTCCTAAGAGCAGTGGACTAGTAGTGCAAATAACCTCCACCAATAACTCTGGAGGCAAAAAAAAAAAAGGGGGGGGTAGCTTCCAATGGAAGGGAAGGAATAGGACATGGAACTCTGGTGGTGAGAACTGTATGAAATTGTACCATTATTTTACAATCTTGTTAATCATTAGTACATTACTAATAAAAATTTAAAAAAAATAAACAAAAGGCCCACATTAGAAAATATGAATTCTGAGAGATAAGTTATCCCTTACCACTTGCCGGTACTTGTTTACATTTTCTTGAAGCGTGTTAAGTAGAAAACTGAAGATTTTGTCCATGTTCTGGGTTAATGTTTGCTGGATATCCCTTCTTCTTTGAGCAGGTAATCTCTGGAAGGTCACTATATCCTCTGCCAGTCGCAAAAGAATGAACATCACTAATTCTGTCTGTGTTTCCTATACCAACAGAAATAAGTTAAACTAAGACTTTTCATCAGACATGTCCCAACGTTCTTTTCTGTTGACCAAACAAAAGGAGTCAAAAACAAACTGAATTGATAAAACTCTATTTCATCTCATACCCCTTGTTTGGAAAGTGTATCCAATTCTACAAGCATATCATTCCAATGTTGTGGCCACTCCCGTTTAATCATTTCTACTACAATTCGAGAAAGAACATCCTTAATGTGATTCTCCTCTTCCAAAATGTTCAGTGTTCCCTAGGGAAAACAAAAAAACACTATCAGCAGGTCTGATTGGCCAAAATCAAGAAAGAATAAAAACTGGGTTATAAACCTTCACAAAACTCCTTAGATCTTTCTTTTTTGCCTCTAGGGTTATCGATGGGGCTTGGTACTGGCACTACCAAGCCACAGCTCCTGGTGACAATTTCCCCCCCTCCATTTTAATGGATAGAACAGAGAGAAATTGAGAGGGAGAAGGAGGTAGCGATGGAGAGAGAATGATAAACACCTGTAGATCTGCTTCACTGATTATGAAGTGTCCCTGCTGCAGGTAGAGAGTGAGGGCTAGAACTTGGATCCTTGCACAGGTCCTGTGCACTTAACCAGGTATGCCACCATCCAGTCCCTCAGATCTTCTTTTAAACAGAATAAGCAAACCTGTTCTACATGTCTGAGTTACTTTGTCCTGCATTCTCAATAGACATTCATCCCACTTAAAGCCTGAGTAAGGGTTATATCAGTTAATAAAATGTCTGTCACAGAGCAAGGAAGATATTATTCTCCTTTACAAACTGAAGACTCGTATTTTTTTATTTTGTGAGTGGTGAAGGTAAAGATCAGAAAAATAAAGGGACTGGGGGAGTCGGGTGGTAGCGCAGCAGGTTAAGCGCATGTGGTGCAAAGCACAAGGACCAGCATCAGGATCCCAGCTTGAGTCCCTGGCTCCCCACCTGCAGGGGAGTTGCTTCACAGATGGTGAAGCAGGTCTGCAGGTGTCTGTCTTTCTCTCCCTTCCTGTCTTTCCCTCTACTCTTCATTTCTCTCTGTGCTATCCAACAATGATGACAACAATAATAATAACCACAACAACCATAAAACATCAAGGGCAACAAAAGGGAATAAACAAATATTAAAAAAATAATAATAAAGGGACTGGGTGGTGACAGACCTGGTCAAATGCACACATTACAGTGTACAAGGACATGGGTTCATGCTCTCATCCCTATCTGTAGGGGAAAGCTTCACAAGTGAAGTAATACTGCAGGTGTCTTTCTTCCTCTACCTCCCTCTTCCCTTATATATGAAAGTAATAGGGAGTTGACTGAAAGGAAGGCAAAATGAGAGTTAGGAAGAGTAACTAAATATCTTACCAATAATTCCACTGGGAAGACAAAAACCATTCTTTTTTTTAATATTGATTTATTTCCCTTTATTGCCCTTGTTTTTTTTAATTGTTGTAGTTGTTGTTATTGATGTCGTCGTTGTTAGATAGAACAGAGAGAGATGGAGACAGGAGGGGAAGACAGAAGGGGAGAAAAAAAAAGAGACACCTGCAGACCTGTTTCACTGCCTGTAAAGGGACTCCCCTGTGGGTGGGGAGCCGGGGGCTCGAACTGGGATCCTTATGCTGGTCCTTGTGCTTTACGCCACCTGCGCTTAACCTGCTGCACTACCACAGGACTCCTGACAAAAACTATTCTGGAGCTCTGTTCTTCTAAGTTTGGTATATATTTCCTCCACTATTAGAACAGGCATTTGTTTTAACATGGTATGATTTAACTTTTTTTTATCTTTAGCTGATATCAAATTTATGAATTATGATTTCTATCAAGTCTCTCTAGAAATAGCTAAGTTAATTAAAATGTTTGAAGGGAATTTCTTCTTTTTAAAGCAGAGAAAAGGTCTGGGGAAGTAGCACAGTGATTAGCCAAAAACCTTTGATTTTCATACCTAATGCTCCAAAGTTACAGATTCAATCCCCAGAACCACCATAAGTTAAAGTTGACTGCCAGAGCAATTGTGATGAATTGTAATTTGTGATAGTGGCTCTTTTTATCTCTTAGATAACATTTAATGGTATATAAAGTATGCTGTTTAATCTATATCAAACCAATGAATTTTTATACAAATGGTACAATGAAAATGTCATAGGTTATCTACTTAAATACCGGTCTTCGGGAGTCGGGCGGTAGCGTGGCGGTTTAAGTGCAGGCGGTGCAAAGAGCAAGGACCGGCTGAAGGATCCCGGTTTGAGCCCCCGGCTCCCCACCTGCAGGGTAGTCGCTTCACAAGCGGTGAAGCAGGTCTGCAGGTGTCTATCTTTCTCTCCCCCTCTGTCTTTCCTCTCTCCATTTCTCTCTGTCCTATCCAACAATGACGACATCAATAACAATAATAACTACAACAATACAAAAACAAGGGCAACAAAAGGGAATAAATATTAAAAGAAAAAAAAGAAAATACAGGTCTTCAACTATTCTTCCATCTTTTTACAATACATACAGGTTTTCTTATTGCTTACTTTTTCAATGAACTCCATGACACTGTTCTTCAGATAGACCTTCTCCAGCTGAGACATGTTGTTCCACCGATACCTGGTCACCAAAATGCATATAGTTAACAAAACCATAGTAAAAGTCTTCAGTTCATAAGAAACTAGTTTTTATCCCTGTGTTAAGATTATACTGATAATCTCATTGATATCATAATTTTGATTTTGTACCATTTAAAGAAAGGACAAAAGTTAGTTCCTATTTAATCCAAAAGCTAGCAACCTGGGGAAGTTTTACACAGGCAGTATTCCATTAACTGCATACCACACAGAACTGTGCAATAGTTACCCCTCCCCCCTTGATTTTCCTGGCAGGTAATAAATAAATATGCTTATATGTATACTTATCTACATATTTGGCAGGCCACAAGTAAATCTGGAATAACTGCAACAATGTAGTTACTGTTCTTGTGAAAACAGAAACATCATAGCCATTCAGTTTAGGGTTACACGATAATAAGCAGTACAACCAAACTACACTGTAAAAGTTGACTCTTCTGATAGACTTTGGGAGACCCAATTTAAGGAGAGTTTTTCAATTATTATGCTTTGGATGTATTAAAAAAGAAAATTAAAGGGCAGGCCAGGAAGTAGCACAATGGATAAAGTGTTGGAAGTTTCAAACATGAAATCCTGAGTTTGAGCCCCTCATCGCATGTGTTAAGAGTGCTGCTCTGGTTTCTCTATCGCTCCTTCACCATAAACAAACAAATCTATATCCGAACAAGTAGCTTTTAAAATTATTTATTATTAAATAAAAACAGAAGTTGAGGGCAAAGAGGGAGATAGAGGGGGAGAGGAGAGGAGGGAGGAAGGGAGGGAGAACAGAGGGAAAGAGGGGGAGAGAGGGAAGGAGAGAGAGAGACGCACCTGCAGCTCTACTTCACCACTTGTGAAGCTTTCCCGCTACAGGTGGGGACCAGGGGCTTGAATCAGGGTCCTTGCGCACTGTAGTGTGTGCACTTAACCAGATGTACCACCACCTGGCCCCTATATCCTAAAAAGTAAACAGCTGTATTTGAATTAAAAAAAAAAAAAAAGATTTTGAGGTCCTCTGATGTATAAGAACATAAAAGATTGATAAACACTGACTAATGGCTAGCAACTATCAGCAAATATTCCTAGAAAGCTTAATACTGTCTGTACCTCGTACTTTACTTTGAAGGAGAAGCTGAGAAGGTAGGTTAGATCCTGAAGAGAGAGCTCACATGAGGTCTGATAACCCCCTGGGAATCATTCCTTCCTTCTTGGGGATTGCTCTTTTATATTCACCTAAAGGGCTTTTTCTTTTTTCCGTCTTTTTTTTAAAGGGCATTTTTTTATGAGTCAAATCAGAAAGAAAGACTTGCTCTTTCACAAACTGGTTAACAACTAAAAGTTCCTTACTTGACAACGTGTTCCAAAATCTGAAGGCCAAAATGTCTGACGATGGCAACCTGTGTTTTCTCAGCCAACTTCAAGCCACAGGGGACACAAACAGGGCACTTTTCCTTAAATTCTTCACAAAACTGAAAGAAGAAAAATTAGTGTTTTTCTTAGATGCCAAGATACTAAAATAAAATTATTGTAAGAATCTCCAATCTAGTGATCCGGGAGGTGGCGCAGTGGTAAAGCTTTGGACTCTCAAGCATGAGGTGCGAGTTCAATCCCCAGCAGCACATGCGCCAGAGTGATGTCTGGTCCTTTCTCTCTCCTATCTTTCTCATAAATAAATAATAAAAAAACTTAAAAAAATAAAAGAATCTCCAATTTACATTTCATTCACTTTGGTAGTTTTAGAGTTTTGATGTTAGGGTCAATTAATATGGGGATGGAAATTTGGCCTAAATGAGTAAAGATCTACTTTGTATCAAATGACAAATTTCTGAGTTATACTTTCAAAAACCTTTGTGGGGTGTGTCTGTGCGGGGAGGGGGGGGGAAGGCGGGCAGTAGCATTCCTGGTTGAGTGCACACATTAATTATCATGCTCAAGGACTCAGGTTCAAGTCCATGATCCCTACCTGCAGGGGGAAGCTTCATGAGCTGTGAAGCAGTACTGCTAGTTTCTCTTTCTAGCTCCCCTCTCTCAATTTCTCTCTGTCCTATCAGATAAAAGAAAATATGAAAATAAATAAACTTTGGAGAACTGGACAAGTGTCTCAAACATTAGAGCACATGCCTAATATTCTGGACTTGATCCCTGGCACTACATAAGAGAACCAAGAACAGAAGCAGACAAAACTTTGTGTGGTAAAACAAATTTCTAGTGTCTGTTTCTCTCTCCTAAAAATATAAATTTGGGTCTAAGTGGCTTAGCTGTGGAGCCTGAGTTCACTTTCTGGAACAATACACACAAAAACTAAACTGAAAGTAGCTGCCAGAGATGGTACATTAGATAGAGTCCAAAAAAAGTAGGACTCTCAAGCATGAAGCCTTGAGTTTGATTCCCAGCATAGTAGTGCCAGTGATGTTCTGGTTCTCTCTTCTTCTCTCTCATATGTAAATTAAATAAACAAAACTAACCCCCCCTAACATGAAAACAAAATAGGCTATAAATTGCAGAGGGATGTTCTGTTCTCACAAAATGAAAAATAAAAATCTTAGGGAGGGCAGTTGGTGGCCTATCTGGTTAAGTGCATACATGCGAAGACCCAGGTTTAGGCCCCTAGTCTTGACCTGCATGGAGGCCTGCAGATATCCGTGTCTCTTTTCCTACATCCCTTCCCCTCTCAATTTGTCTCTATCCAATAGTAAATAAAAAAATATATATTTTTAAAAATAAAATAAAAACCTTTGTTGGAGGTGGCCCTGGTAGTACAGTGGTTAGAGCCTTGGGCTTTATATATAAAGTTCTGACTTTTATCCTCAGCACTGCATGTGACAGAGTGATACTATGGCGCACTCTCTCTCAGGTCAATACGTCTTATGTGAGATAAAATAAACTTCAGTAGGGAAACAAGATAAAGCAAATGTAGCAAAAATCTTTGTAACAGCTGAATTTCGATGATGGGTATACACAAGATCATGACAGTATTCTACTTTGGTGTACTTTTTTTTACTGCCTTATAAAACCATCTCGAAACCAAAGCTTTCTGACTGTACATCCTTGGCATGCATATACACAGCAAAGTCCTCCAAGTGGTGAGTACGTGTGTGTACACACACACACACACACACACACACACACACACTCCGGCTTGAAGCAGGAATCTGCTCGTATTGTCGTTGCATTCCCAAAGTGCAACAAGCTTCAATCCGGTGGAGCAGAGCATCTGGGACTCAAGAAAACTGACTTTCAGGAAACCCAAGTTCCTAGTTGCTAGAATGCAAACGAAGTGGCAGAAGTTCATCCTTGCGCAGAACAGTTTCTCACACATTCACAGGGGGTGGGGGGCAGAGCGGAGCGTGGCGACAATCAGCCCAGCAAACCACCGCCCCCCCAATACAGAGCAGAGTTAAGAGAAAGTGCATGAATGAAAGTAGCGGGGCACCGGGGGAGGGGGATAGTGCTGGAACTCGGTCGCTTAGGGGTGGTGGTGGGGGATGGTCAGTAGAATGGGTGGGGGAACCCAGGGGTGCGGGGTGGACACGTGCGCCACGGGGAGGCCCCGGCGACCAGGCGGGGTGGCCGGGGGTGCAGCCGGCGGGGAGCGGTCGTGATGGGGGCGAGCGAAGAGAAATGAGGACAGCGGGTGGCGAGAAGAGAAAGCGGCGAGGCCCGGGGGCGCTCGGCAAGCACGGAGGGCAGGGAGCGGGGAGAGCGCCGAGAGCAAGCACCCGCCGCGGGCCCCCCAGGAATCCGAGAGCGAGGCTCCGAGGCCGCGCGGGCGAGAGGCGTCCCGGGCTGGGGGGAGGGTCTCGCCGCAGGCCGGGCGCCAGACCCCGGCTACCTTGAGGGCTTCCAGCCGGTAGCGTTGGGTGGAGCCAGGGTCCATTATGACCGTCACCGCTTTCACCAGCTGCTCGCACAGCGCGTTCACTTGTTCCATGTCCATGACTAGCGCCGTGGCTCGCGAGCACACTGCACGGCCGTCCCGGGAGCACGAGGAGCCAACTGCTCCTTTGGCGGGACCACACGCGGGGACCCGGCCGCACAGCACTGGGAGGAGGGGGTGGAGAGCAGGAGGAGGAGCGTGAGCGCCACAAGCCCCGGCCGGGAAGGGCCCCGCTCTGCGCACGCGTCCGACTCCCCACTACGCACGCGCCCGCGGAAGTGGCGGCTCCCTTGTGACGGTTGCACCTCGGTAGGCGGAGTGGGAGGCGGAAGGGCCGCGGTGCGCAGGCGCGTCAACGTTCCCCCGCTACCCGCGCATTCCGATCTCAGGAGCGCGGGCCGCCCGGGGGCTTCGCGGCGAGCCTGCCGGGCTGTGTGGCCTGCGCCCGGACTCCCGCCGTCCCCACGAGGCACAGCGCGCTCTGGGAGACTGGACGGCTAACGAGGACTCCTGCACTTTCCTCGTAGTGAAACGACCCGGAGCCCGGCCCCGGCTGCCACTGTGGCTGACAGCTGACAGCTTTGTCAGGTGCCTGTCATTTTGGTAAGAGTCTGGGTGGGGGAGGCAGCGTGATGGTTCTGCAGACAGACTCGCATGCCTGAGGCTCTGAGGCCCCAGGTTCAGTCCCTGCACCACCGTGAGCCAGAGCTGAGCGGTGTTCTGGGAGGAAAAGAAAAAGAAAGAAAGAAAGCAGACTGATGCCTGGGACTCTGCGGTAAGAGTCGACATCTCTGTGGTCCGACTTTCTTCGTGCTAAGTGTCTCACAGAGAAACGAAGCTCTCGCTTACTTATGGGAAAAGGTATAGACATATATTATGCATGTGGGCATTGTCTCGGCAGCTCTTAAACCTCCCTATCCGCTTGCACTTGTTTTCCGTGGCTGGATTGTCTCGCGATGAGCTCCGGCCAAACTCATGTCTCACAGTCTCGCGATGACTAAAGGCGGGTGGGCGGGTGCGTGACAGCTTGACGTGTGATCACCGGCTTTAAAGCAGCGCGAGCCTGAGGTTTGCGTGGAGGGCTGCTCGTGAGTTGGTTGGCATTTAAATAGCTCTGTTGCTTCCTCCAGCGAGATACAGACATGCAAAATCTCCGTGGCTCCATTATTTGTCTAGTGGTAAAGTCTGCGCGCCTGGTTTTGTTTCTGTATACTCAGTAAGATGTTTGCTCTTCTGAAATCACTGCTTCCTCCTTCAAGTCCGCTATTTAAAAAAAAAAAAAGAGGTACAGTTGACGTAACGCTGTCAGCTTCAAGTGTGCAACATGGTGATGGGGTATTTTGTATAGATTGCAAAGTGATCATTGCAATAAGTCACATTAACATCCGTCTCTATGCACACGGTTTTTCCTTTTTTTTTTCTTTCCTTTTCCCATCCTCCACTTTGCTGTTTGATCTCATGTGCTATCTACCTGGCTTGTGTGATAAAAATGCAATACTGCACAAAAGCCACTTTAAAGATTGTAAGTAACCTCTAATAATGGTTCTTATTCACACATGTTTGAAGTATCATACTCAAGCGGTCTGCAGGTGGCACAGTGACTAGAATGGTGAAGATTGTTAAAAGCAGAGGTCCAGGGGGTAGGGCGGTAGCTTAGCGGGTTAAGCGCACGTGGCGCAAAGCGCAAAGACCAACATAAGGATCCCAGTGCGAGCCCCCGGCTCCCCTCCTGCAGGGGAGTCGCTTCACAGGTGGTGAAGCAGGTCTGCAGGTGTCTATCTTTCTCTCGCCCTCTGTCTTCTCTCTCCATTTCTCTCCGACCTATCTGACAACGAACTACATCAACAACAATAATAACCGCAACAAGGCTACAACAACAAGGGCAACAAAAGGGGGGGGGTGGCCTCCGGGATCAGTGGATTCGTGGTGCAGGCACTGAGCCCCAGCAATAACCCTGGAGGCAAAAAAAAAAGCAGAGGTCCAGACTTCAGTCCTCTGCATCATATGTGTCAACTGATGCTCTGGTTCTCACTTTTCTTTCTTTTGTATAAATAAATACTTTCTTCTTCTTCTAGCGTTTGCCAATAAATACTTTAAGAATAAATATCACGGGAGTCGGGCGGTAGCGCAGCAGGTTAAGCGCAGGTGGCGCAAAGCGCAAGGACAGGCATAAGAATTCCAGTTAGAGCCCCCGGCTCCCTACCTGTAGGGGAGTCGCTTCACAGGCGGTGAAGCAGGTCTGCAGGTGTCTTTCTCTCCTCTTCTCTGTCTTCCCCTCCTCTCTCCATTTCTCTCTGTCCTATCCAACAACGACATCCACAACAACAATAATAACTACAACAAATACAAAAAGGGCAACAAAAGGGGGAAAAAAAAGAATAAATATCACATTTTGTCTGTTTTAGGTGAGTGGCCAGTTGCAGCTGGTAAGGAATTAATACCATGACACTCTGGCACTTATTTTAGAATACAGCTGAATGCTTACTCAACTGTGTAGCCTGTTTCTCATACTGAGGTCATGAATTACTGCTAACCCACAAGTGTCTTGTTTTCCTCACATCAGTGGTTCCAAACTTCTACTGCATATAAGAATTACCTGGAGAGCTTTTATTTTATTTTAAATTTTTATTATTTATTTAATGGTTCACACGATTGCAAATTTACAAGGGTATATAGTTCCACACTGCACGCACTACCAAAGTTCTCTGTGTGGCCCCAGCCCCCATAACCACCATAGCACCTGGAGAGCTTTTAAAATTACATTGCCCAGGTCATACCCATTCGGTTAAAACCTATGGGGTGGGGGGTAGGTAGCATAATGGTTATGCAAAGAGACTCTGATGCCTGAAGCTCTAAAGTCCCAAGTTCAATCTCCACACCACCATAAGGCAGAGATGAGTAGTCCTCTGGTTAAAAAAGTAAAAACATACCAAAAAAAAAAAAAACTTATGGTGGTAGAAACTGATGTTGATAATTGCTTTTATTTATTTTTTCTTTAAGAACTTATTTATTCATTAAAAAAAAGATAGGAGAAAAAAAAGAAAGAAAGGAGAGAGAAAGAACCAGACATCACTCTGGTACCTGTGCTACTGGGGATTGAACTCAGGACCTCATGGTTGAGAGTCCAGTGCTTTAGCCACTGCGTCACCTCCTGGATCACTTGATAATTGCTTTAATAAGATTTATTCATTTATCTATTTCTATGAGAAAAAGAGTCCAGAAGATGGCTCAGCTCTGGCATATGGTGGTGCTGTGGTCTGAACCCATGACCTCTGTGGCCAAAATGTGGGGACCACTGTGCTGTCTCTCTGGTCTCAAACAATATTATTTTTAAGTTTCTAGATGAGGGACCAGGCACTGGCACACCTGGTTGAGCACACATGTTACATTGCTCAAGGAACCAGGTTCAAGCCCCTGCCCCCTCCCCACCTGTAGGGGAAAAGCTTCATCAACAGTGAAGTAGCGCTACAGGTGTCTCTCTTTCTCTCCCTCTGTCTCCCCCTTCTCAATTTTCATGTTTCTATCCAATAAGTAAATAAAGTCTCTAGATGACTCTAATCTGAGCCATGTTGGGAGCCACTGCTTTAGTTTGTGTTCCTTTTCCAGAGTATCAGCGATGTTATGAGATATCATTAGTGTTTAGTGTAAAATATATAGGGTTTGTTCTTCTACCTTCCAGATCTTCATGAATGAGAGCCTCTTTGCATAACCATTATATTATCTACCCCCACCCTGCAATATTTTCTATTTAAAATCTCCATGACTGGGTAGAAAATCAGCATTAGAACACTACAAAGTAATATAGTTCTGCAAGACCCCCAGATTAGTGGTTGAAAATTCAGAGAAAAACAAGGTATTTGCATAGTTTCAAAATATCTCCCTCAATATATTAGATACAGAAGTAGAAATAGTAACTTTACACAGAAAATTCTGGGGGCTGGGGAGATAGCATTGTGGTTATGTAAAGAGACACATAATGGGGCCAGGCAGTAACGGGCGCAGCGGTTAAGCGCACATGGTGCTAAGGACCAGCAGAAGGATCCTGGTTGGAGGGCCTCCCCCACCTTCAGGGGCGTCGCTTCACTTTCTCTCTGTCTTATCCAACAACAGCAATAGCAGCAACAACAAGGGCAGCAAAATAGGAAAAATGGCCTCAAGGAGTTATGGATAGTATAGGCACCAAGCCCCAGCAATAACACTGGAGGTGAAAGAAAAAAAAAAAGAGAGATAAATACCTGAGGTTTCAAGATCCTAGGTTCAAAGAAAAAAAGTCTGCCTTCTCAAATATCACAGTTAATATAAAATAATAATAATAATAATAAGACAGGGCTGCTGTCTTATTATTAAGAGAGCTCAGTGCACTGCTCTGCTATGTGAGCGACCCAGATTTGAGCCTGACCCCTACCACACTGAAAGGAACTTTGATGATGTGGTCTTTTTTCTCTTTTTATTCTAAAAAAAAAGTTATAAAACATATTGACTATGTATTTCCCAACATAATAAACTTAAAAGAGTACATCACTTCCATAATAATATTGCAAGAAAAATGCATGATCTGAGTCTAATTAAAATAGAAATTAGAAAACTAGGACATCACTCTGGCATATACTATGCCAGGAATTGAACTCAGGACCTTATGCTTGCAGTTACAGCACTCTAGCCACTATACCATCTCCTACTTTACTATTATAAACCAGATCACTGCTTAGCTCTGACTTATACTGGTGCTGGAAATTGAACTTGATGACTCTGACATCTAAGTGTTGTGTTACCAATGAATCTATTTCCTGACTATCATTGGTTTATTTTTAATATTTATCTATCACCATGGCTTCACTACTCTGAGCTGACTTTTTTTAGCATGAAAGAGACGACGGGAGGTGGGAGGGAGAAAAGATAAAAAGAGCACCAAAACATCCTCTAGTGCTGTGGAGACTGGACTTGAACTTGAGTCGTGTGTGATAAGGGAGATGTACTGTCCAGGTGAGCTAGCGTTCCAGTCTATTTATCTTATAACAGTTTCAAAAATGTTTTTGAGGTGCCACAGTCGTCTTCATGTGCAATTCAGTTGTTTTTTTTTTTTATGTTAAAGAAAGAGAGGGAGTCGGGCAGTAGCACAGCAGATTAAGCACACATAGAGTAAAGGGCAAGGACTGACGTAAGGATTCCGGTTCGAGCCCCCGGCTCCCCACCTGCAGGGGAGTTGCTTCACAAGTAGTGAAGCAGGTCTGCAGGTGTCTCTCTTTCTCTCCCCCTCTGTCTTCCTCTCTTCTCTCCATTTCTCTCTGTCCTATCCAACAACGGCATCAATAACAACAATAAAAATAAATAAATAAAAGATAATAAAAAAATAAAGAAAGAGAGACACCACAACATTGCTTTGCCATCTGTATAGCC
Source organism: Erinaceus europaeus (assembly GCF_950295315.1). Classification (NCBI taxonomy): domain Eukaryota; kingdom Metazoa; phylum Chordata; class Mammalia; order Eulipotyphla; family Erinaceidae; genus Erinaceus; species Erinaceus europaeus. The sequence continues at coordinate 68,215,208 of NC_080165.1, forward strand.
TCCCCTGGTGTCATGGTGTTCTCATGTGGTGTTGGTATTTGAACTCAGGGCCTCCCAAATGGTAATCTGTGTACTCTACTGGATGAGCTGTCTTCTAGGTATTTTTAAAGCTTTTATGTTATTCTATTGTTTTTAACAGGACAGAGAAATTGAGAGGGGAGGGGAAGATAGAAAGGGAGACAGATTGGACGGGGGAGACAGCATAATGGTTATGCAAACAGACTCTCATGCCTGAGGCTCCTAAGTCCCAGGTTCAATCCCCCGCACCACCATAAGCCTGAGCTAAGCAATGCTCTGGTATTTCTCTCTCCCTCTCTCTCTCCCCCCCTCTCTCTCTCTGCATCTCAAAAATAAAATTAATAAAAATAAAAAAAAAAGAAAGGGAGACAGATATACACCTGCAGACCTGATTCACTAGTCAAGAAACTTCCTCCCTGAAGAAGGTGGGGAGCAGGGGCTCGAACCTGGGTTCTTTGCATATGGTAATGTGTGAGCTCAACTAGGTGTGCTACCACCTGGCCCCCTTAAAGCTTTTCATACTTGCTACTTGTAGTACTCATTGACTTCCTAAAGAGGAGAGAGGAGAGAATTTAAATTTTTCCAAATTAATTCTTACTACCTTTGTACCTACCTACCTTTATAATTCTGGCATCAGTAGATGAGGATGCTTGTTTTCATTCTTGTTGCTTCCTATGCTACCATGCTTATGGTAATTTGACAATGGAAAGGTGGAAATAAAATTTGCCTTAGCACCTTGAATTAGGTATCCTTTCTAATTGTCCTTAAAATATTGTCTTACAGGAAAAAATGGCTACTGGACAGGACCGAGTAGTTGCTTTAGTGGACATGGATTGTTTTTTTGTTCAAGTGGAGCAGCGACAAAATCCTCATTTGAGGAATAAACCCTGTGCTGTTGTACAGTACAAAACATGGAAAGGTGGTGGGTATGTATCTTTATTATTCTTGTAGCTGCCAGCCAGTATTTTTATATAAGATTACAAGATACTACGCTGGGTTTCTGAACTTCTGTGTTTGAGATCAAATAGTTGCATCTGTGACCAAAAACCTTCTATTATGTTTATAATATATTCTGTTCAATTTTAATGATCTTTACTTGTCATAATGTAATATTTGTTTACCCTTTTCTGTACCCTTAGAATAATTGCAGTCAGTTATGAAGCTCGTGCATTTGGAGTCACTAGAAACATGTGGGCAGATGATGCTAAGAAGTTATGTCCAGATCTTCTACTGGCACAAGTTCGTGAGTTACGTGGGAAAGCTAACCTCACCAAGTAAGAAGAAAAGATGGTTTAAGGGAAATGGAAGGGTTGGAAATAATGACATGAAACAAAGAACTGATATTTCAAATTTGTTCTGTGTAAATAACGTCTGAAGACATTTTTCATTTGTCAGCTAAATTTTCTGTGTAAAGTGAAAACCAGATCAGTAAGTAGCCTTGGAGACAATGGTACATGGCCTAGATAGCTGGACTGAAAAGCATGGGGTGTCTTGAGTTCAGTCTCCAGCATCATATGTACCAGTTCTCTCTCCACTTCTCTTTCTTATGCTAATAAGTAAATTTTTAAATTATTTTTATAAAAAATAAGTATGTCTCAGGAACAGCTCAGAGTCATTGTAGCCTACATATTCTCTTATCCATTTGTTTGCTTGTTTATTTTTTTATTTTTGCCTCCAGGGTTATTGCTGGGGCTTGGTGCCTACTCTACAAATTCACTGCTCCTGGAGGCCTTTTTTCACATTTTTTGTTGCCCTTGTTATTGTTGTCATTGCTGCTGCTATTGTTGTTGGATAGGACAGAGAGAAATTGAGAGAAGGGGGGGAATACAGAGAGAGGGAGAGAAAGACAGACACCTGAAGACCTGCTTCACCGCCTATGAAGTGACCCCCCTGCAGGTGAGGATACACACACACACACACACACACACACACACACACTATTACCTTGGCAGTAGCACAGTGGGTTAAGTGCACATGGCACAAGGACCAGTGTTAAGGATTCTGGTTCGAGCCCCAGCTCCCCACCTGCAGGGGAGTCACTTCACAAGTGGTGAAGCATGTCTGCAGGTGTCTGTCTCTCCCCCTCTCTGTCTACCCCTCCTCTCTCCATTTCTCTCTGTCCTATCCAACAGTGATGACATCAATTACAACAATTATTACAACAATAATAAAAAACAAGGGCAATAAAAGGGAAAATAAATAAGATTTTTAAAAATTATTATTATATTTATTTATTTATTGTTTAGAGACAGCCAGAAATTGAGAGGAAGAGGGAGAGAGACACCTGCAGACCTGCTTCACCACTCGCAAAGCTTTTCCCCTTCAGGTAGGGACTGGAGGCTAGAACTCCAGTCCTTGTACATTGTAATGTGTGTGTTTAACCAGGTGCGCCACTGCCTGGCTTCCAGGTCCTTGTACATTGTAACTTGTGCTCAACCAGGTCTGCTACCACCCAGCCCCTCCCCCCCCCTTTTTTTTTTACCAGAGCACTGCACTGAGCAGTGCTTATGGTGGTGTGGGAGATACATATTATCTTCTACTCTTTATTTTCTTAATTATTTAAAAATTGGTTGTTGCAGGAGTCAGGCGGTAGTGCAGTGGGTTAAGCACACATGGTGCAAAGCCCAAGGACCAGAATAAGGATCCCGGTTCGAGCCCCCGGCTCCCCACCTATAGGGGAGTCTCTTCACAAGTGGTGAAGCAGGTCTGCAGGTGCCTATCTTTCTCTCCCCCTCTCTGTCTTCCCCTCCTCTCTACATTTCTCTCTGTCCTATCCAACAACGACAATATCAAGAACTACAACAATAAAACAAGGGCAACAAAAGGGAATAAATAAATAAATAAATAAATAACGTTTTTTTTTTTTTAATTTTTTTTTATTAAAGAAAGGATTAATTAACAAAACCATAGGGTAGGAGGGGTACAACTCCACACAATTCCCACCGCCCAAAATAAATAACGTTTTAAAAAAAAAAAAAATTGGTTGTTGCAGCCAGGAGGTATACCGCACATTAAAATGCTAGACTTTCAAGCATGAGGACCTGGGTTTGATCCCCAGCATTGCATGTGTCAGTGATGCTCTAGTTTTCACCCTCATAATAAAATTTTTAAATGCTGCATAAAAAATTTTTTTTTTGGTTGGGGAAGGGGAGATAACATAATCATTATGCAAAAGACTTTCATGCCTGACTGGGAGTATGGACCGACCAGTCAATGCCCATGTTCAGCGGGGAAGCAATTACAGAAGCCAGACCTTCTACCTTCTGCAACCCACAATGACCCTGGGTCCATGCTCCCAGAGGGATAGAGAATGGGAAAGCTATCGGGGGAGGGGGTGGGATATGGAGATTGGGCGGTGGGAATTGTGTGGGGTTGTACCCCTCCTACCCTATGGTTTTGTTAATTAATCCTTTCTTAAATAAAAATAAAAATAAAAGGCCCATTGTATTTAGAGAAAGAAAAAAAAAAAAAAAAAGACTTTCATGCCTGAGACTATTTGTGGTTCTGGAGATCAGACCTGGAATTTCTTGCCTTTTGTGTAAGTTTAATTAGCTACTGCTAATTACATTCTCTGAATGTCCTTAAAATTTTGGTTAACCTTGGAATAGGAACTATGTAAATATCTTATACAGGTAGGTTTAAATCCCAGACATTATAAAAGTCCTAATAGCTAATGTGTATTGAGTATATGTTGATGCCAGGGGCTGTATTAAGCTCTCTAAAGCCATATGCAGAGCCAAGGATAATCCTAGCATTTCGTAAAGTCTAATCTAGTGCTGTGCTGCTGGGCCACCACACACTCCAACTCTAACTGGATTATTATTTTTTAATTTTATTCATTAATGAGAGGAATAGGAGGAGAAAACAAACCAGATATCACCCTGGTACATGTACTGCTGCGGATCGAACTCAAGACCTCATGCTTGAAAGTCCCCACACTTTATTCACTGCACCAAGTCCTGGGCCACTTAATGGATTATTTTACCCTTAAATTCTTATTTATTTCTTTATTTATTTTTATATGTCTCACATCAAATACAGATCCCTGTAAATAGAAAATGTGCCTTTACCAGCTTGGCTACTTCCCTGTCCCAACTCTCAAATTATTTGTCATATAAAGAACAGGGGCAATTTTAGAAGATTTAGGAGTAAGTTTAGAGAGTAGGAAGTTGATAGCACCTGGTAATTAAAGTTGTCAATAATTAGCCAAATACAAGATTATTTGTTAAAAAAAAAATTGTCAGATTTTCTTTTTATTTTCTCTTTTATTGCCCTTGTGATTTTATTATTGTTGTAGTTATTGTTGTTGTAATTGATATCATCATTTTTAGATAGGACAGAGAGAAATGGAGAGATGGGAAGACAGAGAGGGGGAGAGAAAGACACACACCTGCAGACCTGCTTCACTGCTTGTGAAGCAACTCCTCTGCAGATGGGGAGCCGGGGGCTCGAACCGTGGTCCTTATGCCCTGCGCTACTGCCTGGCTCCCTATTTGTCAGATTTTCTTTGAAATGCCTTGGAATAATTTACTCAAGAGACTGTGTAATTTACTCAAGAGACTGTGAAAGAACACCAACTAGTGCAATAGAGCATCCTTTCCTGGCTTTGTGTATCTTTTTTTTTTTCTTGTGTAATTTTGTAGACTCTTATCTTTGAGGCCTGTCTTCTCCAGCTCAAGTAATGATTAAGAGGAAAATAGTCAGTCCTCTTCTTATTCTCTCATTTGAGAATGTTTGACAACTATAATGATACTAGTTTTTTTTTTTCTTTTTTGCCTCCAGGGTTATTGCTGAGGCTCAGTGCCTGCACCATGAATCCACTGCTCTTGGAAGTTTTTTTCCGTTTTGTTGCCCTTGTTTATCGTTGTGGTTATTATTGTTGTTACTGATGTCGTTATTGTTTAGAACAGAAATTGAAAAAGGAGGGGAAGAGAAAGACACCTGCAGACCTGCTTCACCACTTGTGAAGCGACCCCCCTGCAGGTGGGGAGCCAGAGGCTTGAACTGGGATCCTTATGCCAGTCTTTGTGCTTCACGCTGTGTGCACTTAACCGGCTGTGCTACCGCCTGACCCCTGGTACTAGTTTTTAATATAGATCTTGTAGTGTAGAGGTCCATATATTTCCCTTTTATTTTAAATTTTATTTATTGTCTTTGCTTGGGATTTACCGTTCCAGGCCTATATTTTCAGATAGAATTGGGGGGAGGTTGTGGGGGTACCATGGCACTGATGCTTCCTCCAATATGATAGGAACTAGGTTTGAACCTGGGTCACATGCATGACACTTGCATGATCACATGCAAGCCCACTTTCCAAGTGATGTATTTTGCCAACCATATATATACTTTTATGATAAATAAAATAATTTAGACAGGAACAGCGAGCTCATTTCAGACTCCATAGCACATTTCAAGGAAAGAACATGTCTATATTATTCCATAGGAAAGTACCTATGAGTGGTTGGTGCACCTGGTTGAACATACATATTATCATGTACAAGGACTCCAGTTCAAGCCCCTGGTCCCCACCTGCAGGAAGGGGAAGTTTTACAAGTAGTGAAGCAGTGCTATAGGTGTCTTCTTTCCCCCTCTCAGTTTCTGTCTGTCCTATGGAGTAAAAAAATAATAATTTTTTTAAATGGGAGAGAGAGGGGGTCAGGCAGTAGCACAGCTAGTTAAGTGCACGTGACTCAAGGACGGGCATAAGGATCCCGGTTCAAGCCCCCGGCTCCCCACCTGCAGGGGAGTCACTTCACAGTCAGTGAAGCAGGTCTACAGGTATCTGTCTTTCTCTCCCCCTCTCTGTCTTCCCTCCTCTCTCCATTTCTCTATGTCCTATTCAACAACCAACGACATCAACAATAACAATAATAACCACAACAAGGCTACAACAACAAGGGCAACAAAAGGGGGAAAAATGGCCTGCAGGAGCAGTGGATTCATGGTGCAGGCACTGAGCCCCAAAAATAATCCTTAAGGCAAAAAAAAAAAAAAAATGGGAGAGAGAAAGAAAGAAACAGAAAGAAACTACATATAGTTCAAAGAACTCTGCTTGCTGTGTCTTGATTAGAATGTATATGGTGAAATTGGCATGGTATATGGGGGTGGCATTCTGCCTGCCCAGATGCACTACCATGTTAGTTTATCCAGAAATGAGTGGACTTGGTTGTTGTGTATGTGTGTGCATGTGTAGCCAAACTTTTCATTGGCTGAAGTGTAAGATCCATGCATAATTTTGTTGATTTGTAATGAAGAATACTATCCTGAGGAAACCCAATTCTTGGGTTCACTAGTCAGTACAAAATTACCTCTTATTTGAAGATAAAAGTAGAAGCAGATAATAAGGGCAACAAAAGGGAAAAAAATAGCCTCCAGAAGCAGTGGATTCGTAGTGTGGGCCCTAAGCCCCAGCAATAATCCTGAAGGCAAATTAAATAAATAAATAAATAATTTTTAAAAAGTTAAAAAAAAGTAGAAGCAGAATACTATGTGGTAGGTATATGAAAATAACAATAGGAGTAGGTGATCATGTGAAATGTTTTCTTTTTTCTTTTTTTTAATTAATTTATTTATTAATGAGAGGGATAGGAGGAGAGAGAGAAAGAACCAGACATTACTCTGGTACATGGGCTACTGGGGATTGAACTCGGTACCTCATAGCTTGAGAGTCCAACACTTTATCCACTGCTCCACCTCCCAGACCACTGTTTTCTTTTATCTTTTAAAAGATTTTATTTATTTGTTAATGAGGAAGATAGGAAGAGAGAGAGAAAGAACCAGACAGCACTTTGGTACATGTGCTTCCAGGGATTGAACTCAGAACATTATGCTTGAGAGTCAGTGTTTTATCCACTGTGTCCAGGGACCACATGTAATATTTTCTAGTTAAAATTAGTTTGGGGGTTGGGCAGTAGTGCAGTGGGTTAAGTGCACGTGGCACAAAGCGCAAGGACCAGAATAAAGATCCTGGTTCCAGGCAGGGCTGGCTCCCCACCTGTAGGGGGGTTGCTTCATGGTTGGTGAAGCAAGTCTGCGGGTGTCTTTCTCTCCCCCCTCTGTCTTCCCTTCCTCTCTCAATTTCTCTCTGTCCTATCCAACAACAGCAATAACAAAAATGGGAAAAATTGCCTCCAGGAGCGGTGGATTCATAGTGCAGGCACTGAGCCCCAGCCATAACCCTGGAGGCAAAAAAAAAAAAAAAAAAATTAGTTTGAAGCATTTCTTTCCTCTCTAGAGAGAGACTTGTCATGTAGATATTTATATGCTCCAGATACTTTCTACTCTAGAGTCACACTAAAAATGTTTGTTTCCATGGACCTTTTACTTCTGTTATTTCTCCTTCTATTTAATGACTCCCTTCAGTTAGATTACTGCCTAGTCTCTGTCAAGCTCCCCCCCCCACCCCCTCTGAGCACTTAGCTCTGGCGTGTGGTAGTGCCAAGGGATTGAATCTGGGACTTTAGAGCCTCAAGCATGAGAGTCTGTTTGCATAACCATTATGCTATCTACCCCCTCAAACCATTTCTCTCTAAGAGAACTTAACATTAATTGCATTTATTACTGTTCCATTATGAGAAGTGGGGATAGGACTGATAATTTCAAGGTTGCCTACACTTGTTGCCTATCCATAAACTCCTTATATATTTTAGATACCGGGAAGCCAGTGTTGAAGTGATGGAGATAATGTCTCATTTTGCTGTGATTGAACGTGCCAGCATTGACGAGGCTTATGTAGACTTGACTAGTGCTGTAAATGAAAGACTACAAAAACTACAAGGTCAGCGGATCTCAGCAGACTTGTTGCCAAGCACCTACATTGAAGGGTTGCCTCAAGGCCCTAGAGCAGAAGGGACTGTTCAGAAAGGTACTTCTGTAACATCATATTGCTTCTGCTCCTGCCTTTGGAACCCACTGTGCTTGATCATGCTATAAACTACTGCTTAACAGCTGGGGAGATACAATAGCTCTGCTGGTAGAACTCATAACCCACATTCCTGAGGTTCAATCCTTGGCACTGCATATAATAGAGTGTTACAGTCTCTCTCTCTCTGTTTCCACTGTCTTATATGAAATAAAAGAAAATAAATAAATAAATAAAATATTTTTTTGCCACTAGGATTATTGCTGGGGCGCAGTGTTTCATTTTACATTACTGTCAAATTGTAAGCACAAAATTTAATAGAATTGGGTTGCCAGGAATTCAGTACAGTTTTTAACCTACACACCAGATTAAAGTTCCATCCATACCTCATGGATTTTCTCCTGACTCTGGTTTGTTTCGCAGCAGAATGACTTTTTTGGGGGTGGGTAGGTTGGGGGAGAACATTTATTTACCTGTGTTCCTGCTACCTATATGTTGATATTTCTTTTATTTATTTATTCCCTTTTATTGCCCTTGTTTTCTTGTTGTAGTTATGGTTATGGTTGTTGTTGGATAGGACAGAGAAATGGAGAGAGTAGAGGAAGACAAGGGGAGAGAAAGACACCTGTAGACCTACTTCACCGCCTGTGAAGTGACTCCCTTGCAAGTGGGGAGCCGGTGGCTGGAACGGGATCCTTATGCTGGACCCTGCGCTTCGAGCCATGTGTGCTTAGCCCGCTGCACTACCGCCCAACTTCCATTTCTTTTCTTTTTTTTTTTTTTTTATTGTTTTCCCTTTTGTTGCCCTTGTTTTGGTATTGTTGTAGTTGTTGATGTCGTCGTTGTTGGATAGGACAGAGAGAAATGGAAAAAGGAGGAGAAAACAGAGGGGGAGAGAGAGAGACACCTGCAGACCTGCTTCACCACCTGTGAAGTGACTCCCCTGCAGGTGGAAAGCCAGCGCTCTAACCGGGACCCTTATGCTGGTCCTTGCGCTTCGTGACACGTGCGCTTAACCCGCTGTGCTACCGCCTGACCCCCAGGTATTGATATTTCATCCCTTGCTATAGAAGCTTGTTTGAGGACTGGCAAAATAGCTCACTTGGAAAGTAACTACTTTGCTATGTATGTGATCCATGCTCAAGTATGAGCCTTACTGCACTGAAGTCGGCTTCGGTGCTGTGGTTTTTTTCACTCTATGCCTAAAAAGGGAAAGGGAGAAAAAGACTTATTTGAGATCAGGTCCATTTCTATATTTATTTATTTATCTATTTATTATTTTGCCAGAACACTGCAGTGCTCTGGCTTATAGTGGTGCTAGGAATTGAATTTGGGATTTTGGAGCCTCAGGCTGTTACAGGCTTGTGAAAATCTCACTTGAACAGTGTGCTGCTTTGCTGTGTGGCTGACCAAGGTTTTAAGCCTGGTCCCCATTGCACTGGAGGAAGCTTTGGTGTTGTGGTCTGTTTCTCTTTCTCTCTGTTTTCTCTGTCTATAAAAAAAATAATTATCTGTGGGTGGAGGGTAGACAGTATAATGGTTATGCAAACAGACTCTCATGCCTGAGGCTCCAGAGTCCCAGGTTCAGTCCCCCCCAGCACCACCATAGGCTAGAGCTGAACAGTACTCTGGTAAAATAATACTAATAAAAATAATAATTACTATTATCTGTTATAATATTTTTATTTCTGAGATCCAGATTTCTGTTTTCCTTTTTATTTATTGCTACATTATCTACACTTTATTTCATATACATTTTCTAGTACTTTTTATAAAATGGTTACATTCATAATAGTGTATCTACTTTCTTCATTTGTTACATGTATTTTAAAAAATATTTATTTATTTATTTATTCCCTTTTGTTGCCCTTGTTTCATTGTTGTAGTTATTGTTGTTGTCCGTTGGATAGAACAGAGAGAAATGTAGAGAGGAGGGGAAGACAGAGGGAGAGAGAAAGACAGACACCTGCAGACCTGCTTCACCACTTGTAAAGCGACTCCCCTGCAAGTGGGGAGCCAGGGGCTCGAACTGGGATCCTTATGCAGGTCCTTGCACTTTGCACCATGTGTGCTTAACCCACTACTCTACCTCCTGACCCCCTGTTACATGTACTTTTAAAGCTATTACTCTGTGTTACTCTTACTAACTTTTTCACTAACTTTCAGTGAAAAAAAGAAGGTCTGGCTGGTGGTGGAGCACCTGGTTGAGCGCATGTGGCACAAAGCACAAGGACCCAGGTTCAAGCTCCCTATTCCCACCTGCCATGGGGAAGCTTCAGAAGTGATGAAGCAGGCCTGCAGGTATCTCTCTGCCTCATCTCCCCCTTCTTCTCGATTGCTGGCTGTTTATATCCAATAATTAATTAATTAATTTTAAAAAATACTTTGAAAGTTAGGCATTAACCAAAAGGAAACTGAATAGAACTATATAGCAAGTTACTGTTATTGCAATCTGGTACTCCTAAGATGTTTACTTGCTGTATCACTGCTTATAGAAGCAATGGAGATTTGTTCAGAAAAAAGGAAAACAAAACAAAAAAAACTCATGCCAGCAAATTGCATACTCTAGCTCATTTCCCCAGTCATAACGCTCTTTATGTTTCTACTAAGTGCATAAGACAGTATAATCAGAAGACGTAATAAAAGTTACACAAATATGAAGAAGTAAATGATTTTGCAAGTTGACATAACCATGTTTGTAGAAAATTTATAAACTAATTTTTATTAATTTTTTATTACCTTTATTAGATAGAGACAGCCAGAAATTGAGAGGAAAGTGGGGGATAGAGAGGAAGAGAGACAGAGAGACACCTGCAGCACTGCTTCACCACTCGCAAAGCTTTCCCCCTACAGGGGAGAACTGGGGACTCCAATCTGGGTCCTTGCTCATTGTAACATGTGCTCAACCAGGTACTCCACCACCCACCCCAAATTTTTAAAGGCCTGAGTAGATAGTTTCCTTTTTTCCCCTTAATTTTATTTAAATGAGATAAAGAGAAAAATACAGAGAAAGACTAGAGCACTGCTCAGCTTTGGCTTGTGGTGGTGCCAGGGATTGAACCTAGGACTTTGGAGCCTCAAGCACATAGCCATTACTCTATTTCCCCTACCCTGGCATCTAATTTTTTTGTTAAGACTTATTTTTATTTATTTATTTATTTATTTATTTATTTTTTCCCTCCAGGGTTATTGCTGGGCTCGGTGCCTGCACCATGAATCCACTGGTCCTCCTGGAGGCCATTTTTCCCCCTTTTGTTGCCCTTGTTGCCATAGCGTCATTGTGGCCATTATTATTACCATTGTTGATGTTGTTGTTGGATAGGACAGAGAGAAATGGAGAGAGGAGGGGAAGACAGAGGGGGAGAGAAAGATAGACACCTGCAGACCTGCTTCACCGCCTGTGAAGCAACTCCCCTGCAGGTGGGGAGCTGGGGGCTTGAACCGGGGTCCTTGGGTCCTTGCACTTTGCACCATGTGTACTTAACCCGCTGTGCTACTGCCTGGCCCCCTTTATTTTATTTTTTATTATTTTTTAAATGTTTATTTATTTATTTACTCCCTTTTGTTGCCCTGGTTGTTTATTTTATTTTTTAAATCAGAGTACTTATAGTGGTACTGGGACTGGAAATTTTGAGCCTCTGTCATGAAAGTGTTGCATAACCATTACTGCCTTCCCAATCTGCTTTTTTAAAAATAGATTTTATTTATTTACTATTTTTAATGAGTGAGAAATAAACAGAGAGGAAGAGAGTCCAGAACACTGCTTAGCTCTGGCTTATGGTGGTACTAGAGACTGAATTTGGTATCTTATAGCCTCAGGCATGAGAGTCTTTTTGCATAACCATTATGCGCTGCTGTCTCAACCCTCTTTTTTTTTTTTTTTTATTGTTTTCCCTTTTGTTGCCCTTGTTGTTTTGGTATTGTTGTAGTTGTTGATGTCGTCGTTGGATAGGACAGAGAGAAATGGAGAAAGGAGGAGAAGACAGAGACGGGGAGAGAAAGACACTTGTGAAGCTCCCTGCAGGTGGGGAGCTGGGGGCTTGAACCGGGATCCTTAGGCCAGTCCTTGTGTTTTGCGCCACACAAAACAAAGTCCTTGTGTTTTGGGCTTAACCTGCTGCGCTACCACCCAACTCCCCCAGCCCTTTTTTTTTTCCTTTCTCTGTTTATTGGCTAGAGACAACCAGAAGTTGAGAGGGAAGGAAGAGATAGAGAGGAGGAGAGAGACAGAGACAGACAGACACAGGAGTACTTAACCACTCATGAAACTTTCCTCCTGCAGGTAGAGAGGCTTGAACCTGAGTCCTTATGCTTTGTAACGTGTGCTCAATCAGCTGCACTGCCACCCATCCCCCCTTCCGTTTTGTGAGATTTGTTTGTTTGTTTATTTACTTATTAATGAGACAGTGATGCAATGCCAGGGATCAAACCTGGAGGGTTTCATGCTTGAGGAGGTACAATAGTTTTTTTTTTTTTTTTTCGATAAAGACAGAGAGAAGGAGAGAGAGAGAGAGACCTTCAGCACTGCTTACTACTTGTGACCTGACCCCTCTCCACAAGTGGGGACCAGGGGCTTGAAATCTGGTTACTTACACATTATGTCATGTTCAGTCAACCAGGTGTGCCACTGCCTGGTCCCCTTCTTTTTGTCTTTTTAACTAGAGCACTGCTTATCTCTGTCTTATAGTGAAATGGGGAATAGAATCTGGGATCTTGGATCCTCAGGCTTTAAAGTTTATTTGCATAACCACTATGCTATCTCCCTGCTTCTGACACATTTTATCTTTTGTTTTTTTTCAGCTTTTAATACTTTTATTGAGTAGAGACAAATTGAGAGAAGAGCAATGTGTAAAGGAATGACACCTGCAGCCCTGCTTCACCACTTGTGAAGCTCCCTGTCCCCCAACTGGGAAACATTTTAGATTTTAACAAGAGAGGAGATGGGGCCAGGTAGTAGCACATCTGGTTGAGTGCACATATTACAATGCATAAGGACCTGGGTTCGAGCCCCCAGTCCCCACCTGCATTGGAAAAGCTTTATGAGCAGTAAAGGCTGTGTTGCAGGTGTCTCTCTGTCTCTCTTCCTCTCTATCACTCCCTTCCCTTTCAATTTCTGGCAGTCTTTATTCAATAAGTAACAATAATGGAAAAAAAAAAGCATACGAGAGGAGACCAAAGCATCATCATTGATAGAGTTAAACTTACATTGTCTTTGTTACTTTTTCTTTCTTTCTTTTTTTTTTTTTAAGATTTTATTAATGGGAAATAATAGGAGGAGAGAAAGAAAGAACCAGACATCACTTTGGTACATGTGCTGCCTAGGATTGAACTCAGGACCTCGTGCTTGAAAGTCCAATGGTTTATCCATTGTGCCATCTCCTGGATCACATGTCTTTGTTAGTTTTTCATGTGGTGCTAGGGATTATATCCAGTGTATGTGAGGCACACTATCACTAAGCCATATTCCCAGCCTAAAAAAATAGCCAGCCAGCCAGCCAACCTACTTTCCTTCCTTCCTTCCTTCCTCCCTCCCTCCCTCCCTCCCTCCCTCCCTCCCTCCCTTCCTTCCTTCCTTCCTTCCTTCCTTCCTTCCTTCCTTCCTTCCTTCCTTCCTAGGGCCCTGCTCAACTCTGGCTTATGGTGGTGCCAGGCATTGAATCTGGGATCTCAGAGCCTCTGGCTTATATAGAAGTCTTTTACAGAACCATTATGCTGTCTAATCATTTAAGAGTCAGAGAGAGAGCTCACTGGGTAGGGTGAGTGCCTTGCCACACATATGCCCAAACTCAATCTGTAGCATCAGGTGTGATTGTCCTGGCGGCACTTCTCCATCTGAATGAGTAAATTGATCCAGGAGTGGGAGATTGCATGTATGAGACCCTGGCTCTCTAAATAAATAAGTAAGTAAGTAAATAAATATTAATTATATACTTGAAAAGTATGAAACATCATTGAGAGAAAGCATTTAGAGGGTGGGGGTGGTGTAGAACTGTACCCCTGTCATCTTATAATTTTGTAACTCACTACTAAATCACGAATAAAAATACAGAAAAAAAAGAAAGCAAGCATATAGACAAAGAATACTGTTCTGTTTTCAGTGTTAGAGGAGGAAGATAAGCCAGCAGAGGAGAAAAGTATTTGACACATGTGCTCATCTTTACTCTTCTCTATGTGTAAGTGAAATTTCACTGCATTTCTCCAATGTGATTTTGTTTGTTTGTTTGTTTTGTTTTGTTTTGAGACACACAGAGAGAGAGGTCAAAGAGACCACAGCACCAAATTTTCCTTCAGCGTGGTAGGGACTGGGCTCAAACTAGGGTTGCGTACATCTCTCCAAGATGCTTTGTGTTTTCTTGCCTTGTTCATACCACATGACTGCCTCTTTAAACTGTCATGTCTTTTCCTGTATACCTACCTTTCACTGTATGTGTGTGTGTGTGTGTGTGTGTATATATATATATATTTTACTTTATTTATTTGCTTCCAGGTTTATCGCTGGGACTCAGTGCCTGCACTGTGAATCCACTGCTCCTGGAGGCTATTTTTTTTCCCTTTTGTTCCTCTTGTTGTTTATCATTGTTATTGTTATTGCTGTCATTGTTGTTGGATAGGACAGAGAGAAATGGAGAGAGGAGGGGAAGACAGAGAGCAGGAGTGAAAGATAGACACCTGCAGACCTGCTTCACCGCCTGTGAAGCGACTCCCCTGCAGGTGGGGAGCCAGGGGCTTGAACCATCATCCTTGCTCAGGTCCTTGCACTTCACACCATGTGCGCTTAACCTGCTGCGCCACTGCCCAGCCCCCTCACTGCATGTATTTTAATGTCTTTTGAAAATTAGTGAAGCTCTGGCAGGGAAAGAAGAAGAAGAAAAAGGGGATGTAGGGAAAGTTCTGGAGAAGAGATTCATTTTCATTAATTTTTACTTATTTATTTATTATTTATTCCCTTTTGTTGCCCTTGCTTTATTGTTGTAGTTCTTGATATTGTCGTTGTTGGATAGGACAGAGAGAAATGTAGAGAGGAGGGGAAGACAGAGAAGGGGAGAGAAAGATAGGCACCTGCAGACCTGCTTCACCACTTGTGAAGCGACTCCCCTGCAGGTGGGGAGCCAGGGGCTCGAACCAGGATCCTAAGGTGGGTCCTGCGCTTTGCGCCACCTGCGCTTAAGCTGCTGCACGTGCATACCACCTGACTCCCAATTTTTTTTTTTTTTTTTTAACCAGAGCACCGTTCAGCTCTGACTTATGGAGGTGCAGGGGATTGAAACTGGGACTTTGGAGCCTCAGGCATGAAAGTCTCTTTGCATAACCATTATGCTATCTACCCCTGCCCTTCATTAATTTTTATCTTTGGTTATGTGGGGGAATTGACATCATTAAAAATTGAGGTAATGGGGAGGCAGGTGGTGGCACATCTAATAGAGTGTTCATGTTACAATGCACAAGGATCTGGGTTCAAGCCCCCAATCCCCAATAGTGGGGGCAAGGGGAGAGGAAAGACTTGACAAGTGGTGAAGCATTGCTGCAGGTGTCTCTTTCTCCCTTTCTTCCCCCCCTTTTGTTGCCCTTGTTTATCATCGTCGTTGTTGTTGTTTTTATTGTTGTTCTTACTGCTGTCATTGTTGGATAGGACAGAGAAATCAAGAGAGGGGGAAGTTAGAAAAGGGGAGAGAAAGACAGACACCTGCAGATCTGCTTCACCGCCTGTGAAGCGACTCCCCTGCAGGTGGGGAGCCAGGGCTCAAACAGGGATCCTTACACCAGTCCTTGTGCTTCACAAGCTGCATCACTGCCCAGTTCCTCCTCCCTCCCTTTTTTTTTTCATAAATTTTCTTATATTTATTTATTCCTTTTTGTTGCACTTGTTTTATTGTTGTAGTCATTGTTGTTATTGATGTCATTGTTGTTGGATAGGACAGAGAGAAATGGAGAGAGGTAGGGAGGACAGAGGGGGAGAGAAAGACAGACACCTGCAGACCTGCTTCACCGCCTGTGAAAGGACTCCCTTGCAGGTGGGGACCCGGGGACTCGAACTGGGATCCTTACACTGGTCCTTGGGCTTCATGTCATGTGCGCTTAACCCACTGCACCACCACCCAGCTCCCCCTCTCCCTTTCTATCTCCCTTTCCCTCTCAATTTCTGTCTCTATCAAATAAATAAATTAAATAGTCAAAAATATTGAGGTAATGTTGATTTATAGGACTGCATATGCTTTTGTTGTCCTTGTTTTTTTTTTATTGTTGTAGTTATTATTGTTGTTGTTGCTATCGTTGTTGTTGGATAGGACAGAGAGAAATGGAGAGAGGAGGGGAAGACAGAGAGGGGGAGAGAAAGATAGACACCTGCAGACCTGCTTCACCGCCTGTGAAGCGACTCCCCTGCAGTTGGGGAGCTGGGGGCTTGAACCCAGATCTTTACGCGGGTCCTTGCACTTCGCACCACGTGCGCTTAACCAACTGTGCCGCCACCCGACTTCCCAACTGCATATACTTTTGAGGTACAGTTTCATACCACTTTGAATGTATTTTTGATATTAATATTAATATTGATAGTATTAATGATATTGCATCATGCCTTCCTTCCAAGATCAGACGAGATCGGGCGTGTTGAGGGTGGTATGGCCGTAGATTGCATCATGCCTTCCTACCAAAGTATCAGTATTCCTCCACCACAGTGAAATTAGTGGTCATGAATATAATATAAAATGCTCTTGCGTACTAAAACATTAAAATTCTGTTACACTTAAGCTGAGACTACTGGAATCAGTATATTTCAGTAGAAAGTGATCTTGTATTCAGCTTTCTAAAAATGCCTTTTTTAAATCTAATAGTATCTAATACCTAATGGCTAAACATTTCTGAATTAGGTAGCATGATTCAAAAATATTCTGATTCTTTTTTTTTTTAAAGATTTTTATTTGTTTATGAGGAAGTAGAAGGAGAAAGAACCAGACATCACTCTGGTACATATGCATCCGGGGATTGAACTCGGGACCTCATGCTTGAGAGTCCAGTGCTTTTTATCCACTGCGCCACCTCCCAGACCACAACGTATTCTGATTCTTATTTATAGGTTTGAAGTCTGGAGTTTAATTCCTGGCACTACGTATATCAGATTGATACCCTGGTTCTGTCAAATCTTTCTCATTAGTTATAAACAATTCTTATTTTATAGATTTTTAAAAAAATATTTTTCCCTTTGGTTGCCTTTATTGTTGTAGTTATTATTGTTGTTGTTATTTATGTCGTCATTGTTGGATAGGACAGAGAGAAATGGAGAGACGAGGGGAAGACAGAGAGGGAGAGAGAAAAATAGACACCTGCAGACCTGCTTCACCGCTTGTGAAACAACTTCCCTGCAGGTGGGGGGCTGGGAGCTTGAACCAGGGTCCTTGCACTTTGCGCCACCTGTGCTTAACCCACTGTGCTACCACCTGACTCCCAATTCTTTTTTGTTTTTAAAAAACCCAATTTAGGGGAACCAGGCAGTATTGTACCAGCTACAGTATACATGTTACTAAGCACAAGAACTTGGTTTCAAGCCCCCAGTACCCATGAGTGATGAAGCACTACTACAGGCATAACTCTTTCTCTCTGTCCTCCCATCTCTACTTCTGTATCAGAAAATGAAAGGGGAGAGGGATGACCCAACCTTTAAGAGCAGTGGAGTCACCGTGCAGATATTGAGCCCCAGAAATAACTTTGGTGGCCAAAAAAAAAAAAAAATCCTGATATTTTTTTAAACAAGTCTAAATGTGACCTTTCAACTATTTCAGAGGAGATTCGAAAACAAGGCTTATCTCAATGGCTTGATTCTCTTCAAATTGATAACACCGCCTCTCCAGACCTGCAGCTCACTGTAGGAGCAGTGATTGTAGAAGAAATGAGAGCAGCCATAGAGAAGCAGACTGGCTTTCAGTGTTCAGCTGGAATTTCACACAACAAGGTAAAGCCTAATAGACTTCAGAAGAAAACTTTGGTAACCTGGGAGGTGGTACAGAGGCAGAATGAAGAACTTAAAAACTCAAGGTTCCGGGAGTCCAGCAGTAGCGCAGTAGGTTAAGTGCATGCACGTGGCGCACAGCGCAAGGACTGGCTTATATAAGGTTCCCAGTTCGAGCCCCCTGCTCGCCACCTGCAGGGGAGTCGCTTCACAGGTGGTAAAGCAGGTCTGCAGGTGTCTGTTTCTCTCTCACCCTCTCTGTCTTCCCCTCCTCTTTCCATTTCTCTCTGTCCTATCCAACAACAATGACAACAATAATAACCACAACAATATAACAAGGGCAACAAAAGGGAATAAATAAATAAATACACAAAAAAAAAAAACTGGGGAGAATACAGGTCCAAGAAGGATTCAGAGGACCTACTGGGGGTTGTATTGTTATATGGGAAACTGGCGAATGTTATGCATGTACAAACTATTGTACTTACTGTTGAATGTAAAACATTAATTCCTCAATAAAAAAAAAAAATCAGAAAAAAAAGAGACAGAGAGGGAAAGAAACAGTGAGGCATAAAAAAAAAAAAAAAAAAAAAAAAACAACCCCAAGTTCCATGTTCTACCCCAGAGTTGTTATGTTCTGGTTCTCCTCCCTTCTTCTTTCTCTCTGCTCCCACTCCCCCTTCCTCCACCCCCAGTATATATGTTTTGAATCCATGGATCAAAGAGAAAGAGATACCTGTTGTTAAACAGAGCAAAGCTAAGTAAATATACAATATACTTTAAAATAGATTTCTCTTTGGGCTGGGGAGATAGCATAATGGTTATGCAACAAGATTTATATGTTTGAGACAGCAAAGATCCTAGGTTCAGTCCCCAGCACCACCATAAATCAAGGCAAAGCAGTGTTCTGTCTCCCTTTCCATCCTTGAAATTAAATAAGGGGTGATCCAGGAGATAGTGCAATGGATAAGGCATTGGACTCTCAAGCATGAGGTCTCAAGTTCAGTCCCTGGCAGCACATGTACCAGAGTGAGGTCTGGTTCTTTCTCTCCTCCTATCTTTCTCATTTATAAATAAATAAAAGCTTTTAAAAAATAATAAATAGGGAGTCAGGCGGTAGCGCATTGGATTAAGCACAGCTGGCGCAAAATGCAAAGACTGGTGTAAGGATCCTGGTTTGAGCCCCTGGCTCCCCTCTCTGTCTTCCCTTCCTCTCTCCATTTCTCTCTGTCCTATCTAACAACGATGACATCAATAACAACAACAATAATAACTACAACAATAAAACAAGGGCAACAAAAGGGAATAAATAAATATTAAAAAAAAGAAAATATACTTTCCCTAGCTTAGGATGTTTGTAATGGATAAAAACATTGGACTTCCAAACATGAAAAGAGATCTTTTAATTACTGGGGGATTATTTTACAGTTTACAGTAAATACAGTAGTTTATACATGCATAACATTTCTCAGTTGTCCACATAACAATACAACCCACACTAGGTCCTCTGTCATCCTTTTCCAGGGCCTGTACTCAAAGACAATTTTTGAGGGGGTGGGTGGTAGCACACCTGGTTAAGCACATACATTACAGTGCACAAGGACCCAAGTTCAAGCCCCTGGACCCCACCTGCAGAGGGAAAGCTTCACAAGTGGTGAAGCAGGGCTGCAAGTCTCTCTCTGTCTCTCTCCCTATCTCCCTCTTACTTCTCAAATTCTCTGTCCAATAATAAAAATATTAAAAATTAATAACTTTTGAAAATAATATGACTCAAGTACCGTTGTTTTTGAAAAGAGCTTACATTTTGAAATCTTACTAGTGGGAGTCGGGCGGTAGCGCAGCGGGTTAAGCACACATGGTGCAAAGCGCAAGGACCACCTTAAGGATCCTGGGTCGAGCCCCCAGCTCCCCACCTGCAGGGGAGTCGCTTCACAAGCAGTGAAGCAGGTTTGCAGGTGTCTCTCCCCCCTGTGTCTTCCCCTCCTCTCTCTATTTCTCTCTGTCCTATCCAACAACTACAACAATAAAACAAGGGCAACAAAAGGGAATAAATAAATATATAAAAAAAATTTAAATCTTACTAGTGTGAGAAAATGTTTTTTGAAGGATGACTTTTTAAAAATTTCTTTATTGGGGGATTAATGGTTTACAGTAAAATACAATAGCTTGTACATGTGTAACATTTCTCAGTTTTCCACATTTCAGCCCCCACTAGGTCCTCCTTTGCCATCCTGCTCCAGGACCTGAACCCTCTCCCCAACCCCAGTCTTTTACTTTGGTGCAATACACCAGCTCCAGTCCAAGTTCTGTTTTTTGTTTTTCCTTTGTTCATTATTTATTTTCCCTTTTGTTGCCTTTTTTTTTATATTATTGTTGTAGTTATTGATGTCATCGTTGTTGGATAGGACAGAGAGAAATGGAGAGAGGAGGGGAAAAGAGAGGGGGAGAGAAAGACTTGACACCTGCAGACCTGCTTTACCTCTTGTGCACACGAACTCCCCTACAGGTGGGGAACCAGGGGCTTGAACTGGGATCCTTAGCGGCCCTTGCGGTTTGGCCATGTGCGCTTAACCCGCTGTGCTACTGCCCGCCTCCCCCCCTTTTATTCTTATTTTTCAACTTCTGTCTATGACTGAGGTCATCCCATATTCTTCCTTCTCTTTCTGGCTGATCTCACTTAACATGGATTCATTCAAGCACCATTGAAGAATTATTTTGAGCCTAATTCTTTTTTTTTTTTTTTTATTCCCTTTTGTTGCCCTTGTTCTTTTATTGTTGTAGTTATTATTGTTGTTGTCGTTGTTGGATAGGACAGAGAGAAATGGAGAGAGGAGAAGAAAACAGAGAGGAGGAGAGAAAGATAGACACCTGCAGACCTGCTTCACCACCTGTGAAGCGACTCCCCTGCAGGTGGGGAGCCGGGGTTCGAACAGGGATCCTTATGCCGGTCCTTGTGCTTTGCACCACCTGCGCTTAACCCGTTGTGCTACAGCCCGACTCCCTTGAGCCTAATTCTTACCATAGATACAAAATTATGGAAACTTGCTAAATCTGGGAGTCCAAATAGACAACTGTTAATCAATAAATGTAAATAAATGGGGGGGTCATCATTTTCTTTTTAATTTTTTATATTTACTTATTTTCCCATTTGTTGTTCTTGTTGTTTTTTGTTATTATTGTTGTTGTTATTGATGTCGTCATTGTTAGATAGGACTGAGAGAAATGAAGAAAGGAGGGGAAGACAAGGGGAGAGAAAGACACCTGCAGACCTGTTTCACGGCTTGTGAAGCGACTCCCCAGTAGGTGGGGACAGGGGCTTGAACCCGGATGCTTAGGCCGATCCTTGCGCTAGGCGCCACATGCGCTTAACCCACAGCGCTGCCACCCAACTCCCTGAGGTCATCATTTTCATCATGGGCTTGCTAAAAAATACATCTTACGAGCTGGGAGACAACATAATTGCTATGCAAAAGACTCATGCCTGAGGCTCTAAGGTCCCAGGTTCAATTCCCAACACCATCATAAACCTGAGCTGAGCAGTGTGCTGGTCATTCTGTGTCTTTCTGTCTCTCATTAAAATGAAATGTAAAAAAACATACATCTTGGGAGCAGGGCGGTAGCGCAGCGGGTTAAGCACACATGGTGCGAAGCGCAAGGACCAGCGTTAAGTATCCGGGTTCGAGCCCCCGGCTCCTCACCTGCCGGGGAGTTGCTTCACAGGCGGTAAAGCAGATCTGCAGATGTCTCTCTTTCTCTCCCCCTCTCTGTCTTCCCTTCCTCTCTCCATTTCTCTCTGTCCTAATAATAACATCAATGACAATAATAATAAAAACAAGGGCAAGAAAAGGGGAAAAAATAGCCTCCAGGAGCAGTGGATTTGTGGTGCAGGCACCCAACTGAAACAATAACCCAGGAGGCCATAATAATAATAATATATATATATATATATATATATATATATATATATATATATATATATATATACACACACACACACACACATCTTAAGTTTCTTCTGTCATTTCTCTTTTTTACTTTTTTAAAATGAATGAACCTCAAGGGATAGTGGGGGGGGGGGAACAACTTAAAAGTGAAAGATATGAAAAGAACAAGAATAATTATAGTGCTCACATTTTCCACTGAGGATGTTGTGGGACATGAAGATTTTGCAATGTCTTGAGTTTCTGGTTTTATTTTTGTTTTTAATGTTGAAACTATTATTTATAATACTCCAATTGTGCATGTATACATATGTGTGTGTGTGTGTGTGTGTGTTTTAATACTTGCCAACTCGTTGTGGGTTGACTGTAATGAGTGTTTTATACTTTCCATACCCCAGGTCTTGGCAAAACTGGCCTGTGGACTAAACAAGCCCAATCGTCAGACCCTTGTCTCACATGGGGCAGTCCCACAACTCTTCAGCCAGATGCCTATTAGCAAAATGTAAGTATTCAAGGAGCACAAGAAATTCCTTTTATACATGTGAAGGCACTCTTTGCTTGTAGTTTCTTCTGTTCCTTATGAGAACTGCAGCCAGGAAAAATAAGTACTAGAAGGTAGAATGGGAACTAGTATAGAAAATTTTGAAAAACACACACTTCTTGTTTTATTAAGTTCACCAACTGATTTTACCATTACTATTATTGTTGCTATTATTATTTAATTATTGGATAGAGATAGAGAGACAGGAGGGAAGATAATGAGGAAGAGAAACACCAACACTACTGCTTCGCCACTTATGAAGTTTTCTCCCTGCAGGTGGAGATGAGGGGCTTGAACCTTGGTCCTTGTGCATTGTAATGTGCACTCACCCAGGTGCGCCACCACCAAGCCCCCTGACTTTATTATTTTGTTGTTGTTATTCTTTTTAGATAGAGACAGAGAGATGAGAGATAGACAGATAGATATTGTACAGTACCAAAACTTTCTTCAATGAAGTGGAGACCAGGCTCAAATCTGGGTCTCGTACATTATAAAGCAGCACACTATCCAAGTGAGCTATTTCACCAACCCATACAAACTTTTTACTTTTCCTTATTTTTTAAAAATTTACTTTTAGGGGGAGTCGGGCTGTAGTGCAGCGGGTTAAATGCAGGTGGTGCAAAGCACAAGTACTGGCATAAGGATCCCGGTTCGAGCCCTGGCTCCCCACCTGCAGGGGAGTCACTTCACAAGCAGTGAAGCAGGTCTGCAGGTGTCTATCTTTCTCTCCCCCTCTCTGTCTTCCCCTCCTCTCTCCATTTCTCTCTGTCCTATCTAACAACAGTGACAACAATAATAACTACAACAATAATACAACAAGGGCAACAAAAGGGAATAAATAAAAAATAAATTTACTTTTAGGGAGTCGGGCAGTGAGCGCAGTGGTTTGAGCGCAGTGGTTTAAGCGCACATAGCACAAAGCACAAGGACCTGTGTAATGATCCCGGTTTGAGCCCTTGGCTCCCCACCTGCAAGGAAGTTGTTTCACAGTTGGTGAAGCAGGTCTGCAGGTGTCTTTCTCTTCTCTTCTCTGTCTTCCCCTCCTCTCTCCATTTCTCTCTGTCCTATCTAACAACGACAACATCAATAACAACAACAATAAAAAAATAAGGGCAACAAAAGGGAAAATAAATTTTTAAAAATTACTTTTTTAAAATTTCTTTATTGGGGAATTAATGTTTCACATTCAACAGTGAATACAATAGTTTGTATATGCATAACATTCCCCAGTTTCCCATATAAAAAATTACTTTTGGGGAGTCGGGCTGTAGCACAGCGGGTTAAGCGCAGGTGGCGCAAAGCACAAGGACCGGCATAAGAATCCTGGTTCGAGCCCAGGCTCCCCACCTGCAGGGGAGTCGCTTCACAGGTGGTGAAGCAGGTCTGCAGGTGTCTATCTTTCTCTCCTCCTCTCTGTCTTCCCCTCCTCTCTCCATTTCTCTTCTGTCCTATCCAACAATGACAACAAAAATAATAACTACAACAATAAAACAACAAGGGCAACAAAGGGAATAAATAAATAAAATAAATATTTTTTTAAAAAATTACTTTTAAAGGGAGTCGGGCAATAGCACAGCAGGTTAAGAGCAAGGGCGCAAAGCACAAGGATCTCAGTTTGAGCCCCCGGCTCCCCACCTGCAGAGGGGTGCTTCACAGGTGGTGAAGCAGGTCTGCAGGTGTCTGTCTTTCTCTCCCCATCTCTGTCTTCCCCTCCTGTCTCCATTTTTCTCTGTCCTATCCAACAACAACAACATCAATAACAACAATAAGAACTACAACAATAATACAAGGGCAATAAAAGGGAATAAATATTTTTTTAAATTTACTTTTAAAAATTTACATTATTACTAGTATTATCTACCAGAATACTACTCAGCTCTGGCTCGTAGTAGTAGCAGGGATTAAATCTGGGATTTCAGAGTGTCAGGCATGAAATCATTATGCTGGGAGTTGAGCGGTAGCACAGTGGGTTAAGCACACGTGGTACAAAGCACAAGGACCAGCGTAAGGATCCCACTTCAAGCCCCCAGTTCCCCACCTGCAGAGGAGTCACCTCACAGGCAGTGAAGCAGGTCTGCAGGTGTCTGTCTTCTTTCTCTTCCCCTCTCTGTCTTTCCCTCCTCTCTCCATTTCTCTCTGTCCTATCTAACAATGACAACATCAGTAACAACAACAATAATAAAACAACAAGGGCAAAAAAAGGAAAAATAAATAAATATTTTTTTAAAAAAAGAAAAAATGTTAAAAAAAATCATTATCACCCAGCCTCCTCATATTTTCTCTTTTTGTAGAACCAGGACCTTAAGGATGCATGATTTCACCACTCTTGGGTTATTTTTAAATTCAGATAGAGAGAAAGATACCACAGCATTGGAGCTTCCCTAGCAGGTGTTCTTGCACTCCTGTGTAGTACCAGGGCTCATATCTGGACTGTGCACATGGCAAGGTGTGTGCTCTACCCATTGAACTGTCTTCCAGCCTTGAAACGTATTCTTGGGGTGGGTCCTTATGCATGCACATTTCAATCCTCCTGGTAGACTTTCTCTCTTTCAAGTTTAATCTTACTGATTTATTTTCAGAGCACTGCTTAACTCTGGCTTATATTGGTGCTAAGAATTGAACTTGGAACCTCTGGTGCCTCAGGCATGAAGTCTATTTATTTATTTATTTATTTGAGACAGAAATTGAGAGGGGAGGGAGAGGCAGAGAGGGAAAGAGACAGAGACACCTGAGCCCTAATTCACTACTCATGAAGCCTTTCCCCTGCAGGTGGGGACCAGGAGCTTGAAGCTGGCTCCTTGTGCTCTGCATTGTATGGTCTTAACCAGGTGCACCATTGCCTGGCCCCCGGCATGAAAGTCTGTATTGTTTAACTATTATACTATCTCCCTAGTCCTTTTAATTTCAATAGAGACATTTAGGAAGAGACAAAGAAGTAAAGGCACTAAGACACTGCTCCACCATCCCTGGAGCTTCCCCTGCTGCCATCATAGTGCTCCCATGTTGTTCCGGGGCTTGAACCCAGATCCTTCACACACAGTAAATTGTGTGCTCTACCAGGTGAGAGATTTCTTGACCCAAGATTTTTTTTCCTGGAGTATTTATAAAAGATACCAAATTAAAAAACAAACAAACAAAAAACCCACTGATTTTAAAGCTATATTTAATTTCTTTCTTTTTTATTCAAATTTTTTACTAATAACAAAATAAACAGGAATTTATTTCTTCTACTATTAAGGTGTTCAGGCCTGTTAAATTGTTCTAAAAACTAGATATGAGATGTGTTGCCAAATAAAGTGAATAACCAAGTTATGCCTAATCGCTATGTGTTCTTGCTAAGGACTTACAATATGTTTGAAGAGATAAGACAGGACACCTCTAAGCAACAGTATGAGTACTATCACAAGACAATAGCTGAATAATTGTTAAATGAATTGTACAGGTAGTTACCGAAGTTCACAGAGTAATATGAGGATTTGGAATTTTGGTTTGTGATTTGTTACAAATCAGAGAATCAAATGAGAATAGAAGCGCAATACTGACTTAAAAAAGGCTCTGAGACAAAGGGGAAAGTGCAAGACTATTGTAAGTGAACTGGGACATAAACCATAGTTTATCTAGTCTACATTATTACGAGGATGAGAAGTGACAGAATGAGGCTGAAAAGACAGGTTGAGGATAGATTTTAAAAAGCCCCAAAGGCTAGGGAATTGTGAGTATATATTTAAATATAAAATATTTAGTTACTGAAGGAATTTGATTTTTTTTAAGGTTTATAAGTTTTACTCTACATATGAGAGGGGGTATCACATGAGACAGAAGAGGAGGAGGGGAAGGAAGAAGAAGAAGAAGAGAGAGGGAGAAGGAGGAGGAAGAAGAAAAATCGAGAGAGAGAGAGAGAGAAAGAGAGAGAGGGACACTAGCCATAGCATTACTCTGGTATATGCAATCCTGGGAATCAAACCAGGAATTTCAGGCTGGAGAGTGTGATGCTCTACAAGTCATGCTATTTTCCTTAGCTGCACTTGGAGGAATTAATTTAGCATTGGAATGTAAATCCTTGAATGGGAATGTAGGTCCTGCACAATTGGCATACATTTTTAATTTATAGTTGACTTGATAACTAATCAGTGGCTTTAGCCCTTTTTTTAATGCTATGGTTAATCTTCCTAGGTCCTAATTCCCAGAGTATCTGTATTCCCAAAATTATCTTGTCTTATGCTAATAAAATTAATATACTACAAGGCAAATATGTGTTATTTTTTCCTAAACCTTTTGAAGGAAAAAAAAAGTCCTATGTCTATGACTTACTAGACATTTATGATAACCTGCAAATTTTTTTGTGTCTTCTGTTAGCCGTAGTCTTGGAGGAAAGCTTGGGGCCTCTGTCATTGAAATCCTGGGGGTAGAATATATGGGTGAACTGACCCAGTTCACTGAATCCCAACTCCAGAGTCATTTTGGAGAAAAGAATGGGTAAGTTGTTCCTACTGCTTTTAAATCATAACCTTTGGAGATTCTAAATTCAAATGTAGCATCTAACATCTATACCAATCGTTAGGTTTACATGTACTCCTTGAGGTAATTTCATTGGTCTTTTTGCTTTACAATATTAGACCACTATGGCATGTCAGTCTAAACAAATTTTTTCATATACTAAAATTGACAAATAGGAATTGTTACCTTGAAATCTGGATATGCACATTATTTAAGTGTGCCAATACGCTTTTATTCCCTTAAAATCTCTGTAGGTAGTTCCTAGTAAGTACCCAAAGCATAGGGATATGGTGACCTGAGAGATGGCACCATGAATAAGATATTGGACTCTTAAGCATGATATCCTGAGTTTGGGGTTCTTGTTTCCCTCCTCCCATACCCTTCTTCTCATAAATAAATTTTAAATGGGGATATGAGTAAGTGACCTGCTTGGCACTTTTCCAAAAATACAAATGCTGAATTTGCTTTAGAAAATATAATATTTTGGGAATGGGGAGACAGCATAATGGTTATGCAAAAGACTTTCATGCCTGTGGATCTAAGTTCCCAGGTTCAATCCCTAGCACCACCATAAGCCAGAGCTGAGTGCTCTGGTATGTCTGTCTGTCTGTCTGTCTGTGTCTGTCTGTCTATCTATCTATCTATCTATCTATATATATATATATATATATATATATCTGTCTTTCATTAAAAGAATATACTAATAAGGGAGTCGGGCGGTAGTGCTGCAGGTTAAGCACACGTGGCTCAAAGTGCAAGGACCGGCAGAAGGATCCCGGTTCGAGCCCCGGCTCCCCACCTGCTGGGGAGTTGCTTCACAAGTGGTGAAGCAGGTCTGCAGGTGTCTGTCTTTCTCTCCCCCTCTCTGTCTTCCCCTTCTCTCTCCATTTCTCTCTGTCCTATCAAGCAATGACGACATCAAGAACAATAACTACAACAATAAAACAACAAAGGCAACAAAAGGGAATAAATCTAAAAAAAAATTTTAAAGAATATACTAATAAAATATTTAAAGAAAAAGAGAAAATAAAATGTTCTTATTCTTGCTAATACATTATATTTGATTTCACTGGGAAGGGTATTGGTTCTATCAGAGATGAGGTATATTTAATTTTGAACAGACTTTTTTTTTTTTTTTTTTTAACCAGAGCATTGCTCAGCTCTGGTTTATGGTGGTGCAGGGGATTGAACTTGGGACATGGGAGCCTCAGGCAAGAGAGTGTCTTTGCATAACCATTATGCTATCTACCCACTGCCCTGAACAGACTTTTTAGTCTTGTAATAAAAGGGATAAAAGAACAGGATAACATGGTTCAGTTTTTAGCAAGAAAAATCATTAGTTTTCAACTTCAATTTCTTTTGATGGCTTTATTAGGTCTTGGCTGTATGCTATGTGCCGTGGGATTGAACATGATCCAGTTAAGCCCAGGCAACTGCCCAAAACCATCGGTTGTAGCAAGAACTTCCCAGGAAAAACAGCTCTGGCTACTCAGGAACAGGTAGGTTAGACATTCGTAACAGATCAGTGCCTTTTTTTTTTCTTTGTCTCCAGGATTATTGCTGGGGCTTGGTGCCAGCACTATGAGTCCACTGTTCCTGGCAGCCATTTTTTCCTTTTTATTGGATAAGGCAGAGAGAACCTGAGAGGGGAGGGGGAAATAGGGAGAGAGAAAGATAAACATCTGCATTCCTGCATCTCCACTTGTGAAGCAACACCCCCCCCACCCCCACCCCCCCACCCCCCCCCCACCCCCCGCAAGTGGGAAACCAGGGGCTCAAACCGGGATCCTTGTGCGGGTCCTTGCACTTGGTACTATGTGTGCTTAACCTGGTGCGCTACTGCCCAGCCCCCAGAACAGTGCCTCTTAATAGATCAGTCGGTAGGTTTTAGTAGATGTAAAAAGTTTAATAAATCAGATGATGTCTTTCTGCGCATTTGAAGGGAATAGAAGTTTTCTCTTATGTGGAAAGTTGACTAGTTTAAATTAAAGTTTATTTTTTAAATTTTCATTTCATTGCAAAATAAAATGGAATTACTCATTTTTAGTGGGACTGGTGGAAACTTGGAAGGCATAGGATAATGTATTTCAAGTCTGTCTTTTTTCTCTCCCCCCCCCCCCAGAGTTAGAACATACTGAAACTCAAAAGACAGTATGCTAGAAAGAAAAGAAAAAGGGGGCCAGGTGATGGTGCACCTGGTTAAGCACACACATTACAGTACGCAAGGTCTCAGGTTCAAGCCTCTGGTCCCCACTTGCAGGTGGGAAGCTTCATGAGTGGTGAAGTAGGGCTGGCTACAGGTGTCTCTTTCTCGCTCTCTTGCTCTTTATCTCCCCTTCTCTCTCAATTTCTGGCTGTCTCTATCCAATAAATAAAAAAATATAATTAAAAGAAAAAGATTGGGAGTCGGGCTGTAGCACAGCGGGTTAAGCGCAGGTGGCGCAAAGCACAAGGACCGGCATAAGGATCCCGGTTCGAACCCCGGCTCCCCACCTGCAAGGGAGTCGCTTCACAGGCGGTGAAGCAGGTCTGCAGGTATCTATCTTTCTCTTCTCCTCTCTGTCTTCCCCTCCTCTCTCCATTTCTCTCTGTCCTATCCAACAACAATGACATCAATAACAACAATAACTACAGCAATAAAACAACAAGGGCAACAAAAGGGAATAAATAAATAAAATAAAATATTAAAAAAAAAGAAAAAGATTGAGCTAAGGAAGTCAGAGTACTGAAGATTTTCATGATGGTTATGGAAGAGTTATTGACACACAATTCATCTGTGGGTCATTCTGAACAAATCCAGAATTTTAAAATGAAATATTAACATCCCAATACTTTTTAAAGGTACGGTGGTGGCTTTTGCAGCTAGCCCAGGAACTAGAGGAGAGACTAACCAAGGACCGAGATGATGTAAGATTTCATTTTTTTATTTTTGGGGTAAACCATGGGATTTAAATACCACTTGCATCTTATTTGGAATGAAATAGAAAATACACAGAGGGAGTTGGGTGGTAGCGCAGCTGATTAAGTGCACGTGGCGCGAAGAGCAAGGACCGGCATAAGGATCCTGGTTTGAGCCCCCCGGTTCCCCACCTGCAGGGAAGTCACTTCACAAGTAGTGAAGCAGGTCTGCAGGTGTCTATCTTTCTCTCGCCCACTCTGTCTTCCCCTCCTCTCCATTTCTCTCTGTCCTAACAACGATGACATCAATAACAACAACAATAATAACTACAACAATAATAAAAAAGGGCAACAAAAGGGAAAATAAATATTAAAAAAAAGAAAATATATAGAAAGGCATCCACCTAAGAATTTCAAAGAAATCTCCATAAGACTTAACACAGTCTTTGAAAGCCCGCATCTGTGAACATGAGACTTGACTCTAGCTTCTTCATTATCATTTACATTTACCTTTTGGTGTCTTTCTTATCTAACTTCTTCTGCAACTCTGAAAATACACTGGATCTTCATCAGGGCACAGAGTGTGTGAGACAAAGAAATAACAGGCAATTTTAGAGATAGGGTTAAGTCAAAGGTTTTATATCTGATTCACTTTTAAATTATTTAATTTACTTATTAGGTAGAGACAGAAATTGAGAAGAAAGGGGGAGATAATGAAAGAGTCACCTGCAGCACTGCTCGTAGATGGGGACTGGGGGCTTGAACCTGGGTCCTTGCATGTTGTAACATGTGTTACATGCTCACCTGGTCACTAGTTATTTTTCTAAGATTGGTTTATGATAGAAAAGCGAAGGGGCCAGTTAGTGGTGCACCTAGTTTAGTGTACATGTCACCAAGCACAATGACCCGAGTCCAAGTTTGATCCCTACCTGCCCCCAATTTATCCCCACCTGTAGGAGGGGAAGCTTCCTGTGCAGTGAATCAGTATAATAGATATCTAGAAAGAGAGAAAGGAAGAAGGGAGGGAGAAAGAAGGAGAGAAAGGAAGAGACAGAAAAAGAGTGAGAACCAGAGCATTGTTCTGGCACTGCATTGTCAGGGATCAAACTCGGAGCTTTATGCTTTTAAGTCCAGTACTCTTTTTCTCTTTCTTCTTCCTTCCTTCCTTTCTCTCTTTCTTTGTTTCTTTCATATTTTATTTATTATTTTAATGAGAGAGATACAGAGAGCAAGACCAGAGCACTTCTCAGCCCTGGTTTATGTTAGTGCTATGGATTTAACCTGGGACCTTTGGTGCCTCAAGTCTTTCCTTCCTTCCTGTAGAGTGCGAAAGACTATAGCACCAAAGTTTCCTTCATACAGTGGGGCCTGGGCTTGAACCTAGTTCATGCACATGGCAAACAAGTAGCACACTCTCCATAGGAGCTATTTCAGCACCCCCAAGTCTAGCAGTTTAGGCACTGTACCACACCTCTTGAGTCACCTGATTAGTTTCTTTATCTTCACCTTAAAATACATTGTTAAAGAATAGGAAAGCTATCAGGGGAGGGGATGAGATACAGAGTTCTGGTGGTGGGAATTGTGCGAAGCTGTACCCCTCTTATCCTATGGTTTGTCAATGTTTCCTTTTCATAAATAAAAATTTTTAGAAAGACATTGTTTTGGGGCCGGGTGGTGGCATACCTGGTTGGGTGCACATGTCATAGTGTACAAGGACCTGGGTTCCAGCTCCCAGCCCCCACCTACAAGGGGAAAGCTTTGCAAGTGAAGCAGTGTTGCAGGTGTCTTTCTGTCTCTTCTCCTTCTCTAGCTCTCTCCGCTCTTGATTTCTGGCTATCTCTACCCAATAAGTAAAGATAATAAAAAAAAAGTTTAAATAAAAAATTACACTGTGAGGCCGGGTAGTGGTGCACCTGGTTGAGCGCACCCGAGTTCGAGTCCCTGGTCCCCATCTGCAGGGGGAAAGCTTTGCAAGTGGTGAAGCAGTGCTGCAGGTGTCTCTCTGTCTCCCTATCACCCCCTTCCCCCTTGATTTCTGACTGTCTCTATCCAATAAATAAAGATTAAAAAGACTTAAAGGGTGGAGGGTAGATAGCATAATGGTTATGCAAAGAGGCTGTCATGCCTGAGGCTCCAACATCCCAAGTTCAATCCCCCGCACCACCATAAGCCAGAACTGAACAGTATTCTGGTAAAAAAAAAAAAAAAAAAAACATAAAAAAATACATTGTTTCAGGGAGCTGGACGGTCATGGACTTGGTTGAATGCACATGTTACAATGCACAAAGACCCAAGTTCAAGCTCTCAGTCCCCACCTGTAGGCAGGATACTTTACTAGTACCTGAAGGCATTTACTTCATGAGTGCTCAAACAGTACCGGAAGTGTCTTTCTCTTCTACTCTATACCCCCTCCCCTCTCAATTTCTGTTCTATCATAAGAATGAAGCAAATATATCATTGCACTCAACCAGGTGCACCACTGCCTAGTCTAAGAATAAAGTAAATTCTTAAAATATTTTGGGGGCCGGGCGGTAGCACAGCGGGTTAAATGCACATGCCACAAAGTGCAGGGACCGACGTAGGGATCCCGGTTTGAGCCCCCAGCTCCCCACCTGCAGGGGGGTCGCTTCACAAGTGGTGAAGCAGGTCTACAGGTGTCTATCTTTCTCTCCCCCTCTGTCTTCCCCATCTCTCTCAATTTCTCCCTGTCCTATTCAACAACAACAACAGTAATAGTAACTACAACACTGATGGACAACAAGGGCAACAAAAGGGGGGAAAAGGTGGCCTCCAGGAGCAGTGGATTTGTAGTACAGGCACCAAGCCCCAGCAATAACCCTGGGGGCAAATATATATATTGGCTGGGGAGATAGCATATTGAGTATATAAAAAGACTTCTGTGCCTGAAGCTCTCTTATGTTCTGTTTGTCACCAGCACCAACATAAGCTAGAATCAGCTGGTTCAAAATAAATAAAAAAATAGTTTGTAAACTAGGAGGCGGTACAGTGGCTAGAGTGAACAATGGACTTTCAAGCATGAGATCCTGAGTTCAAGCTACAACATCATATGTGCCAGAGTTATGCTCAATTCGTGTTCTTTCTCTCCCCCCCACCTATTATTAATAATAATAGGGAAGATTAAAGGATACATCCACAGGGGCCACGCAGTAGCACATCTGGTAGAGCTCACATGCTACAATGCCCAAGGACCCAGGTTCAGCCCCCATTTCCCACCTGAGGTGGGAAGCTTCATGAGTGATGAAGAAGGATGTCTGTCACTCCCCCTCTGTCTCTTCTCCCCTCTTGATTTTTGGCTGTCTCTATCCACTAAATAAAGATAATAAAAATAATAATGATAAAGAATATTTTTTAAAAAATACACCCACTACTAAATCTTGACATTCTAGTTTGATTCTTCCTTTTTAGTGATTATTTCCATGAATCCTTACCTTAGCATAAAATGGAATATAGTACTGTAGATAACTGCTATAATCTTCCTGTGTGAACACCACAAAAACATTCATGAGAGTCATTTTTCATTTGTTCTATTCCCATCACCTGTCAGAATATCCTAAATAATCTAGTATTACATCACCAAATTATGCTTTTAGGTGGGAGAGATAGCACAGTGGTTATGCAAACAGATTCTCATGTCTGAGTCTCCCAGGTCCCAGGTTCAATCCCCTGTACCACCACAAGCCAGAGCTGAGCCAGTGCAATGGGTGAAAGAAAAAAATAAATGTGAGTGTGTGTGTGTCTGTCTTATTCATACACAAGAAATAGTAAGCTTATAACATAACCTTGACAGTATCCAAACCATTCTCTGCTCCTGGTTCTTTTGTCTTTAACCAGACTAACCAGATCACTTCTCAGTTCTGTCTTATGGTGTTGTCAGGGATCTCTAGTACAAACCCTGTTTCT
Organism: Erinaceus europaeus; assembly: GCF_950295315.1. Taxonomy (NCBI): domain Eukaryota; kingdom Metazoa; phylum Chordata; class Mammalia; order Eulipotyphla; family Erinaceidae; genus Erinaceus; species Erinaceus europaeus. The sequence goes on from NC_080165.1 coordinate 68,248,828, forward strand.
TTAATTTCCTCTGATGCAGTTCAGTATATGGAATCCACATGCTCATGCTAACTATGTTTCTGGTCTCAATCCTTTTACATTCATAGAATGATCGAGTAGCCACCCAGTTGGTTGTGAGCATTCGCGTGCAAGGAGACAAACGCCTCAGCAGTCTGCGCAGATGCTGTGCCCTCACTCGCTATGATGCTCGCAGGATGAGCCACGATGCATTTGCTCTTATCAGAAACTGTAATACTTCAGGAATCCAAAGTGAATGGTGAGTTCTAGTGCTCTTTCTCAGCAGATATTAGCATCCTATTTTAGCTCTGCCCAGCACGGGTAGTTACTTTGTAACCTTAGAAAGTAAGACTTTATAAAGAGTAATGGGGGGCTGGGCAGTAGCGCAGCTGGTTAAGCGCAAGTGGCTCAGCGTGCAAGGACCAGCGTAAGGATCCCAGTTCAAGCCCGTGGCTCCTCACCTGCTGGGGAGTCGCTTCATAGGCGATGAAGCAGGTCTGCAGGTATCTCTCTTTCTCTCCCCCCTCTGTCTTACCCTCCTCTCTCCATTTCTCTCTGTCCTATCTAACAATGACGGCATCAATAACAACAACAATAACTACAACAACAATAAAAAACAACAAGGGCAACAAAAAGGAAAAGAAATAAAAAATAGAGAATTGTTAAAAAAAAAAAAAAAAGAGAGAGAGAGACAACACAGTAGCAATACCAGAAACAAGGCAGCTCACTTTCATTTGATGCATTCCAGTTCCCAAGGTGGGTCTGAGAGATAGAGTGAGCCTGTTTCTGTTTGTTGCAGTCAGGGCAATGGCCAATTACACAGTTATTTGAACCGATCTCTACTTGATATCCAACTCAATTACAAACTCCAGTATCTAACACCAAATCTTTTATTAATAATTCACTTCAGTTGGCTATGAAAAATAGCCATACATATTATTAGAACATTTTCATTTGCTGGACAGATGTTAAAATCCTTTAATTATTTAATATCACCTATTTGTTACATTGAAAAAAGTTTTTAGGGGGAGCTGAGTGGTGGCGCACCTGGTAGAGTCAGAGTTATGTGTTACAATGCTTAAGGACCCGGGTTCAAGCTCCCAGTCCCCACCTGCAGGGGGGAAACTTTGAGGGCAGTGAAGCAGGACTTCAAGTGTCTCTCTCACTCTGTCTCCTTTTCCCTCTTAACTTCTGTCTCTATCCTGTATAAAATAAAATATTAAGAAAAAGAGACGGAAAGAGAGACTTCAAAGAGAGAGAGGAGAAAGAGAAGAAAAAGTGTTCAGGGGTTGGGTGGTGGTACACTTTGTTGAGCACACATGTTACAATGCACAAGGACCCAGGTTCAAGCCCCCAGTCTCCACCTGCAGAAGGTGAACTTCGTAAGCACTGCAACTGTCTCTTTCTCCCTGTGTATCCCCTTTCCTCTCAATTTCTATTTTTACCCAATAAATGAGTAAATTAATTAATTTAAAAAAATAGAACTTTGGGGGCTGGGCCTTTGTGTCTTGTACAGTTTCACTGCTCCAGTGGACTTAATTTTTTATTATCTTTATTTATTTATTAGATAGGTTCAGCCAGAAATTGAAAGGAATGGGAAGATGGGGAGAGAGAGACAGAGAGACACCTGCAGCTCTGCTTCACCACTCATAAAGCTTTCCCCCTGAAGGTGGGGACTGGAGGTTTGAACCTAGATCCTTGTGCACTGTATTATGAGCATTTAATCAGGTGCACTACTGCCTGGCCCCAAATCCTGGTCCTTTACAAATTGAATATGTGACCCAGTGTTACTGTTCTTGTTATTTTACCTTCTATGCAGGTCCCCTCCCCTCACAATGGTTTTCCTCTGCGCTACCAAGTTCTCTGCCTCTGCCCAGAATTCATCCTGCCCAGACATCACTATCTTCTTGAACAGTGACTCAAGCTCTCTGCCAAAAGTACCAGTGACCAGTTCTGAATCTAAGGCTCAGGGAAATGGCCCAACAGTAACAGCTGCTAAGAAAGCAACCACTTCTTTGGAGTCATTCTTCCAAAAAGCTGCCGAAAAGCAGAAAAACAAAGAAGCTTCATGTTCATCACTTACTACTACTACTCAGGCTCCTGTGAACAATTCCCCTTCGAAGCCCTCATTGCCTTTCCAAACAAGTCATACAACAGGAGCCAAGCCATTCTTTAAGCAGAAAAGTTTGCTTCTACAGCAGAAAGAACCCAATAATCCTTCAGTATCCTTACCTGTGCAACATACATTGCCCAGTCCTGAAGTGTTACCATACTGTTGTTCAACAGAGTACCCAGATTGTGCCCCTGACAGTAAAGAGGTATTGAAGCAAGGATCCTCAAAAGCAGAGCTGGATTTGGCCCAGAACAGCTCAAGCAGACTTCCTTCTTCAGCTTCCAAACCAGCTCTGGAAGCAGGTCAGGAAGCAGCTACTACCCCCAGTCTTCTGACTGCTGAGGACCAGGTGCGCTGTGAGAAGTGTGGCTCTCTGGTACCTGTGTGGGAAATGCCAGAACATCTGGACTACCATTTTGCCTTAGAGTTGCAGAAGTCTTTTTTGCAGCCCCATACCTCAAATGCCCACATTGTTCCTGCCAGTTCTCCTCAAATCAAAAGAAATCCCAAGAGCCCTTTAGCCTCTAATAAGAAACGTCCTAGGCCTGAGGGTATGCAGACACTGGAATCATTTTTTAAGCCATTAACACAATAGTGATGCCCTCAGGCTTTTAATATTGTACAGTTTCTCAAGGAAACTCATAACTATGAAATTGTAGTAAGACAAGGAATTGTTAGATGCTGAGTTAAGTCTCCCATCTCTTCATAAGCATGAATTGTATTTCTATTGTTAACAAATGTAAATATTCACTTTCAGAGGTATAGCTGCTTAGAGTTTTAATATTTAGAGTTTAAGGAGGCAGTATCATTTATTAAGAAGTGGAAGTGTTGGGAGTCGGGCGATAAGCAGTGGGTTAAGCGCAGGTGGTGCAAGGACCGGCGTAAGGATCCCAGTTCGAGCCCCTGGCTCTCCACCTGCAGGGGAGTCACTTCAAAGGCGGTGAAGCAGGTCTGCAGGTGTCTTTCTCTCCCCCCTGTCTTCCCCCCCGCCTCAATTTCTCTCTGTCCTATCCAACAATGACGACATCAATAACAACAATAATAACTACAACAATAAAACAAGGGTAACAAAAGGGAAGAAACAAAAGAAGGAAAGAAAAAAAGAAAAGGAAAGACTTGGTAGTTGGGCTGTAGCGCAGCGGGTTAAGTGCAGCTGGCGCAAAGTGCAAGGACCAGCGTAAGGATCCTGGTTTGAGCCCCCTGCTCCCCACCTGTAGGGGAGTCACTTCATAAGTGGTGAAGCAGGTCTGCAGGTGTCTATCTTTCTCTCCTCCTCTGTCTTCCCCTCCTCTCTCCATTTCTCTGTCCTATCCAACAACGACGACAACATCAATAACAACAATAGTAACTACAACAATAAAACAACAAGGGCACCAAAAGGGAAGAAAGAAAGGAAGGAAGGAAGACAAACTGGGGAGTCGGGCAGTAGCGCAGCGGGTTAAGCGCAGGTGGCCAAAGTGCAAGGACCTGTATAAGGATCCCGGTTTGAGCCCCCGGCTCCCCACCTGCAGAGGAGTCACTTCGCAAGCGGTGAAGCAGGTCTTCAGGTGTCTTACCTTTCTCTCCCCCTCTCTGTGTTCCCCTCCTCTTTCAATTTCTCTCTGTCCTATCCAACAACGATGACATCAATAACAACAATAATAATAACTACAACTATAAAACAAAGGCAGTGTAGGGTAGATAGCATAATGGTTATGCAGACTCATGCCTGAGGCTCCAAAGTCCCAGGTTCAATTCCCCTCACCACCATAAGCCAGAACTGAGCAGTGCTCTGGTAAAAATAAGTAAATAAAGGTAACAAAAGAGAATAAATATCAAAAAAAAAAAAAGAGTGAAAGGGTTGGGCTGGGTGGCTGCACACCCTGCACCACGTTACCATGCACAAGGACCTGGCTTCACGCCCTCAGCTCCCACCTGCAGGAGGAAAGCTTCATAAGTGGTAAAGCAGTGCTGCAGGTATCTGTCTCCATATTTTCCCCTCCTCTTTTTCTGTCTATATCTAATAATTAATTAATTATTTTTCTTTAGGGCCCTGGAGCCTAAGAGATCTGGCTCCAAACCTGGCTTTCCCTCTTGGGAGTGTGGCCTTGAGCAAAGTCATTTGTTGTTCCTCATTTGTAAAGTTAACAAGGGTGGAACAGGTGGTGATGCACCAGGTTAAGTGCATAAGGTATGAAGTGCCAAGACCCATGCAAGGATCCTAGTTCGAGACCCCGGGTCCCTACCCGCAGGCTGGTCGCTTGACAAGCAGTGAAGCAGGTCTGCAGGTGTCTGTCTTTCTCTCTTCCTCTCTATCTCCCTCTTCCTTCTCTCAATTTTTCTCTGTCCTATCCAATAAAATGAAGAAAAAAAGAAAAAGCTGCTAGGAGCAGTGGATTTGTAGTGTGGGCACCAAGTCCCAGTGATAACCCTGGAGGCAATAATAAATATAAAAAAGTAAAGTTAAAATAACTTATAAATTATTTTATTTATTTTACTTTATAGGACAGAGAAATTGAAAGGGGAAGGGGGAGAGACAAAAAGAGACACCTGCAGCCCTGCTTCACTGCTTATGAAGCTTCCCCCATCCCCTTGCAGAAAGGGATCAGGAGCTTGAACCCTGGTCCTTGCACATGGTAACACATGCGCTTAACCAGGTGCACCATCACTCAGCCTCCCCCCCCCAGAAATTTTCAAAGGTAAAAAAATTGTGTGTGGGGGGGAGTTGGGCAGTAACGCAGCAGGTTAAACGCACGTGGTGCAAAGCACAAAGGACCGGCATAAGGATCCTGGTTCGAGCCCCTGGCTCCCCACCTGCAGGGGTGTCGCTTCACAGGTGGTGAAGCAGGTCTGCAGGTGTCTTTCTCTCCCCTTCTGTGTCTTCCCCTCTCCATTTCTCTCTGTCCTATCCAACAATGACGACAACAACAATAAAAAACAAGGGCAACAAAAGAGAATAAATAAAATAAATATTTTAAAAATTGTGTGTGTGTGTGTGTGTGTATATATATCTATATATATATACATATATATATACTAAAATTTGCACAGATAAGGAACTGAATAAATGTATTAAAAAATTTCCAAAGCTGGGTAGCTGGGTCAGAGTCTCTTAGTCTTATCTCCAACACTGCATGTGACAGAATGGTGTTGTGGTGTGTCTCTCTGTTTCTCTCTCTCTCCCCCTCTCCCTCCCTCTCCCTCTCCCCCCCCTCATAAAATACAATTAAAAATAAAATGGTGGGCCAGTGAAATAGCTCCCTTGGATACTGTGCTGCATTGTGATGTGTGTAACCTAGATTCAAGCCCAGCCTTCATGTCATTGAAGTGCTATGGTCTCTCCCTCTCTGTCTTTCCCTTCCCTCTCAATTTTTTTATATTTATTTATTATTTTCCCTTTTGTTGTCCTTGTTGTTTAACATTGTTGTGGTTATTACTATTGTTATTGATGTTGTTGGATAGGACAGAGAGAAATGGAGAGAGGAGGGGAAAACAGAGTAGGAGAGAAAGACAGACACCTGCAGACCTGCTTTACCACTTGTGAAGCGACTCCCCTGCAGGTGGGGAGCTAGGGGCTCAAACCGGGATGCTCAAGCCGGTCCCTGCGCTTTGCGCCACATGTGCTTAACCCCCCAGGCTACCGCCCGACTCCCTTCCCTCTCAATTTCTCTTGTTTATAAAAAACAAAAAAAAACCTCTCTGGTTCTCTCTCCCCACTACCACTAAGAAATATTTTAAATAAATAGTTAATGGAACACTGGACTTGTAAACATGAATTCCTGAGTTCAGTTCCTGGTTTTGCATGTTCTACAGTGATGTTCTAGTTCTCTTGATCACTAATAAATATATTTTTTAATTTTTATTTTATTTATTTAGGATAGATACAGAAATTAAGAGGAGAGGAGGAGATAGGGAGAGAGCCAGAGAGACCCCTGTAGCCCTGCTTCACCACTCATGAAGCTTTCCTCCCGAAGGTGGGGACCAGGGGCTTGAACCAAGGTCCTTGCACACTGTAATGTGTGCGCGTAACCAGGTGTGCCACCACCTGGCCCCAATAAATTTTTTTTCTATTTTTTTCATTAGGACAGAAAATTGAAATAGGAGGAAAGAGAGACTTTAGCACACCTGTTTCACTACTTGTGAAACATCCCCGCTGCAGGTGGGGAGCAGGGGCTTGGATCTGGATCCCTGTGTTTGGTAATGTGTGTGCTTAACTGGGTGCACCACCACCCAGCCCTAATTTATTTTTTTTTTCAATTTCTCCTCTGTCACAAGAGCAGGTCAGATTTTACCTTGGGAGGATAGCTTGGTTATATAGAATACTTTCATGCCTGAGGTTCTGAGGTCCCAGGTTAAAAAAAATAATAAAAGAGGATGGGGGTAGATAGCATAATATTTATGCAAATTATTATGAAAATACTTTAATGCCTGAGGCTCCAAAGTCCCAGGTTCAATCCCCACACCACCATAAACCATGCGTGTGTACCGCAAAAGGATCCTGGTTTGAGCCCCTGGCTCCCCACCTGCGGGGGGTCACTTTACAAGTGGTGAAGGAAGTCTGCAGGTGTCCCTCTTATTTTTTATTGGATAGAGACAGAAATTGAGAAAGACACCTGCAGCCCTGCTTCACCACTCATGAAGCTTTTCCCCTGCAGGTGGGGACCAGAGGCTTGAACCTGGGTCCTTGTGCACTATAGTGTGTGTGCTTAACCAGGTGCGCCACCCGTGGCCCCAGGTGTCTCTCTTTATCTCTCCCTCTCTACCTTCCCCTCCTCTTTCAATTTCTCTGTCTTATCTAATAAAATAGAAAAAAAATGGTAGTGCAGGCAACGAGTCACAGCAATAACCCTGAAGGCGAAAAAAAGAAAAGTGAAACCTTGGAAGCAGTGAGATAGCTCACCTGGGAGGGTGCCTGCTTTGCCATGATACACCCACCACGTGGGAGCAGTACAGCCCACTGGGGGCAGCTCTGGTACTCTGGTAGAGAACATGATGGCTGTGCACAAAGGTCTTTCATGCCTAAGGCTTTAAGGTTCCAGGTCCACTCCCCAGCACCATCATAGGCCAGAGTGCTCTGGTAAAAAACAAAATAAGTAAATAAGAATTTAAAACAAGATTTATTAAGCAAAAAAGACTTCTCAATTAAACCTTATTAAAGTGACAGTTTTAGCCATTGGCTCTTCTGCCTCCTTTATTTTCTTCTAATGCACAATGAGATTACTTCTAGCCCAGTTCAGAAAGTCTGTTTAGTTGGACAGATCATCATGAGAACTCTAGCATCTCCAGAGCCTTATTACTAGGAGTCTGGCTTTAAGGAGCAGTGGGCAGCTGGTTAGTGTCACAACTTTCCCCACCCCTGCTAAATCATAGTCATGTGTATTCTCTGCAAGATTTCCCATAATTGACATCAGAAATACTGATAGGGGCAGGCTGGGAAAGAGCATACATCGTAGTGTGAGGTTCCAGGTTCAAGCCTCTGAGACCATATGGGGGGCACAGGAGCAAACTCCACAGTTGGTGGGGAAGTTCTGTGCTTTCCTTCTCTCATGTCTATTTCTGAAATCAAAGAATGAAAATATCATCCTAGGATCAATATAGTTGCATATATGTAATCCCCCTCATTACACACACACACACACACACACACACACACGGTCTAAAATATATCAAGGGCCCAGTGGGTAAAGTGCTGGACTCCTGTGTATGAGGTCCCAAATTTGACACCTGGCATTGCATATGCCAGAGTGACACTCTGCTTCTTACATACATAGACACATTCTCAAGAACCACTTTTGTGGAGAATAGTGACTTTTTTTTTTTTCTGAGAAAGCATCACCCTGGCATATGTGAAGCTAGGGATTGAACACAAGACTTCACGCTTGAGAGCTCAATGCTTTATCCACTAGACCACCTTCCAGGGAAAGACGTTTCTTTAAAGTACAAATTTAGGGGCTGGGTGGTACACCTGCTTGAGCGCACATGTTACAATGCACAAGGACCCAGGTTCAAGCTCCTGGTACGCATCTGCTGAGTGAAAGCTTTGCAACTTATGAAGCAGGGATGGAGGTGTGTGTGTCTCTTTCTCCCTCTCTAGCTCCCCCTTCCCTCTTGATTTCTGGTTGTCTCTATCAAATATAATTTAAAAAATTTAAAGTATAAATTTAGAGGTGTTTGGGCCATCAGAGTCAACTAGCATATTCATTCATCTTAGAGTACTTATTTTAGATAGAGACAGAGAATTAGAGAATGAGGAGGGAGAGAAAGACATCAGCAACACTGTTTCACTGCTTGTGAATCTTCCCTCCTACAAGCAGGGACCAGGGACTTGAACCTGGATTCTTGTGTATTGTATGTGCTCTACCACATGCACAAATGCCTGGTCCCTGAAGTATGAGTTTTAATTGAGAATTTTAATTACTTACAGTGTTTTTTCATTTGTCCACATTTCTAGTACTAGTTTCTTTTTTCTCCAAGTGTTTTTGCCAAGTCTTGAAGCTTACATGATTCTACCACTCCTGGGAAACTTTTTTTTTTTTTGATAGAAAATGAGAGACTGAAAAGGGGAGAGACACCACAACACTGCTCCACTGCTCATGAAGCTTGCTTTGAGTTGGTGCTCCCACATGGTGACTCGGGGAGTGAATTTGGGTCCTTATAAATGCTACTGTGTGCTTTATCATGTGAGTTATCGCCTGGCTAGATAACTTTATTTTTTAAGATTTTATTTACTTATGAGAAAGACAGGAGAGGAAGAACCAAACATCACTATAGTACATGTGCTGCTGGAGATTGAACTCAAGACCTCACACTTGAAAGTCCAGTGCTTGGGAGGTGGGCAGTAGCGGGTGGTAGCGCAGCAGATGAAGCACACATGGTTCAAAGCGCCAGGATCAGCACAATTATCCCGGTTTGAGCCCCTGACTCCCCACCTGCAGGGGGCGTCACTTCACAGGGAATGAAGCACATCTGCAGGTGTCTGTCTTCCCCCTCCTCTCTTGATTTCTCTCTGTCCTATCCAAAAAAAAAAGTCCAATTCTTTATCCACTGTGCCACCTCCCAGACCATAACTATGTAATTTTAATACTATGTATTTTTCTATAATACTGTATTCTTATTTTTAAATAAATAATTACTTTTTTCAGCCTTCTATTTCTGTACTTTGGAATTTTTATTTTTGTTTTTTATTTTTTTCCCCAGCAATTTTAAACATTATTTAGGAAAATTGAGAACACCCACATGTTGTACACATGGGCCAAGAGAGAGAGAGACTCAGAGCCCTTACTCACATATTGGCAGGCTCACCTAGGCAAAGAGTTTTTTTTGTTTTTGATTTTCATTTATTTTAATGAGAGAAAAAGATACATAAAAAGAGGGGCTGAAGGGAGTCGGGCTGTAGCGCAGCGGGTTAAGCGCAGGTGGCGCAAAGCACAAGGACCGGCATAAGGATCCCTGTTCGAGCCGCCAGCTCCCCACCTGCAGGGGAGTCGCTTCACAGGCGGTGAAGCAGGTCTGCAGGTGTCTATCTTTCTCTCCTCCTCTCTGTCTTCCCCTCCTCTCTCCATTTCTCTCTGTCCTATCCAACAACGACAACAACAATAATAACTACAACAATAAAACAAGGGCAACAAAAGGGAATAAATAAAATAAATATTTAAAAAAAAAAGAGGGGCTGAATGGTGGCATATTTGGTTGAGCACACATGTTACAATGAGCAAGGACCCAGGTTTGAACCCCTGGTCCCTACCTGCAGGGGGAAAGCTTTGCAAGTGATGAAGCAGAGCTGCAGGTGTCTCTCTCCTTCTCTATCACCCCCTTCCTTCTCAATTTCTGGCTGTCTCTATCCAATAAATAATAATAAAAAGATACATAGAAGGGGGGAGAGAGAGACCCTGAGACTGGAGCACTATTCAGCTCTGGTTTATGGTAGTACTGAGGACTGAACCTGGGGTCTTGGCACGTCAGGCATGAAAGTCTTCTGCATAGCTATACATTACCTCCCCAGCCCTATAGTACTATATTCTTTTTTTTCATAATCACAAATATGTTTATTGAACAGTGGAATGGTAGAAAAGAGAATGAAGGGGGCCGGAGGTGCACCTGGTTAATTAAGTGCACGTTATAGTGCACAAGGACCCAGGTTCGAGCACCTAGTGCCCACCTGCAGGGAGAAAGCTTCACAAGTGGTGAAGCAGTGCTATATTCTTAACCTCCATTTTTACATGTGGATAATCAGATTTTTTGGCTTTTCAGGTATGGAAAGACCAGAGGATTCAACTGAAGATGAACTGGGCTAGATCATGCTAGCAGAAGTAGAGAGAGAAATCCTTAGACATACTCCCCCATCAGCTACATGTACACAAACTATTTTTCTTTTTTTTTAATTTTATGTTTATTTTCCCTTTTGTTGCCCTTGTTTTGTTGTTGTTGTAGTTATTATTGTTATTATTGATGTAGTCATTGTTAGGACAGAGAAAAATGGAGAGAGGAGGGGTTACAAAGAGGAGGAAAGAAAGACACCTGGGGACTTCCGGAGATGGAGCTACGAGCAGCAGATCTCTTTCTCTCCTCTCCTCTCCTCTCCTCTCCTCTCCTCTCCTCTCCTCTCCTCTCCTCTCCTCTCCTCTCCTCTCCTAGATCAACTAGGAATACCAAAGGAGACCCACCCAGGACAACAAGACAGGACTAGAATGACCACAGGAACTCACTAAATCACCGGTGAGTATAAACACGTGTGGCTGGTGACAGAGAGGAGAGAGGAGCCTAAGGAGAGATTAAGTGACTGCTAACAGTTCATCAGTTTTATCAGTTGAGACACCACCTCCAGTCTGCTCCACCAACAAGGGGACAGCTGAAGGGAGGAGAGGACTCCCCAGAGACTCACCAAGTGCAACTCTGAGTCTCCATTGCTACTACCCTCAGAATCTTCAGCAGCAACAGGGAGGGACACCAGGGGACAGAGATCTAACCAGGAAACTCAGGAGAAGACCTATACCTCGGTGGCATAGCTGAGGGGCTGTGAAAGTCTCTTTGCATAACCACTGGATTATCTCTGCCACACCCTGCTTTATCTCTTGGTCAGGAGTCAGTGATTAAGCTAAGAAGCCTATTGATAGTTTAAAAGCCCTCAGGCTCCCATAGCCTACAGGGAAGAAAAAAAAAAAAAAGAGGCTTTTAAACCACTGAGCTCCAACTCAGGGATTGAAACAACTGTTAACTTCCACCACTGTGAACCCTTCAATTAACTTACTTAGACACAAGTCAATCCAGGCAATAGTGTTCAATAATTTGAAAAGTACTGATAAAGGGAACTCATAACATAATATATAAAATGGTTAAAACAACAAGAAAAAATATTGGAGAATCAAACCAGGACAAGAGTCCAGCTATAAGTCCTCCAGAGGGTGAAGCACAAAATAACGAGTTCAACATCCAAACATTAGCTAAGGAAATAATAACAGGAGTGAGTAAAGAATTTGAAAAAATTGTAATCAGAAATGCAGGAACAACAAATGAGAATATGGAAGAAAATACGAATTATCTCATGGTTATTAGAGAGCTGAAAGCTGAAATCGCTGAGCTAAGAATACAACTAGCTGAACAAGCTAAAACAGTATCAGAGCAGGGCAACAAAATAGATGAACTCCAGAAAACAGTAGAGGGCAGAGAAAATAGAATCAATGAGGCTGAAGACAGAATTAGCAAGATAGAGGATGAATTAGAGACAACTAAAAAAGAAGAGATCTCAAAAAGAGATTAAGAGATGCTGAAAACAACAACAGAGTCCTATGGAATGACTTCAAAAGAAACAATATACGCATTATTGGCTTACCAGAGGAAGAAAGAGAAGGAGAGGAAGAAAGCATTTTCCAGGCCATAGTAGCTGAAAACTTCTCTAGTCTAGACAACATCAAAGATATAAAAATTCAAGAAGCACAGAGGGTCCCAAACAGAATTAACCCAGACCTAAAGACACCAAGACATGTCATACTTACAATGGAAAGGAATAAGGATAAAGAAAGGATCCTGAAGGCTGCAAGAGAAAAACAAAGAGTCACCTACAAAGGAAAACCCATAAGATTAGCAGCAGACTTCTCCATACAAACACTACAGGCCAGAAGAGAATGGCAAGATATCTATCGAGTGCTCAATGAGAAAGGCTTTCAGCCAAGAATACTATATCCTGCTAGACTGTCATTCAGACTAGATGGAGGCATCAAAACCTTCTCAGACAAGCAACAGTTGAAGGAATCAACCATCATCAAGCCTGCCCTGAAAGAAGTTCTGAAAGGTCTCCTATAAACAACCAGACCACCACAAATAGAACATATATCAAAACACTCTAAAATTCTACAAGAATGGCGTTAAAATATCTTCAATCTTTGATATCAATAAATGTCAGTGGCCTGAATTCACCTATTAAAAGACACAGAGTAGGAAGATGGATCAGAAAACAAAACCGAACAATATGCTGTCTACAGGATACTCACCTAACTCAACAAGACAAACACAGACTTAAAGTGAAAGGATGGAAAACTATCATACAAGCCAATGGCCCACAAAAAAGGGCAGGAACAGCTATTCTCATATCTGACATGATAGACTTTAAAATAGATAAGATTAAAAAAGATAGGAATGGACACTACTTAATGCTCAGAGGATCAGTCAATCAAGAGGACTTAACAATTATTAACATCTATGCACCCAATGAGAAGCCATCTAAATACATCAAACGTCTACTGAAAGAGCTACAGCAATATATTAACAGTAACACAATCATAGTAGGGGACTTCAACACCCCACTCTCTCAACTTGACAGATCATCCAGGCAGAAAATCAATAAAGACATAAGGGAGCTAAATGAAGAGATAGATAAACTAGAACTATTGGACATTTTCAGAGTCATTCATCCCAAGAAACTAGAATACACATTTCACTCAAATCCACATGGGTCATTCTCAAGGATAGACCATATGTTAGGCCACAAAGACAGCATTAGCCAATTCAAGAGCATTGAAATCATCCCAGGCATCTTCTCAGACCACAGTGGAATTAAACTAACACTTAACAATCAATAAAAGATTAGTAACAGTCCCAAAATGTGGAAGCTCAATAGTACACTTCCTAACAACTTCTGGATCAAAGAGGAAATCAAGGAAGAAATCAAAATGTTTCAAGAGTTCAATGAAAATGAAGACACAAGCTATCAAAATATGTGGGACACAGCTAAAGCAGTCCTAAGAGGGAAGTTCATAGCTATACAAGCACACATTAGGAAACAAGAAAAAGCACAAACAGCCTGATGGCACATCTTAAAGACCTAGAAGAAGAACAACAAAGGAACCCTAAAGTAACCAGAAGGACAGAAACCACTATAGTTAGGGCAGAAATAAATAACATTGAGAATAGGAAAACCATACAAAAGATCAACGGAAGTAAATGTTGGTTCTTCGAAAGAGTAAACAAAATCGACAAACCTTTAGCCAGAATCACAAAACAAAAAAGGGAGAAGACCCAAATAAATCGGATAGTAAATGAAAGAGGAGATATCACAACAGACACCGCAGAAATTCAACATATCATGCGAGGCTTCTATGAACAACTATATGCCACCAAGCTAAAGAACCTGGAAGAAATGAATGATTTCCTAGATACCTACCAACTTCCAAAACTAAGTAAAGAGGAAGTGGATAACATGAACAGGCCCATCACAGCTAATGAAATTGAAACAGTTATCAAAAATCTCCCCAGAAATAAAAGTCCTGGACCAGATGGTTTTACAAATGAATTCTACAAAACCTTCAAAGAAGAACTAACACCTCTACTTTTAAAAGTCTTCCAGAAGATTGAAGACACTGGAATACTCCCTGCCAGCTTCTATGAAGCCAACATCACTCTGATACCGAAAGCAGACAGGGACACAACCAAAAAAGAAAACTACAGACCAATATCTCTGATGAACATAGATGCGAAAATATTGAACAAAATTCTAACCAACCAGATACAGCAGTATATCAAAAAGATTGTTCATCATGACCAAGTGGGGTTTATCCCAGGCATGCAAGGTTGGTTTAATATACGTAAATCAATCAATGTGATCCACCACATCAACAAAAGCAAGACCAAAAACCGCATGGTCATATCAATAGATGCAGAGAAAGCCTTTGACAAAATACAACATCCCTTTATGATCAAAACACTACAAAAAATGGGAATAGATGGAAAATTCCTCAAGATAGTGGAGTCTATATATAGCAAACCTACAGCCAACATCATACTCAAAGGTGAAAAACTGGAAGCATTTCCACTCAGATCAGGTACTAGACAGGGCTGCCCACTATCACCATTACTATTCAACATAGTGTTGGAAGTTCTTGCCATAGCAATCAGGCAGGAGCAAGGAATTAAAGGGATACAGACTGGAAGAGAAGAAGTTAAATTCTCCTTATTTGCAGATGACATGATAGTATACATGGAAAAACCTAACGAATCCAGGAAGAAGCTTTTGGAAATCATCAGGCAATACAGTAAGGTGTCAGGCTATAAAATTAACATTCAAAAGTCAGTGGCATTCCTCTATGCAAACACTAAGTTAGAAGAAATTGAAATCCAGAAATCAATTCCTTTTACTATAGCAACAAAAACAATAAAATATCTAGGAGTAAATCTAACCAAGGAAATGAAAGACTTGTATACTGAAAATTATGAGTCACTACTCAAAGAAATTGAAAAAGACACAAAGAAGTGGAAAGATATTCCATGATCATGGGTTGGAAGAATTAACATCATCAAAATGAATATATTACCCAGAGCCATCTACAAATTTAATGCTATCCCCATCAAGATCCCAAGCACATGTTTTAGGAGAATAGAACAAATGCTACAAATGTTTATCTGGAACCAGAAAAGACCTAGAATTGCCAAAACAATCTTGAGAAAAAAGAACAGAACTGGAGGCATCACACTCCCAGATCTCAAACTGTATTATAGGGCCATTGTCATCAAAACTGCTTGGTACTGGAACATGAATAGACACACTGACCAGTGTAATAGAATTGAGAGCCCAGAAATGAGGCCCCACAACTATGGACATCTTATCTTTGACAAAGGGGCCCAGACTATTACATGGGGAAAGCAGAGTCTCTTCAACAAATGGTGTTGGAAACAATGGGTTGGTTGAAACATGCAGAAGAATGAAACTGAATCACTGTACTTCACCAAATACAAAAGTAAATTCCAAGTGGATCAAGGACTTGGATGTTAGACCACAAACTATCAAATACGTAGAAGAAAATATTGGCAGAACTTTTTTTTTTTTTTTTCAATTTCTGCTTTGCGTTTCTACTTTTTTTTTTTTTTACATGCATAACATTCCCCAGATTCCCATTTAGCAATACAACCCCCACTATGTCATTCATCATTTTTCATGGACCTGTATTCTCCCCACCCACCCACCCACCCCAGAGTGTTTTACTTTGGTGTAATACTCCAATTCCATTTCAGGTTCGACTTGTGTTTTCTTTTCTAATCTTGTTTTTCAACTTCGGCCTGAGAGTGAGATCATCCCATATTCATCCTTCTGTTTCTGACTTATTTCACTCAACATGATTTTTTCAAGGTCCATCCAAGATCGGCTGAAAACGGTGAAGTCACCATTTTTTTACAGCTGAGTAGTATTCCATTGTGTATATATACCACAACTTGCTCAGCCACTCATCTGTTGTTGGACACCTGGGTTGATTCCAGGTTTTGGCTATTACAAATTGTGCTTGGCAGAACTTTTTTCTGCATAAATTTTAAAGACATTTTCAATGAAATGAATCCAATTACAAGGAAGACTAAGGCAAGTATAAACCTATGGGACTACATCAAATTAAAAAGCTTCACAGCAAAAGAAACCACTACCCAAACCAAGAGACCCCTCACAGAATGGGAGAAGATCTTTACATGTCATACATCAGATAAGAGTTTAATAACCAACATATATAAAAAGAGCTTGCCAGACTCAACAACAAGACAACAAATAACCCCATCCAAAAATGGGGGGAGGACTTGGACAGAATCTTCACCACAGAAGAGATCCAAAAGGCCGAGAAACACATGAAAAAATGCTCCAAGTCTCTGATTGTCAGAGAAATGCAAATCAAGACAACAATGAGATATCACTTCACTCCTGTGAGAATGTCATACATCAGAAAAGGTAACAGCAGCAAATGCTGGAGAGGGTGTGGGGTCAAAGGAACCCTCCTGCACTGCTGGTGGGAATGTCAATTGGTCCAACCTCTGTGGAGAACAGTCTGGAGAACTCTCAGAAGGCTAGAAATGGACCTACCCTATGACCCTGCAATCCCCCTCCTGGGGATATATCCTAAGGAACTCAACACATCCATCCAAAAAGATCTGTGTACACATATGTTCTTGGCAGCACAATTTGTAATAGCCACAACCTGGAAGCAACCCAGGTGTCCAACAACAGATGAGTGGCTGAGCAAGTCGTGGTATATATACACAATGGAATACTACTCAGCTGTAAAAAATAGTGACTTCACCGTTTTCAGCCGATCTTGGATGGACCTTGGAAAAATCATGTTGAGTGAAATAAGTCAGAAACAGAAGGATGAATATGGGATGATCTCACTCTCAGGCAGAAGTTGAAAAACAAGATTAGAAAAGAAAACACAAGTAGAACCTGAAATGGAATTGGCATATTGCCCCCAAGTAAAAGACTCTAGGGTGGGTGGGTGGGGAGAATACAGGTCCATGAAGGACGATAAATGACATAGTGGGGGTTGTATTGTTAAATGGGAAACTGGGGAATGTTATGTATGTACAAACTATTGTATTTACTGTTGAATGTAAAACATTAATTCCCCAATAAAGAAATAAATTTAAAAAAAAATAAGAGTAACAAAAGTGGGAAAAAAATTAAATTTAATTTAAAAAAAGAAAAAAAAAGTAGCTGAGGGTGTGTGTGTGTGTGTCTGCATCGCTCTAAAAAATAAAAAAAGGGAGTCAGGTGGTAGCGCAGTGGTTAAGCACATGTGTTGCAAAGCACAAGGACCAGCGTAAGGATCCCGGTTCGAGCCCCCAACTCCCCACCTGTCATTTCACAGGCGGTGAAGCAGGTCTCAGGTGTCTCTCTCTCTCCCCCTCTCTGTTTTCCCCTCCTCTCTCCATTTCTCTCTGTCCTAACAGCGACATCAATAACAACAAACGATAATAACTACAACAATAAAAAAACAAGGGCAACAAAAGGGAAAATTAAAAAAAAAAAAAAAAGCAGCTGAGCATGAGTGATAGAGAAGCTGTCCTTTAACACCTTCGTGGAAGAAGGCTCTTATGGGACCTCAGCCCACACTTACTAAATTTATTTTACAAGCAAGGATCACTACTTAAAATGCAGTCCCTTCTTTCTGTAGTTGAGTTTAACCTTGATCCCCATTTCTCTACCCATAGAATGTGGGAGTAAGGAGGGCTGGGGAGATAGCATGGTATTTATGCAAAAGACTTTCATACCTGAGGCTCCAAAGTTTCCACACCACCATAAAGCACACAGGGGGCCGGGCAGTAGCACAACGGGTTAAGGGCACATGGCGCAAAGCGCAAGGAGCTGCCTAAGGATCTCAGTTCAAGCCCCTGGCTCCCCACCTGCAGGGGGGTTGCTTCATCAGTGGTGAAGCAGGTCTGCAGGCATCTATTATTCTCCCTACCTCTCTGTCTTCCCCTCCTCTCTCAATTTCTTTCTGTCGTAGCCAACTACAAAAGCAATGACAACAATAACAAGGGCAACAAAATGGGAAAAATGGCCGCCAGGAGCAGTGGATTCAAAGTGCAGGCACCGAGCCCCAGCAATAACCCTGGAGACAAAATAAGTAAATAAATAAAATACATAAAATAATGTGGTAATAAGTACTATGAACATAGAAATATGAAGAGTGGTCAAGGAAGTGGCATAGTGGATAAAGCACTGGACTCTCCTGAGTTTGATCCCCAGCAGCACATGTACCAGTGATGTCTGGTTCTCTCTCTCCTATTTTTCTCATGAATAAAATCTTTAAAAGGGGGAGGGGCAGGAGGTGGCGCACTTGGTTAAGTGCACGCACTACAGTGCACAAGGACCTGTTCAAGCCCCTGGTCCCCACCTGCAGGGGGGAAGCTTCACAGGGCTGCAGGTTTCTGTCTCTCCTCTCCTCTCAATTTCTGTCTCTATCCAATAATAAATTTTTAAAAAATTAAAAAAAAAAAAAAAGAACAGGAATAACTAAGGCTTGGTCAGGTGGCCCTCACAGCTCCAAACAATCACTTTAGGCTTTATTAAACTAGACTGCAGGCTATCTTTCATTGGTAGGGAAAGCATGAGGACCAGATTACTGTGTCTATATTCTTTGCATAGCTGGCATGCTCATCTCCATTCTTTTTGTTAATTTTATTTTTCTTATATTCGATAGGACAGAGAAATTAAGAGGGCAGGAGATAGGGAGAGAGACACCCATAGTACGGTTTCACAGTTCATAAAACTTGCCCCCATGCAGAGGGGGTCTGGGAGCCTGAGCCCGGGTCCTTGAGCATGGTAACGTGTGCTCAACCAAGTCTGGCACCTTCTGGCCCCTCCAAATTTAACACAGCACTGCAGCAGAATTTTTTGTTTTTGTTTTATTTCTAGGGTTATTGCTGGGGCTTGCTAACCTGCACTAGGAATCAGCTGCTCCTGGAGGCCTTTTTTTTCCCCCTCATTTAAAAAAAAAATTATTTATTCCTTTGTTGCCCTTGTTTTTTTATTGTTGTTGATATTGATGTCGTCATTATTGGATAGATAGGACAGAGAGAAATGGAGAGAGGAGGGAAGACAGAGGGGGAGAAAAAGACAGACACCTGCAGACCTGCTTCACTGCCTGTGAAGCGACACCCCTGCAGGCGGGGAGCTGGGGGCTCGAACCGGGATCCTTATGCCGGTCGTTGCGCTTCGCGCCTTGGGTGCTTAACCCACTGTGCTACCGCCCGACTCCCTTTTCCCTAATTAAAAAAAAATTATATTTATTTGTATTTATTTTTCCCTTTTGTTGCCCTTGTTTTAGTTATTGTTGTTGTAGTTGATGTCATCATTGTTAAATAGGACAGTGAGAAATGAGAGAGGAGGGGAAGAGAGAAGGGGAGAGAAAGATAGACACCTGCAGACCTGCTTCACCGCCTGTGAAGCGACTCCCCTGCAGGTGGGAGGCTGGGGGCTCAAACTGGGATCCTTATGCTGGTCCTTGCTTCGCACTACCTGGCTTAACCCGCTGCACTTCCGCCCGACTCCCCTCCCCTCATATTTTTATAGAGAAATTGGGGAGTCGGGCGGTAGCGCAGCAGTTTAAGCGCATGTGGTGCAAAGTGCAAGGACCAGCATGTAAGGACGCCGGTTCGAGTCCCTGGCTCCCCACCTGCAGGGGAGTCGCTTCACAAGTGGTGAAACAGTTCTGCAGGTGTCTTTCTCTCCTCCCTCTCTCGATTTCTGTCAAAAAAAAAGAGAGAGAGAGAGAAATCGAGAGAGGAGGGGGAAGATAGAGAGGGGGAGAGATAAGATACCCGCAGACCTGCTCCACTGCTTGTGAATTGACCTCCCTCAGGTGATAAGATACCCGCAGACCTGCTCCACTGCTTGTGAATTGACCTCCCTCAGGTGGGGAGCCCGGATCCTTGCGCTTCCCACCATGTATGCTTAACCTGGTGTGCTACCACCCAGCCCCCCTATAGCAGGATCTTTACCATTGTGAATCACTGGCAAATGGCCAACCCTCCAAATACTGGGTGGTTACCAACTTCAGCTGAAAAGACATCAGTTTCACTTTCTATTCTCAAAAAACTGTACAGACAGGCCAGAATGCTTGGTCACAATGTTGGTACACTAATCACATGTGGGGACATGAAAAGGAAGAATGGCGGATGAGAGACCAGGTGGGTTCTTTCCCCATTTAAGGACTCAGTAGTATTAAGGTTTCACGTTTCTAAGTCCTGGAGAGGAATCTAGCTCTGAAACTGAGCCTGTCTTAAGCATAAGCACAGTGTTTTCAATAAAACATTTTTATTCTGTACAATATATATGTATATTTAAATATATGTATTTATTTATATATAATATGTACACATGTATGCAGAGAAACCTCAAACAAATCCCTGAGTCCATGGGAACCCAGGACATTAACAAATGGAAAGGAGGGAGCCCATGCCCTAAAGAATAGGAAATATGGCAACATCTTTCCCTTTCCTCCAGGTTCCCTGCAACAGAGGGAAAGGGAGAATCACGGCAAATCACTGAAACAAGAGAACATAGATGGGAGCAGGGGGAAGGGTGGCAGGGTGGGAGCCACAGCTGCCAAGTCTGGGAAACATACAGTTTGATCCAGCATGAAAACTTATTAAGATCATTGTAGAAGAGGGGATAAGACCAGTTGACATGCAGCTGACCTTCGGTATGCCAAGCCTCAGCCTGGCAGCCCCACACCTGGGCCAGCACAACAAATAGCACCTGTGGGGCACATGAGAGGAGAAACTGGGGAAATGGCCCTTGAGTGAAGAGAAGGGAAAGGAAGTCGAGGAATAGGCTTCATGTCTCAGCAAGGGACGGGAGCACTGACATTCACTGTCCCTGTTTCCTTTCTTCAGGCCCTGGGCCACCACGTGGCTGGGAGAGGTCTTTTATCCGTGGCCAAGTAGAGATGGGCAACTCTCATGGCCTTGAGAAGAGGTATAGATAAAAGGAGTGCTTTTGAGGGCCACCCCCCAGTCGCCATGACAATTCCTGAAGTATCGGGACCACTCAGGTGAATCATGCCCCGTCCCGACGATGGTGCTGAAGTGGCAGTGGTGGCCAGCTCGCTCCAGCAGACAGACAATGGCATTGCTGGGGTTGATGAGCCAACCAGACACACTGTTGTTGAGGACTGCCCCGAATTCTCCTGTCTTCTCCCTTAGGGCTGCCCCTCCCTGGCCAAACCAAGCTTGGCACCTCTCCAGAATTGGCAGGAAGCAAGTGGTAGAGAGCACCCCTCTCTCCCTAGCCTATTAACACACAGAACTGCCAGGGGTGCGGGGCGGGCAGCATGACCAGAAGTCACCTTATATATTGCAGGGACAGCAACAGCATGTTGGCTGCTGGGAGAGAGTTCAGAAGCCCCTGTTGGCCTGGGCCTCTCCGGCCGTGATGGCTTGCACATCAGTGACATGGCCGATGCCCTTGGTGACACCCTCCCGGAACAGCAGCTTGGCGCCCACTTTCAGGTACTCGGGGTGTTTCATGAAGCGGAACCGTACCACTGCTTTCTCCCCTGTCCGCAGCTTGTCCTGCAGCAGAGATGCAGTCCCAGCTCTGGCCAGTGCCTCCCTTCCCACTCATGGCCACCCTTGGCTTTCCACCCCTGGGATGCTGCCACCTTCTACCCACCCCAAGTGAGGTTCTATCCCCTTTGTGGGGTCAGGGAGTTATTCCCTGAGACTGGGACCAAGCCTCTCTCCCTTCTAGATGTAGGGTTCCTGGAAAAACAGGAGCATGGCTGGGCCCGTCTCACCTTGGCATGGATCTTTTCCACCACTGCTGTCTGACGGACATTGCCCACATGGACTGTCACCTGGAAGCCTCGCCGGAAGGTAGTGGCATGGAATAGCAAGACTATCTCAGCCTCGAACACCGAGCAGATAGTGGGGTTCATCTCAGGGCTCACCATCACCATGCCCTGAGGAGGGACAGCCCCCAGATCCACGAAGGGCAGATCTCAAATTAGTCTCTCCCTCCCCAGCTACCCTCACAACTTTCAGCTCATCTATTTGCTCTTCCTCTAGGGCTCCAAATACAAAGATCTCAGTAGAGGGTCCAGGTGGTGGTTCACCTGGTAAGTGTACATGTTACAATGCACAAGGACCCAGGTTCAAGCCCCTGGCCCCCCACCTGTAGGGGAGAAAGCTTCATGAGCTATGAAGGTCTGCAGGTATCTCTCTGTGTCTCTCCCTCTCTAGCTCCCCATTCCTTCTCAATTTCTGTTTCTATCCAAAATAAATATAAAATTTTTAAAAAATTAAAAAAATAAAATCTCAGCAGACAATGTTCCTCATAGAGGGAATCCTTTACCCACCTCCCATGCCCTTTAACTCTTTCAATGCTGGATATGTTTAGGGTCCTGGACCCTCAGGTTGCACCCCAGTGATTTCTATTTAGGGAACTGCGCTTTTGGAGTATTCAGACCTTTTCCACACATGGACTGCGCGTAATCAGCTTCTTGAGTTTTGGGTTAGAGGCCATGTCTCCTTTGGACTCCTCTGAAGCACCTGAGGTGGCACTTCATTCAAGTAGCCAGCCTCCCGGGCACAACCCACCCACCCACCCACCTCACCTTGCGAAGGAGCGCTCGGTCAAAGTCCCCGAGGGCCAATGTGGCAGCCTGACCAGCTCGCAGCACTCGACAGGCAGAGCGGTTGCGCTGGATGCTGCATACTCTCAGCTCCAGGAAGCAGCCATCGTCCGTGGGGCCCACCACCAGCTGGTCTCCCTCACGGCAAATCCCACTGCAGCCCGGAGGGCAGGTTGCACAGTGTCAGCTGAGGCTCCTTTACCACCTCCTCTGCTTGGTCACCCTGAGTATCCCTTCCCTTCTAAGGCTGAGTCCCTCAGGTGGGGAAGAGACCCTACACCCCGACTTGAAGGCAGGGAGATGAGTGCCCTGCCCTGAAGCCCAGAGCTGAGAAAAGCCAGCAGCGACAGCTGGCAGAGAGGAATCTGCTGGTCTGACACTGAATACCTGATGCCTGAATTCAAGAGCAAGTTATCCTCTTTGGTTTCAACCATCTGCTCAGAGCTTCAACCATCTTAAAGGAACTTGTTTTCCTACTTGGAGACGAAATACATTCTAGGTTTTTCTCCTTGAAACCCACACTTCCCCATCAAGGGCCTGGAGATTCCCAGTGAGGAGCAAAACTGTTTCCTCCCTCCTAAAGCAACAGGCTACCTCTCTCAGCTCTTCAGATGGTGAAACCCTCATCTGCAAACAAGCACATCCTCTAGAAGGATTCTGTTCAATTCCAGGGCCTTCTCTGGGACGGGATGTCTGAGTTTATGGGTGCGTGAATGCTGAGGGGTGGGAAGCAGGCAGGGAAATTCACCTGGAAAGTGTCCCTCCAACAACTGTCCCCACCTCTGGCACTGTGTAGATTTCATCCACCTAGGGGCAAAGAAAATTCTGTCAAATGACCTGCCAACCATAGGGTGGCAGCCCCAAAATCTCCCAGCATGTGTGGGGCTCAGTCCACATCTGTCCCTGTTAGCTCCCCAGCTCACATCCACTCATGAAGGGGCCAGTTACCTGGAATTCTGTCAGCTGCTGCATGAGTTCTTCCTGCTCTTTGCTGTTGGTGAGTGGTGGCAAGATATTTAGAAAGACTTTGAGCAGATCCAGACTCTCTCCAGACACGCTGGACAGTGTGAAGATAGGGGTGACACTACAGAGGGAGGCATGGAATGGACAGAGGAGGAAAGCTCAACCAGGAAGCAGACGTGAGAGCCGCATGCACGGAAAGGTAAGTCTCTCCCATCTGCTAACTTTCTCAGGATCTCTGGACCCTCCCTCCAAGCCAGTCACAGAATACAGCATGTGAAGCCCATCCCAATGCCCAAAGGAGATGGTGAAGGCCTAGCACAGTACTTCATCTCCAGGGCCCCACACATGAGCAATGCTCAAAGCTGGTGTGGAGGGAAAGGCTGAGATTCCCTCCCACAATCTCATCAACAAGCACAGAGCCAGAAAAGGCCAGAATGGGTTTGGTCCTGGGGAAAACACCATGCTCCAGGGCAGCCTTCCCTGTGGGTGAGGGATCAGAACAGCTTACTTGGGTGACTGGGCAAACTGCTGGGCAGCAGTGACAGCATCATCCTCAGAGGTGACCAGCATGGGGACCTTGTGGCAGCCAGGCTGTTTCAGGACCCGCTCGAGCTGCCGTACTGTCCTCTCCACTGTGGTCTTGGCGCACAGATCCACCTTGCTGACCACGATGAAGAAGGGCACTTTCAGGGCCAGGGCCAGTCCTAGGTGTTCTCTTGTGGTGCCAGCTGCCCCCGAAAAGAAAAGCAGGAGGCAGGAGACAAGAGTAAGAATGCAGAAGGGAGGAGGGGAACAAGAGTAAAGTGTGTCTGGCTTCCAGAATTCAGGAGACCCAGGACAGGAGAGAATTGGTGTCCCCCTGTCCAGCCCCACCCCTGCCCAGTGCCTTGTACCAATCCCGGTGTTGGCGCTGACAAGGAGCAGGGCGCAGTCGGGGCAGTAGGAGGTGAGGCCAAAGATGGTGGTGTGCAGGTACTTGTGGTGGCCTGCCAGGTCAATGAAGGTGATCATCTTGGAGCTGCTCTCACAGATTTCTTCTGCCGTCCGTGAATCACTGTAATTCACCACCTGGCCCAGAGCCCAGGGCTCTTAGTGCCCTCCTGCCAGCCTCCCCACCCCTTTAAAAGTCTCCAGGACCTAAACCAGTCCCTGGGTGATCCTGCTCTTAACCCTCAGCCCCATTTCTGATTTAATTCAGGTGACTCCCAATTTGTTTTCTAAAGAGGAGATAGAGAGTATCTACGGCCCTCAAGGCCTTCACATGTATGACTCCAGAAAGTCTCCACACTCTGCCCGTGGACTCTGTCCTTCACCACTACCAGCCCATCCTCAGAGTCTGGCCCCACTGGGTCCCGTTGATGGCATGCACCTCTCCCTTGCTGTTAAAGCCCAGGATCTCGAAGCTGATGCTGGAGGTTCGGCCAGACTGAATCTCATGCAGGTGGCGGAAAAGGTTGAGCCGAGCCCGGCCACGCCCATTGTCCAGCTCTCCCTGGGTCAGAACCCCAAGCAGCGTTGACTTCCCAGAGTCCACATTCCCCAGCACAGCCACACGGAGGTCTAAGAACTGTAAATGAATTGCCAAAGATGAGGGTTCCATTCTCTCACTTCTCCACACTGAGACTTGGGCTGAGGGCAGTGACATTCCCTGGGGACCAGATAATGAACGGGGCATCCCTTGGGTCCCAGGTCAAGGGAGTCTGGCACCACATGGGCCTCCCAGGGAGTGTAGGCCTTCAAGGCAGCAAAGGGCATATACTCACCTGCTGGTTGTCAGGAACTTTGCGTACCAGGACCTCAGTGATCTTCCGGGGCGTGTCACTATCATAATCTACTTCTCGCTCCCGGAGAACAGTGATGTCTGCCCCAACCCTGTCACAACAAGGGGATAGCTGCCATATCTCACCTGTGCTCACCCCCAATGGCCTTCCCATACTGCCCACAAAGCTTCCAACCATTCACTTCATTTCCTACCACCTGCCACTCTAGCCCATAGCCACAGCTCCCTTTAAACAAGCCAGTGAAGGCTGAGAATGTAGAAGGTATTCCTGTGTGTATGAGGCACTCGGTTTAATCCCACACACCCTTGCCCACTCCCTCACCTCAGAATATAGAGAAACATAAACAAGCCTTAACTCAGTGAGGGGGAAGAGAAGAAAAGAAAAGAAAAGAAAAAAAACTTAGGTACAAAGTTTTAGCCCTTCAGCAAGAGAAGACAGCAGAAGGACAGTCCCCCCTCAGCCCCTCAGGCCTAGGTGACAGAATATACCTGGTCCTCCCCAGAATAGATAAAGTGCAGGGCTGAAGGTAGCATACTTCTCTGCCATCCGGTGCAGGGTCTTGAGGGAGGCTCGCATCTCCTCCTCAGCCAGCCCCACAAGCAGCCCATTGTCCTCGACCCCGATCTGGTAGACGGCCTCTCCGCGGCCCTCCTGGAGCCGCCACTTCATCTGTGTCACCAGGTGCTCAAAGCGGTACTGGGATGGGTTCACCAGCTTCAGCTTAGGGTAGGTGAGAATATGGGGAGAAGGTGAAATCAGAGGTGCTCCTCCTAACCCCCCCCACTTGTGCTGGTACAGAGACCTGGGCCTTCTGTTCCCATTTAAACCCCGGCACATCTGACCACCCCCCACAACAGTGAGTTTCCCTCCTACAGAAGATACAGAGCCCTTGCGCCTTTCTGCTGAACTACATCTCTAAATTGCTAAAGATGGTTAAGTTAGGAGGCTCTCAGAGAAATCCTCCCACACCAGCAAGGACAACCTGCCCCTCCCCAGACTAAGACTCACTTTATATTCAATGTTTCCATCTTCAGCCTGAAAAGGAAGAGAGAACAGTCACATACACCATCCAGTCTCAATCTCTACCTTCCCCCAATTCCCAGGTGGCTCCAGGCAGTTAACTTGAGAGAGCAGAAAGCTTCCACAGCACCTGCTTAGGCAGGTGCCTAACAAGAGTCATTCATATGGCAGACAAGCCCCAAGGTGACTTCTCAGAAGGAAACGATTCTAAGAACGTATCCTGTGGCCTGGGAGACTGTACAGTGGATGAAGCGCTGGGCTCTCACAAATGAAGTTTCAAATCTGTTTCCTGGCATTGCATGTGCCAAATGATGTTTTGGTTCTCTTCCCTCCCTTATTTTTCCCCTCCCCTCTCTTTCACTAATAAAATAATAAGGGTCAGGGAAGTGGTGCAGTGGATAACGTACTGGACCCTCAAGCATGTGGTCCTGAGTTCCATCCCTGGCATCAAATATGCCAGAGTGATGCCCTGGTTCTTTCCTTCTAATAAATTTTTTTTTTCTTTTGCCTTCAGGGTTATTGCTGGGGCTTGGTGCCTGCCACCACAAATCCACTTCTTATGGAGGCCATTTTATTTTATTTTATTTTCCCTTTTGTTGCCCTTGTTATCTTTTTATTGTTGCTGTAGTTGTTGTTATTGATGTCATTGTTAGATAAGACAGAGAAATGGAGAGAGGAGGGGAAGACAGAGAGGGGGAGAGACAGATAAGACACCTACAGACCTGCTTCACTGCCTGTGAAATGACTCCCCTGCAGGTGGGGAGCCGGGGTCTTGAACCGGGATCCTTCCGCCAGTGCTTGGGCTTTGCCCACGTGTGCTTAACCCGCTGCGCTACTGCCCGACTCCCCTGGAGGCTATTTTCCCCCCCTTTTGTTGCCCTAGTTGTTTTATCATTGTTGTGGTTATTGTTGTTGTTGCTGTTGTTGTTGTTGGATAGGACAGAGAGAAATGGAGAGAGGGGAAGACAGAGAGGGGGAGAGAAAGATACCGGCAGACCTGCTTCACCGCCTGTGAAGCAACTCCTCTGCAGGTGGGCGGCTAGGGGCTCAAACCAGGATCCTTCCGCTGGTCCTTGCACTTCGCACCACATGGGCTTAACCCGCTGCGCTACCATCCGACTCCCTGATTTTTTTTTTTTTTTTTTTTTTTTTACCAGAGCACTATTCAGCTCTGGCTTATGGTGGTGCAGGGGAGTAAACACCTGGGACTTTAGAGCTTCAGGCATGACAGTCTCTGCATAACCATTATGCTATCTACCCCCATAAACAAATATTTTAAAATAACTACAACAATAATAAACAGATCCATCTAAGGCAGGAATAGAGCCCCAAATCCCTTTTTTGGTCACTGGCAGCACTTTTCTTCCTACAAGTTAGGTTATCTTTCTTCTCCCCAGAATTTCAAAATGCTCTCTCCAAAAGTTTATGTCTTCCTCTAGTTACAACTCATTCTTTGCTAGTTGTCTGGGAGATACCATTTCCTTCCTCCCTGCCTATCTCAGCTGATGTCATCTACTGTAAGAAGGTGCAATAGAATCTGGACCAGGACCAAAGGGTAAGTGAGCTGAGTATAGTCATCACTATACTACAAACTCAGCAAGAGAAGAGCCGGGTGAGACAAGAGGCAGGCACTGACGCTGGGGCTGAGATGAACAGAAACTCAGAAAATATGATCCAAGGCCAAGCTTCTACCTCCTGTCCCTGACAGCCTCTGCTGAGGTGAAATCCTGAAACCACCCTACAATCTCCTCTACAATCTCTCTCATATCATATGACCTAACACAGAAGAGGCAACCTGTTGCCTGAATCTTCTCTTGGTTGCAAGAGGATATGAGATTCACTTGCCCTGCTCATCCTGGTCACTGTGTTTTCCTTCTTCCCTTCCTCTCATGTACTCCATCCCCTCGAGGCCCACTGGCTCTCAGGTCCCGACAGTTCTTTTACTTTCACTTTCCCCATCAACAAAGACCTTCCTTCTCATTATTTTGCTAAAGATGAAGGATTATAGTGAAAATCAGTTCAGGATATGATACAGTAGATCAAGTACTGAACCTGCAAGCATGATATCCTGAGTTCAGTCTCAAAGTGATGCATTTCCCCTCTGCCCCACCCTCTTAATAAATAAAATATATATATTTAAATTTTTTAAAATTAATTTATTTATTCCCTTTTGTTGCCCTTGTTGTTTTATTGTTGTAGTTATTATTGATGTCGTCGTTGTTGGATAGGACAGAGAGAAATGGAGAGAGATGGGGGGAGAGAGAGGGGGAGAGAAAGACACCTGCAGATCTGCTTCACCACTTGTGAAGCGACTCCCCTGCAGGTGGGGAGCTAGGGCTCGAACCTGGATACTTACATCGGTCCCTGTGCTTTGCGCCACCTGCGCTTAACCTGCTGCGCTACAGCCCGACTCCCAATAAAATATTTCTTATAAAGAATTATAGCGAATAGCTTTTCAGAAAAGTAGCATAAAGACAAAGACGACGGTCTAGACTAATAGTTCTCAAAATGTGGTTCCAGTGCCAGCAGCTTAGCATCACTTGGTGTGACTTGTAAGACAAGCATATGGTCGGGGCCAGGCAGTGGCGCATCTGGTTAAGTGCTCACATTACAGTGGTAAGGACCCAGGTTCAAGTCCCTGCTCCCACCTGCAGGGGGAAAGCTTCATGAGTGGTGAAGCTGGGCTGCAGGTGTCTCTCTCTTTCTATCTCCTCCTCCCCTCTCAATTTCTCTCTGCCTCTATCCAATGATAAATAAGTAGTATGTATAATATATATGCATATGATCGAGTCCACCTGGGAACTACTAAATCAGAAATTCTAGGGGGTGGGGAAGCAATCCAGGTGAGTCGAAAACAATTTAAAGTTTGATAACTACTGACTGACTCCTCCCTGGGTTCTTTCCTCGGAGGGAAAAAGTCTCAGTTATTCTCTGCTTTAAGGCTGGAGCAGGGTTGTGGAGGCTGCCTGTCCCCACTTCCTCAAAGGACAACAAAAGGTGGAGTCCGATGTGGTGTGTGTGTGCACACTCGGAGACAGGAACACGGACAAGTGGGTCTTTTTACTCTGCATCTCGCGTGGAAGTTTAGAAAACTCTACGTCTTCACCCCGGGCTTCAGTCTCCCTTCTCCAGTTGCAGCAGAGAGAGGGAGGGGGCAAGCTACTCTGCTCTCCGCAAGTGGATGGAGGGCCCCTTCCCTTTTTTTCTTCGCGGGTTGTCTAGATGACAAGGGGGGGAGACCTCTTCTCCGGCTCTGCCCCGGAGGTCCTGACGCGGGAGGGAAATTCGGGCACCTGCGTCCCTCCTCCCCTGGCACTGGGGGGCGGGGTTCCCTTCTGCCCGGGGTCTCGACACCCGCACGCGGGTATTCATTCGCTCTCTCCCGCTTTCCTGGAGGGCATGGCCCCCTCTCAGCCCGCCACTCCGTAGGTGCTCACCTCGGGGGGCAAGTACGGGGGGTTGTTGGCTTTGCCCCCTCTGTTCCTTCCGTTCTTCTTCTTCCCCTTCGGGCCCCCGCAGCCGCTGCTGCCACCGGCCCCCTTAGCCTTGAGGGCTCCGCCCACAGCCGGGCCCCCTCCGGGCCGGCAGCAGCCGCCGAACAGTTCCGATACCCGCGAGTCCATCCGCCGCTGCCGCCAGCCCCCCGCCCGGCCCCTCCCCCCCGGCGCCGCCGCCGCCGCCGCCACCACCGCCCCTACTGCCACCACCGCGTCTGGCCGGCCAGGGGAGAGCGGGGTGGGGCCCTGCACAGGCCACGCCCCCTCCCGTCCCGGGCCTCGGGCCGCGTCAGAAACAGCCGCGGAGCACTGTGGGATATGGAGTTCTCAAGCCTGGGATGTCCCTCAGAGGAGTACGGCACCAACCCACAACTCCCAGAAGGCATTGCAGCGCCAGGGCCCGCGGGTGGCTACGGGGCGCAGGCTAGGAGCGCGCCTTTGAGCGCAAAGATCTACGGGAAATGTAGTTCGGATCCCCATCAATGCACTCTGAACGAGTCTTTTCCTTGGGCCTGCGGCAAGTTTAGAACCCCATGGCCTGGGGTTAGGGTCTCACTGGAGGTGGAGGGCTTGCACCCGTATCAATTTTTTTTTGTGGGGGAGGGTCTTGATTTGGCTCACTAGCATGACACTTGACGACATGTTTTGGATTTGGAGGGCTGCAGAGTTCAGGGCATCTGCTAACTCCAGCCTGCTGGCACCGCCCCTGACTCGGTTTCTTCCCTTACTGCCAGAGTGCCGTCGGGGTGAGTCAGGGCAAATGCCAGGGCGGAGGTGGATGGTAGTTAGCTTAATTACGGCTGTTATTGTTGCGATGATTATACCGCCTTTACATAGTAGTCACTGCTTTATTACCAGACGGGCACCCTCCGGGGGCTGGTTTTAGCAGCCCACGGCACCACAGTGGCCCCGACACGAGCCCCGAACCCATAAACCAGCCTTGCTGCCTGTGAACTACTGGTGTGCCCATCGCGAGTATTACCCCTCCTCTTTGTTTTGAAGCAGAACCAATCCGGTGAACTGAGTTGGTTTGAAACAGTCAGGGGCGGCGGGCGGGGCCTGGCCCGGATTACATCAATCCTTGCGAGGGGGGGGGGAGGGGGGAGGAAGTGACCGCAAATAGAAACTTGAACTTGACTTTTCTTGCCTCTTGTCTTACTCTGGAGAGCTTTTGCAATCAGCAGAGTAAACACACTCAGTGACATAAGCCAGTGTACAAAACACTAGGAAGGCAGGATGGAGAAGTAGTGTTGCTGGATCAGGAGTCAGGACGCTAGGGTTCAATTCCCAACCCCATGGCTGTCTGTCTCATGACTCACCATATATCTATTTCCCCTGTCTTCACAAACATCGACATGCTGACACAACACAGGTTCAAGAAATAATAGCTCTTCTCTCCAGACTCCAGTTTCCCTTGAAAAGCTAGAAGCAGCAATGGGTGGCTTACCTCCGGTAATCCTTTCAGAGGTTCAGAGCTGGTGGAGTCCATGACTTCCCTCCAAGACCACAAGGAGGGAAACCGGTTACTATTGCTCATGTAGTTGCTGTCTCCATGATGTACATAACTCCTGTAAAGAATGGAAGAATAAAACTCTGCAAAAGAGGCCTTGCTAACCCAGTCAAGGAAGGAAAGTTATATTGCAGCGGTCAACCCTTCTCAGAGAAATAACCCCACTAGAGAAACTGCTAGAGACTCAAACTGAGGGCCCAGTGAGAGATCTCAAGAAGGATGTGGATTGGAAGAGAGAGATAAGACCATTTGTCTAGCATTCTTACCACTGCCAGCTCTGGGCTCTCTTGATAACCAGGGCCTGCTGCACTTACTGGATAACACTTGTCTTCTCATCTTCACAGTTCTTTCAACCACCCCAAAACATTCCATTTAACTTCATATACCCCAACCCTTTTGTCTCTTAAGTGGAGAACTTCTTCTGAGAAATGAGAAGGAGTAACTCTGGATAGTTCATTTTTATATGACTTGGCTTACCAGAGACAGGAGTCAAGACTGACAGAAGAGTAGGCTGAATAGTGATGTCTGTGTAGGAGATCAGGATCTTGAGAGGTGGAAGATGGTATGTGTGCTTAGTTTCCTGAAAGGGGTGCTTATAAGGTACTTATAAAGTGGTTGACTGTGGAATGTGTATAAACATTCAAACATTTTTCCTGGTATGATCAGCTCTGGCATATGTTGGTGCAAGGGATTGAACCTGGGACTTCAGAGCCTCAGGCATGATATGTTACCTACCCTAACCCTGATATTTATTTTTATATCTAGACCTTTAATCCATTTGAAATTCATTAGTATGTAGGGTGTGTGGTAAAAGCTAACTGTTTTTTCTTCCAAATGTATAGTTATTTGTTTTGAAAAGTCACTTGAAAAAAAAAGTGCTGTGGGTAGATAGCATAATGGTTATGCAAACAGACTCTTAATGCCTGAGGCTCCAGAGTCCCAGGTTCAATCCCCCGCACCACCATAAACCAGAGCTGAACAGTGCTCAAATGTCACTTTTTGGGGGCTGGGCGGTAGCCCAAGGGGTTAAGTGCACTTGGCCAGAAGCGCAAGGACTGGTGAGGATCCTGGTTCAAGCCCCTGGCTCTGCACCTGCGGGGGGGGGGTGGGGGGGTGGGTCACTTCACAAGTGGTGAAGCAAGTATATAAGTTTCTTTTTCTCACCTTCTCTGTCTTTCCCTTCCCTCTCAATTTCTCTCTGTCGTATCCAACGACAATAATAACAACAAGGACAGCAAAAATGGGAAAAATGGCCTACAGGAGTAGTGGATTCATAGGACAGGCACTGAGCTTCAGCGATAACCCTGGAGGCAAAAAAAAGGGGGGGGAGTAGGGCTGTAACGCAGCAGGTTAAGTGCAGGTGGTGACGCAAAGCACAAGGATCCCAGTTTGAGCCCCCAGCTCCCCACCTACAGGGGAGTCACTTCACAAGCGGTGAAGCAGGTCTGCAGGTGTCTATCTATCTCTCCCCCTCTCTGTCTTCCCCTCCTCTCTCCATTTCTCTCTGTCCTATCTAACAAAGAGGACATCATCATCATCATCACCACCAACAAAGCAACAGCAAAGTGAAAAAAAAAAGAAAAAAGAAAAAAAAGTCACCTTTGTAATTGGGGGAATAGCTTAGTAGACTGCAAGATTTGTATGTTTTAGTCACCCCCAGAAGCCCTTTTCTCTGTTCATCTCTCAAACATTAGTGTCTTCAGGACCCCAGTTTATCCTCATCCTTATCCTCATCCTCATCCTCACACCTTTCCTGGGTAATCTTATCCATTCCCATGCTAATGACTCTCAAAAACATCTGTTGGGAGCCGGGCGGTGGTGCCCGGGTTAAGCGCACATAGTGTGAAGCGCAAGGACCAGAATAAGGATCCTGGGTTTGAGCCCCTGGCTCCCCACCTGCAGGGCGGGGTTGCTTGGCAAGCAGTGAAGCAGGTCTGCAGGTGTCTTTCTCTCCTCCTCTCTGTCTTCCCCTCCTCTCTAGATTTTTCTCTGTCCTATCCAACAACAACAACAGCTATCACAACAATAACAACTACAAGCACAACAACAAGGGCAACAAAATGGGAAAAATGGCCTCCAGGAGCAGTGGATTCATAGTGCAGGCACCCAGCCCCAGCAATCACCCTGGAGGCAAAAAAAAAAAAAAGAATAAAGAAAAAAAAACTGAATTCATCTTTTTCTCTTTAACCACCCCCAAATAAACTTGGTTCTCTTGGTTGTTTCTTCTCTCTCTAGCTTATTGGTCTTTCTTTTCTCTCTCTTTCCTTCCTTCTTTCTTTTAAATTTAGACCTATTAAGTTGCTTTTTCAGTAAATGGCACAGCCAGCCATAAAGTTGCTAAAGTAAAAATCTGTATATCTTCTTGGTATGTCTCTACCCCTTCTTCTTTTTCTGGGGTCAAGCAAGTCATGATCATAAAGCCTCCTAAATATCTTTAGGGTTCATCCATATCTCTGTAGCCTACTGTGACTACCCAGATCAAATCTCTTTCACCAACCAATTGTATTACTAGCATCTCTGTCTCTTCTTTTATCCTCCCTATAGTCTAAATGCTATGCAGTAGCCAGTGCAGAGAATATATATATATATATATATATAATTTAAATGTAATCATAGTTATCTTCCTCTTTTATTTTTATTTTAGATTATTATTTTTACTTCATAAGAGGTAGATACAGACCATAGCAGCAGTCTGACATATGCAGTGCTGCTTGTAAGTCAGATAGCTGCCTTCTGGGCTGTAATTTGCACCCGGGAGCTTCCTTGCCTCCTACAGGTTCAAGTTCAACTTTTTTTTTTTTTTGGAAGGGAAATTAATGGTTTAGAGCAAATATTGTAAACAACTGTAAACATACTGTTGTTGGTACATTTGTAAAATTTCTCAGTTTTCTGCCAAGTACTCACCCCCCCCCCCCCAGCTAAAGTCCTCTTCACCATCATGCACCAGGACTTGAAAGCTTTCTCTCCCTGCCCCTCAGTCCTTCACTTTGGTGCAATACAACTTTTTAAAAAATTTCTTTATTGGAGGATTAATGATTTACAGTCAACAGTAAAATACAATAGTTTGTACAACCTTAACATTTCCCAGTTTTCTACATAACAATTCAATCCCCACTAGGTCCTCCTCTGACATCATGTGCCAGGACCTGAACCCTCCCCCCAACCCCAGAGTCTTTTACTTTGGTGCATACACCATTAAAAATTTTTTTTTGTATTATCTTTATTTTCTTTATTGGACAGAGACAGCCAGAAATCTAGAGGGAAGGGCGTGATAGAGAGGGAGCGACAGACACCTGCAACTTTGCTTCACCACTTGCAAAGCTTTCCTCCTGCAGGTGGAGGATTTTTTTTTTTTTTTAAGTTCAGTTCTTTAATATGGTTTACAAGGCCTTGACAGGCCTCTTATTTGTTTTTATTTTTATTTATTTTATTTTATTTTTAAATAATTTATTTCTTTATTGGGGAATTAATGCTTTACATTCAACAGTAAGTACAATAGTTTGTACATGCATAACATTTCCCAGATTCCTATTTAACAATACAACCCCCACTATGTCATTCATCATCTTTCATGGACATGTATTCTCCCCACCCACCCACCCACCCCAGAGTCTTTTACTTTGGTGTTCTTATTTGTTTTTCCATCTGTACTCTTTATTCCTTACACAGAGGATGCTTTGGTCTCTCAAAGTTTGTAGGGCCACATACACAGTATAATTCATAAATAGAATCACACGATTCTATTTAGAGGCAATGATCCCTTTGAGGACAGCGGACACCTGTTGCTTGCTTGCCCTGTAATCTCCAGTACCTAGGACGGGGCCTGGCACCAGGTAAGTGTAGTGAATCCAGTGCAGAGAGGATGCACAAGCGCGGGTGACCTCTGAAAAGGAGAGGTCAGTGGCTGGGAGGGTGTGGGCATCTCGTGGGAGAAGGAATGGTATACCCGCCGCAGGCTGTTAAATAGGGATCAGATCGTTCGGATCCAAGCCAATGGGATCTCCGCCAATGGCTGCCGGCGTCACGCCTTTTCCGGCCCATTCGAGCCGGAAGTGGAAACAAGAGTTTCCCAGCATGCCTCGCGCGAGGCGCTTATTCAACTGCACAGAGACTAGGCGGGGAGTCGTGATGGCGGCTCCGGAGGCGGAGGTTCTGCTACAGGATGCAGTTCCCGGTGAGGTTTGGGTTTTGGAGTCCGGCGCTCCGAGAGTCCGGAGAGTTTTGTTTTTTTAAATCTTTGTTGCCGCCGCCGATCCTTCCGTTGATTTAGTCTCTTGCCCTTCCTCTGGCCTGTTTTTAGCTCCATTTCTTGCCTTCTCTCTCGGTTCTGACTCGACCTTAAGGATTTCCTCGCACCCGCGGCCCCGCGCTGTGTCCTCCCCGGGGGGACCGCGCCCGGCCTTGACCACACCTCCAGCTCTTTCCCGATGTCGGGGCGATGTCGGGGCTCCGCTTTCCAAGCGCAGCCTCCATCCCCTCCCTCCTGTCACTGCCGACACCTCAGGCCATTAGGATCTGGAGTCGCCTCGCCTCTACCCACGCAGGAATGTTTGGAGGAATTTGCTCTTGTTGGGGAGCGTCTTCTGCATACTCGTGGCTGATAACGGCCACAAGGGGATTAGGATGATTTCGGCCTTTTTCTTTTCTTTTCCTTTTTCCTTCATGTTTCCGTCGGCAAGAAAGCTTCCCCTGGGAGCTCACGGACCACCTGCCTAGGTTCGAACCCGGCCCCTTCACCCTTGGGGACAAAGTTTGGGTGCTGTGATACCTTTTCTCGCTCTCGGTTGGGAAAAATGCCTCCTGAGCAGTGAATGCCCCGGAAATGACACCCCCCACCCCCGCCCCAGGGAGAAAAAAAAACGCAAGTGTTTCATTTTTCTCTGTCTGTGTTCCTACCAGATTTGGAGTGGTGTGAGAAGTCCAAGGAAAGTCACGGCCCCCAGGTAGAAATGGTGGAGACGGCCTCTGCCCCCAAACCTCCCAACCTTTCGGAAACCTTTTGTGCTCGAGACGGCTTGGTGCCAGTGGTGTTTCCTGGACCCGTGAGCCAGGAAGGCTGCTGCCGGTTTACCTGCGAACTTTTGAAACACATCATGTACCAACGCCAGCAGCTCCCTCTGCCCTACGAGCAGCTGAAACACTTCTACCGAAAGCCTTCTTCCCAGGTAAGTAGGCACAGGCTTGGGAGCAAGTTGCTTGGGAAACTTTATGGTTCTTAGAAGGTGG
This sequence comes from Erinaceus europaeus, assembly GCF_950295315.1. Classification (NCBI taxonomy): domain Eukaryota; kingdom Metazoa; phylum Chordata; class Mammalia; order Eulipotyphla; family Erinaceidae; genus Erinaceus; species Erinaceus europaeus. The sequence continues at coordinate 68,285,295 of NC_080165.1, forward strand.
GTAGGTGCATTGAACAAAACGCTGAGAAATGGTGTGTATGTGTGGTCCGGGAGGTGGCGCAGTGATAAAGCTTTGGACTCTCAAGCATGAGGTCCTGAGTTCGATCCCTGGCAGCACATGTGCTAGAGTGATGTCTGGTTCTTTCACTCTCTTCTCTTCCTCGTTCATTAATAAATAAATAAATAAATAAAATCTTTTTAAAAAAATGGTGCGTGTGTATGTGTGTTGCCCAGGGTTGAGCACACTCCTTACCAAAATGCTCGTTACCATCCGTTTCTTCCTGTTCTCATTTAGAATTCAGATGGGAACACAAATATGTTTTCAATTTGCCATTTATAAGTGGAAGACTAATTCCACAATCATCTTTTAAAAAATTATTTTGTTTAAAAAATTGCATTGTGGGGAGTCAGGTGGTAGCGCAACTGGTTAAGCGCCAAGCGCGGGGTGCAGGGACCGGAGTGGAGATCCCGGTTTGAGCCCCCAGCTCCCCACCTGCAAGGGAGTCACTTCACAGGTGGTAAAGCAGGTCTGCAGGTGTCTATCTTTCTCTCCCCCTCTGTCTTCCCTTCCTCTCTCGATTTCTCTCTGTCCTTTCCAATGACAGTGGCAGCAACAATAATAATAATAATAACCACAACAATGATGGAACAACAAGAGCAACAAAAGGGAAAAAAATGGTCTCCAGGAGCAGTGGATTGGTAGTGCAGGCACCGAGCCCCAGCAATAACCCTGGGGGCAAAAAAAAAAATTGCATTGTGGTATTAATGCTCCTAGATCAGCCTTTATTATTATTGTTATTATTATTTTAGATAGAGGGAGAGAGACCGTACAGAGACAGTCCACTGTCCATGGAACTACCCTGGTGCCATTCACGGTGCTCCCATATGGTGTTGGGACTCAAATCCACAGACTTTCTCATTGTAAAGTGTACATGATGGCGGCACTTCATTGAACTGAGAATCCAGTTTCAGAAGCCTGCCTATATTCCAGTAGGGTTCTTCAAATACTGTGCACTTTCCCCTCCTTGTCATCACAGGTAGAGGAGGTAGTGGAGAAGAAAGCTCGTGCCGCTGCTGAAGCAAGCCACAGGAAATGCCAGCAAACCCTGGCAGAACTGGAGAATATCTTCAGCCACCTAGAGGACCTCTTTACCCGGACGCTAGTACCACGTGTGCTGATCCTCCTTGGGGGTAATGCCCTAAGTCCCAAGGAGTTCTATGAACTTGACTTGTCCCGCTTGGCCTCTAACAGTATGGACCAGGATATGAGCACAGCAGCTTGCTTGCGCCGTCTCTTCCGAGCTATTTTCATGGCCGACATCTTCAGTGAGCTGCAGGCTCTCCCGCTCATGGGCACCATCATTATGGCACAGGGGCACCGTGACTGTGGAGAAGATTGGTTCCGACCCAAGCTCAACTACCGAGTACCCAGCCGAGGACATAAACTGACTGTGACCTTGTCCTGTGGCAGATCCTCCATTCCAGCCACCGCCTGGGAGGATTACATTTGGTTTCAGGCACCAGTGACATTGAAAGGCTTCCATGAATGAATGTAGTGATTCTTAATCATGAACACAAAGGCTAAATTATTTTTCCCCAAGTCACCCCTTTGCTTGACTTACTACTTTGTGAGAGGAAGGTTCTGTCCTGACTGCCTGCTTCCTCTTCTCAGACTTCCTGATGAATTTATGGTATTGTTATGGCTATGAAAAGTATTTTTGAACATCTTTTTGGATCATGTTGATTTTCCCAGAAGATGGCGTCAGGCATTACTGCTAAGGATCAGAAAGCAAACATGGACCCATAGATAGACAAACTTACAGGTGGCCATAGCTTTTTGCTGTGACTTTGCAGAATGTTTTTTTTTTTATCAGGGATGGAATGTGAGAGTGGCTCATGAATTTTTAAATATAACATGAAAAAATTAATATTAAATGTTTCTGAAATTCATTTGACTTAGAGACTTTTCAGACTCCTAAATTTTTTTTTTTAAGTTATCTTTATCTATTGGATAGAGACAGCCAGAAATTGAGAGGAAGGGAGACATAGAGAGATAGAGACAGACACCTGTAGCACTGTGGGCTGGGGCCTTAAACCAGGGTCCTTTTGCCTTGATTAGTGAGAAAGAATCAAAATCTCACTCTGGCATATCTGATGCTAGGGATTAAACCGAGGACCTCATGGTTGAGTCCAATGCTTTATCCATTGTGTTACCTTCCTGGTCACTCCACAAAGTCTTTACAAAGCCTGATTGAACTGCTCTGCCTTGTGCTATTGATGAACTGAGGCCAAGTGTCCCTTCTATTTCAGTAGGGCTTCTCAGAGGATAATAATTCTCCCGAGCCTGTCTTCATTGCAGTTGTCTGGCTGTTGACAGTCTTACTTTTTTGAAGATGTTTTTAAAAAGGGGAAGCTTCAAGAGTGGTGAAACAGTGTTTCTGTTTATCTAAAATGAGTAGATACAAAAAAAAAAAAAGTTTCTTTCTCAAGTGATAGGTGGATTGAGAGCGAGAACCAGGGCAGCACTCTGGAATATACAATGCCATGTTCGGAGCTCAGGACCTCATGTTCATGAATCCAACACTTTATCCACTGTTCCATCTCCCAGGCCTCAGAAAATATCATTTTACTTATTTTTATTTAATACCAGAGCACTATTCATCTTTGACTTAAGGTAGTACCAGGGATTGAACCTGGGTCTTCAGAGTTCCAGACATGACCATTATGCTGTCCCCCTGCCCTAGGAATGTGTAGTTATTCAATGCCACACTTTGTACTGCACTCTACACCTTCTTTCCCTAGTGTGACCCAATTGCCTTACTCCATTGCCTAGGTTTTCATTTGCTACTTAGGTGAAATAGCCCTCTGGGAGGGCTAAGTGAAACCATCTGTTGGTTGAAGACTGAAGAGAATGGAATGCTTGGACCTTGGTCTGTAAAACCTGACTTTGGGGGAGGAAGGTGAGGATTGTCTCAGAGTCAAGAGGATCATAAATTCTTTTATAGGCAGATATACTGACAAAGGAGACAGAGGGAGAGACACCTGCAGCGCTGCTTTACAACCCATAAAGCTTACCCCCTGCAAGGTGGACATGGGTGGCCTGAACCTGGTTCCTTGTACATGACAATGTATGTGCTCTACCAGGTATGCACTTGGCTCCCAAAGTACAGGCTTTTTCTTGTTTAAATTTTTTTTTTTTTGTTTTCCCTCCAGGGTTATTGCTGGGCTCGGTGCCTGCACCATGAATCCACCGCTACTGGAGGCCATTTTTCCCCCCTTTTGTTGCCCTTGTTGTAGCCTCGTTGTGGTTATTATTATTGCCCTTGTTGACGCTATTTGTTGTTGGATAGGACAGAGAGAAATGGAAAGAGGAGGGGAAGACAGAGTGGGGGAGAGAAAGATAGACACCTGCAGACCTGCTTCACCGCCTGTGAAACAACTCCCCTGCAGGTGGGGAGCCGGGGGCTCGAACCGGGATCCTTACGCCGGTCCTTGCGCTTTTGCGCCACGTGCGCTTAACCCACTGCACCACCGCCCGACCCCCTAAATATTTTATTTTTGAGAGAGAAACACCAGAGCACTGCCCAGCTCCGGCTTATGGTGGTGTGGGGGTTGAACCTAGAGCCTCAGGCATGACAGTCTCTTTGCATAACCTTTATGCTATTTACCCCTGCCCTTTTTTTTTTTTTATTTATTTATTCATGAGAAAACCAGATATCACACTGGTACATGTGCTACTGGGGATTGAACTCAGGACTTCATGGTTGAGAACCCAGTGCTTTATCTACTGTACCACGTCCCAGACCACCCTTTTAAAAAATATATATAATATTTCATTTTCCTTTTTTTTCTTTTGCCTTCAGGGTTATTGCTGGGGCTCAGTGCACTCAGAATCCACTGCTCCTGGAGGCCATTTTTTCCCCCTTTTGTTGCCCTTGTTGTAGTCTTGTGGTTGTTGTTGATGTCGTTCGTTGTTGGATAGGACAGAGAGAAATCGAGAGAGGAGGGGAAGATGGGGGAGAGAAAGATAGACACCTGCAGTACTGCTTCACCACCTGTGAAGCGACTCCCCTGCATGTGGGGAGCCGGGGGCTTGAACTGGGATCCTTACGCCGGTCTTGGCACTTTGCGCCACCTGCGCTTAACCTGCTGTGCTACTGCCAGATCCCCTATTTTTCTTTTTTTTTTTTTTTAATTTTTTTGATATTTATTTCCTTTTGTTGCCCTTGTTTTAACATTGTTGTTGTTTATTTTTCTTTTTATATATATATATTTACTTATTATTGGATAGAGAGAGAGAAATTGAGAGTGGAGGGGGAGAGAGACACCTACATCTCTGCTTCACCACTTGTGAATCTTTCCCCCCTGCAGGAGGGGACTAGGGGCTTGAACCTTCATCCTTGCACACTGTAATGCCAATGTTTAACCAGGTGTGCCATCACCAGTCCCCTTATTTTTTCTTTTTCTTATATTTATTGGATAGAAACAGTCAGAAATTGAGAGGGTAGGGGGAGATAAGAGAAGGAGAAAGAAAGACACCTGCAGCCCTGCTTCACCACTTGCAAAGCTTTCCCCCTGCAGGTGGGGACCAGGCGCTTGAACCTGGGTCCTCATGCATTGTAACATATGTGCTCAGCCAGGTGTGCCACTGCCTGGGTCCTCCCCTTATTTTTTCTTACTGAGAACACTGCTCAGCTTTCTTACAGTGCTACTGGGCATTGAACCTGGGGTCTCAGAGCCTAAGGCATGAAACTGTTTTGCATAACTCTTATGCTATTTCCCCTACTTATTTCTTCCCAGATAATTCCTTCTTGAGAGACCACAGCTCAAAACTTTCCTTAAAAGGACCAAGTGGAGGGGAATTGGGCGGTAGTGTAGTGGGTTAAGCGCACTTGGCACAAAGTGCAAGAACTGGCATAAGGATCCCGGTTCGAGCCCCTGGCTCCCCGCCTGCAGGGGAGTCACTCCACAAGCGGTGAAGCAGGTCTGCAGGTGTTTGTCTTTCTCTCCCCCTCTATGTCTTCCCCTCCTCTATTTCTCTCTGGCCTATTCAACAACGACATCAATAACAACAATAATAACTACAACAATAAAACAGCAAGGACAACGAAAGCTAAGAAATAAATATAAAAAAAAATTGTGAAAAAAAAAAAGGGCCAGGCGGTGGCACACTTGGTTAAGTGCGCACATTACAGTGCACAAGGACTCAGGTTCAAGCTCCTGGTCCCCTCCTGCAAGGGGAAAGCTTCACAAGTGGTGTAGCAGGGCTGCAGGTGTCCCTCTGTCTCTCTCCCTATCTCCCCTCTCAATATCTCTTTGTCAAAAAAAAATGTATATATATTTGTCCTTGTCCAGTAGTTTAAATAAATAAGAAAGAAAAACTTAAAAAACAACAACAACAACAACAAACTTTCCTTAAATGTGAATGTGATGGGGCCAGGCTGGGCTCAAACCTGGTTTACATTCATGGCAAAGCAGCAATATACTATCCAAGAAAGCTATTTCAGTGACTTTTTTTTTCCCCCTTCATCATTTCTGGGGCTTGGTGCTGGCACTAGGTATCCATGGCTCCCTGTGGCTATTTTTTTTTCTTCGTTTTTTCTTTTCTATTTTATTTAATAGGACAGTGAAATTGATGGGGGGGAGTGAGGTAAAGGAGAAAGACACCTGCAGACCTGCTTCACCACTCAGGAAGTGTTCCCTCTGCAGGTGAGGAGTTGAGGCTTGAACCCGGGTCCTTATGCAACCAGATATGCCATGGCCCACCCCTCCTTGTTTTTTCTTTTTTCTTCTTTTTTGCCTTTAGGGTTATCACTGGGGCTGGGTGCCAGCACTACGAATCCACTGCTCCTGGAGGCTATTTTTCCCATTTTGTTGCCCGTGTTGTTGCCCTTATAGTTGTTGTTGTTGTAGGATAGGACAAAGAGAAATGGAGAGAGGAGGGGAAGACAGAGGGGGAGAGAAAGAGAGACACCTGCAGACCTGCTTCACCGCCTGTGAAGCGACCCCTCTAGGGGGGAGCTGGGTGCTCGAACCAGGATCTTTACGCCAGTCCTTGTGCTTTGCGCCATATGTGCTCAACCCGCTGCACTACCGCCCAGCCCCCGTTTCTTCTTCTTTTTAAAGACTTAGTTTACTTAATACACATGAGATACAGAAGTCAGGGCTGACTTGTGGCTCTGACGTGTGGCTGGGGTCCAAATGGGAACCCAAGCAAGACCCATGCTTTTCCAGTGCAGCTGTTAACTCCCAGCAGTGTGACTGTGCTCAGTCAAACCCCCATTGCATACACAAGGAACACTCAAATGTGGACATTTTCGTGGAAGAGCCCACGAGAAGGAAAGGGCGCGTGAAATAAAGCCTGTTGGGACCTCAGGCCTGAACACAGTAGGACACCTCAACTAGGGGAGGCCACAGCGTTGCTGTGGCAACTGCACAGGGTTGTTGGTTGTTTCTGACTCCGGCGGTGAAGGGAAAGGAAGGGAGCTAGAGTGCCCGGGCTGCTCAAGGCGGGCGGGGCTCCGGTCTCCACGGAGACGGCCGCGCGGAGCAGGCAGCAGGCGGGCGTTGAGGCAGTGGGGCCATGGACTCCGAGAGCCTCCTTCTGTCGCTGGAGCTGGCGTCTGGCAGCGGGCAGGGCCTCAGCCCCGACCGGCGGGCCTCGCTGCTCACCTCCCTCACGCTGGTGAAGCGCGACTACCGCTACGACCGGGTGCTCTTCTGGGGCCGCATCCTCGGCATCGTGGCCGATTACTACATCGCGCAGGGCCTGAGCGCCGACCAGCTCGCCCCGCGCAAGACGCTGTACAGGTGCGGGAGGCCGGGCTGCGGTGCTGGGGGAGAGGAGGACAGACAGCACGAATCTGGAGACCCCGGGGCTTGTACTGGAGGTGCCGCCAAGGACCGGGCGGGACCAGGTTACCTGATGCAGGCATTCCTGCTTGAGGTTGGCGCTTCAGTGGAGGTTGGCTCACAGGCAGCAGGCGCCCCTGGGTAGTGGTGGAAGGAGAGGTTTAGAATTGCGAGAAGCATGGGGGAGATAGCATAGTGGCTGTGCAAAGGCTTGCATTTCTTTTTTTTTTTTTTTTTTTTTGTTCCTGATAGAAATAACTGGTGACAGTGTTGAGACATATCCACTAGAGGTCTAGGCTTACCACGTCTGTGTGGGAATCCCAGAATTCCCTGACCAAGGCCCCAGGTGATGGGATGGCCTCAGTGACTAAAGAGTCATCATTAAAGAATGCCAGTCTCTTGCTTTTATTCAGCTTTTGTAGTCCTTATTTTGTATGACAAGGTTAGCTTTGGAGTGATTGAGAGACATTGAATAGGAAGTAGGTGAGGAGGATATCTAGGTCTAAGTAGAAACTATTTCTACTTAGACCTAAACTACTTTCTGCTTGCTTGCTACATTTATTGACTCACTGAAAACTATTATGTACTTTTGCTTTAAGGTATATTTTCCCCTAATTTATGGATACATGTACATATATTGTGTGCCATGGTCTATATTTAGGTCTTTTGGTTTGTTAAGAAGTGTACCACCTGAACTGGAATTAAGGAGTCCTGTGAGCTAGGAAAGGTCTCACCAGAGTAATGAAGCTGAAGAGTTGACACACCTGATGTCTCTGGATGCAGTGAAGTGAAACATGCCGAGGTGGTACTGGTTGCATTGACTGGGTTGGGATTTTATTTGAAGATTACAGAATTTGTGCATAGATATACACCCCCTTCACTTTCATTTCCACAGATCCACTGAGTGGGGGGTGGGAGTGAGAGATGGAAGTAGGGCGGGGAGGGGAGGAGTAGAAGGAGACCCGGAGATGCCAGGGGGAGAAAAGTAATATCAAGGTTTGCATTTCTGAAGCTCTGGAGTCCCAGGTGAATTGTTTGAATACTACCACACTGAATCAGTTGATTATTTATTTTTTTTTACCTCACCACTTTACAAAGCAGTCCGTTTAGGCCACCTATAGTTAATGACTTCATTTCTCTATCCATACATCATAACCCAGTATTGACTGGCTACACCCTATACTACACTTGAGGTTACAAAGACAGCTAAGATATCTGGGGCTGAAAAACCGCTTACCAGGTAGGCATGTGCCTTGCATATATACAGCCCAGGTTTGAGCTGCTTTCAGAACACGTGGGAGTGTCAGAGCACCTGGGTGTGTGGGGTGGGTGGGGGTGGGGAGAATTAAGATACTCTAGTTTCTGTTTCAGTTTCCAAATGAAAAAGTCAACCCAGGAGTGCACATTTGCAAGGCCCAGACTTGGAAAATAAATAAAAAGCTCATCCTGTCTCCACATCTTAGGGAAGATGGCCTATGTAACCCAGCAATACAAAATGTGTCAAAACTAGGACCTAGGCACATACTAAGAGTGGACATTCTCCTAGAGAGAAATTACTAAGTCAGTAATTACTGAGAAATTACTAAGTCAGGAAGTAACCTGGTTATACTTTGAAAGATGATCAGGAGCTCTCCAGGGAGATTCAGGGAAAAGGTATGCCAGTTAGAGAGAACACTTTTGCTGATTTGGCTGGGACAGCTTGGTGAGTATGGGAAAATAGGTAGGACAATGTGACAGTGGCAGCCTAGGTTGTTACGAAGGATTGGATGGTGATGTTAAGGAGTTGAATTTTGCCCTTGGGCTATGGGGTACTGAACAGGTTCTGAGAGAGCAGGATGGTCTGAGTGTGAGCTAGGGTTTAAGAACCTGTTGTAGTACTCTAGTGAGGGGGACTGAAAGGATGGTAAGAGGTATTTGAGGGAATGGTGGGAAAGGGATGCATAGGGAAGATGTAAAGGGTTAGGCTGGAAGTAACTGATTGAATGGGAGGAAGAAGGTGGAGAAGAGGTCAAGACTGACCCCTTCTTCCAACTGAGGGAGTAGGGCAAGTCCTGGTGTCACCACTAGGCTAGAGTTTAGGGAGTTCTGGTAAATTTGGTATGAGGTTTGTGGGGGCAAACTAGAGAACAGATCAAAGTTCCAGGAGAAAAAATTGGACTGAAAAATAATTTAAGTGGGGAATTAATTTCATTTATTTTCATATATATATATATATATATATATATATATATATATATATCCTCCAGGGTTATCACTGGGGCTCAGTGCCTGCACTATGAATCCACTGCTCATGGTGGCCTTTTATTATTATTATTATTATTGGATAGGACAGAGAGAAATTGAGAGAGGAGGGTGGATAGAGAGGGGAGAGAAAGATGCCTGCAGACCTGCTTCATTGCTTGTGAAACACCCCCCCCCCCCCGCAGGTGTAGAGCTGGGGGCACTAACAGGGATCCTTGTGCACTATGTGTACTTAATCCGGTGCACCACCTGACTCCCTTATTTCCATAATTTTAGGTGTGTGGGGAGGAAGGTGTTGGCATACCTGGTTGAGCACACATATTACAGTGCTCAGAGATCCAGGCTTGAGCCCCCAGTCCCCACTACAGGAGGAAAGCTTTGCAAGTGGTGAAGCAGTGTTGCAGGTGTCTCTCTGTTTCTCTTCCCTCTCTACCTCCCCCTTCCCTCTTGATTTATTGTTTTCCTTTTTTTAATTATCTTTATTGCATAGAGACAGCCAGAAATCAAGAGGGAAGGGTGGGTAGAGAGAAAGAGAGACAGAGAGACACCTGTAGCACTGCTTTGCCACTTGTGAAGCTTTCCACCTGCAGATGGGAACTGGGGACTCAAACCTGGGCCCTTGCGCATTGTAACATACCTCTTGATTTCTGTCTTTATACAATAAATAAATAAAGATAATGATACATTTAAAAAATGTTAGATAAGGAAGCCAGCTTACTGATTATGCAAAAAAGACTTTCATGCCTGAGGCGCTGAGGTTCCAGGTTACAGTTAGGCAGAGTATTGCATATGCTTTTTAATTTTTTAAATTTTATTGGTCATTTTATAATGATCAACAAGATTGTGGGATTAGAGGGGTGCAATTCCATACAATTCCCACCACCAGAGTCCCATATACCTTGGGAGTATGAACCAAAGATCTCTAGGGGGCACAGAGGGTGGGAGGTCTGGCTTTTGTAATTGTTTTTCTGCTGGACATGGGTGTTGACAGGTCAATCCATACCCCCAGCCTGTTTATATTTTTCCCTAATGGGGTAGGGCTCTGGGGAGGTGGAGTTCCAGGACACATTGGTGAGGTTGTCTGCACAGGGAAGTCAGGTTGGCTTCATGATAGCATCTGTAACTTGGTGGCTGAAAAGCATTAAGATATAAAGCAGGGGGAGTCAAGTGGTAGCGCGGCAGGTTAAGCGCAGGTGGTGCAAGTGCAAGGACTGACATAAGGATCCTGGTTCAAGCCCCCGGCTCCCCACATGCAGGGGTGTTGCTTCAAAGGTGGTGAAGCAGGTCTGCAGATGTCTCTCTTTCTCTCCCCCTCTCTGTCTTCCCCTCCTCTCTCCATTTCTCTCTGCCCTATCCAATAATGACAACAACAATAATAACCACAACAATAAAACAACAAGAGCAACAAAAGGGAATAAATATTTTTTAAAAAGATATAAAGCAGAACAAATTGTTTAATAGTCATGAACTTCAAGGTAAGAATATAGCAGATGAAATTTTGGGGGGTCTTCATGTTGGTAGGAGCTAGGAAGTCTATTTTAAGTATATACAAAAGGGCCCACGGGGCTGGTTGGTGGTGCACCTGTCTGAGCACGCATATTATAGTGCTCCAGGACTTGGGTTCGAGTCCCCGGACCCGGGGGAAAGCTTCACAAGTGGTGAAGCAGGGCTACAGGTGTCTCTCTGTCTCTCTTCCTCTCTATCTCCCCTCCCCTCTTAATTACTGACTGTCTATCCCCAATAAATAAATAAATAAATAAAGTTTTTTTTTAAAAAAGGGCCCATAACTTTACTTATTTTCACCTGAGCCTGACAGATAACATGCAGGTGGACTAAAAGTATTGCCATGGAAGACAGTGTCAGAATTGGGAATAGGACTAGAAATGTGGCCACCGCCATTGTCAATGCATGTGGAAGTGTGGCTTCAGAATCATGCCATTCCAGGTGGGTGCCATGGCTGCTGCCTTTTCTGGAGAGAACAGCCAGCAGAAAGCCCCCATAAGTTTTATATATTTTAGTTTTTTTTCCTTAAATATTTATTTATTTATTTATTTATTATGAGAGAGTGAGAGTAGAGCAATGCTCAGTTCTGGCATAAGGTGGTACCTGGAATTGAATCTGCAGTCTCTGAGACTTGGGCATGCAAGTTGTATACTCTAACAGATTGAGATAGCTCCCTGGTCCCAGGATTGCTTGCCTGACTGCTTGTCTGCCTGCCTTCCTTTTTGCCAGAGCACTGCTCAACTCTGGCTTATGGTGGTGTGGGAGATTGAACCTGGGACCTGCGAGTCGCAGATATGAGAGTCGGTTTGCATAAGCATTGTGTTATCTCCCCTGTCCCCTGCTTTCCTTTCCCTCTCTCTCTCTTTCTCCCTCTTTTCTTTTTTTCTTTCTTTTTCTTTTATAAAGATTTTATTGATTTATTAATGAGAAAGATGGGAGGAGAGAGAAAGAACTCTGGCACATGTGCTGCTGGGGATTGAACTCAGGACCCTATGCTTGAGAGTCCAAAGCTTTATCACTGCGCCACCTCCTGGACCACCTTCCTTCCTTCCTTCCTTCCTTCCTTCCTTCCTCCCTCCCTCCCTCCCTCCCTCCCTCCCTCCCTCTCTCTCTCTCTTTCTTTCTTTCTTTCTTTCTTTCTTATACTTGATAAGATAGAAATTGAAAGGGAGGGAGAAAGGAGAGAGAGAGGGAGTCGGGCTGTAGCGCAGCGGGTTAAGCGCAGGTGGTGCAAAGCACAAGGACCGGCATAAGGATCCCGGTTCGAACCCCGGCTCCCTGCCTGCAGGGGAGTCGCTTCACAGGCGGTGAAGCAGGCCTGCAAGTGTCTGTCTTTCTCTCCTCCTCTCTGTCTTCCCCTCCTCTCTCCATTTCTCTCTGTCCTATCCAACAACGACAACAACAATAATAACTACAACAATAGAACAACAAGGGCAACAAAAGGGAATAAATAAATAAAATAAATATTAAAAAAAAACCTTTAAAAAAATAAAAAAAAAGAGAGAGAGAGAGAAAGACCAGCAGCACTGGCTTGTGAAGCTTCCCTCCTGCATGTGGGCAGCAGGGACTTAAAACCAGATCCTTGCACATGGTAATGCACATGCTCAACCAATTGCATCACCACCCAGCCCCAGTTTTTAATATTTTAAAAAAGATTTTATTTATTTATGAGAAAGATAGGAGGAGAGAGAAAGAACCAGACATCACTCTGGCACATATGCTGCCAGGGATCGAACTTGTGATCACATGCTTGAGAGTCCAAAGCTTTACCACTGCGCCACCTCCCGGACCACTTTTTTTTTTTTTTAATTTATTAATGAGAAAGATAGGAGGAGAGAGAAAGAACCAGACATCACTCTGGCATATGTGCTGCGAGGAATCGAACTTAGGACCTCATGCTTGAGAGTCCAAGGTCTTAACACTGCGCCACCTCCTGGATCACTTTTTTTTTTTTTTTTTTAACCAACTCTGGTTTATGGTGGTGCAGGGGATTGAACCTGGGACTATACAGTTTCAGGCATGAGAGTCTCTTTGCATAACCATTATACTAACTAACCCCACCCAACTTATTATTATTATTATTATTATTATTATTATTATTATTACACCTGCTCCAGAATATGTGATAGCAGGGATCTAACCCAGACTTTAAATATGGGGAAGTCCTGCACCCTGCCTGCTGAGCCACCTCCTGGTTGTCCTAAGTACTCATCCCCTCAACCCCCAGCATCTTTATGTGCCAGGGGTTGATCTAGGTACCATGAATAGTGAGACAAAGTCCTGTCATCTTCATGGTGTTTGGTGTGTGTGTGTGTATAATTTAGACAATAAATAAGTATTCACATGCATTGTGTGTCCGCTAGTGCTAAGTCTAAAAGCAATAGAGAATATAGGATGGAAGGGCTGGGCAGTGGTGCACCCAGTTGAGCATAGCACACGTTATCAAGCACAAGAACCTGTGTCAAGACCCTGGTCCCCAGCTATAAGGGGGAAGTTTTATGAGTGGTGAAGCAGTGCTCCAGGTGTCTCTCTATCTCCTCCTTCCCTCTTGATTTCTCTCTGTCTCTATCCAATAAATAAATTCAAATAAAAATCAAGGAGACTGGGGCCTCCTTTCATTTAAAAAAAAAGAGAATATAGGGTAGAGTGTTACTTCCAAAGGGTTTATTTATTAGAGAGAGAACCAGAGCATCACTCTGGCATATTTGATGCCAGGGATCAGGCTTAGAAGCTCACTCTTGCCAGTTGATTGCTCTACATGATTTGTAACCTCATGGGTACTATTTTTTAGTTATTTAATTAATTTACTAGATCACTGTTCTGCTGTGGCATAAGGTGGTGCTGGGGATTGAACTAGAGTCCTTAAATCCTCAGGCACAAAAACTGTTTGAATAACCATCATGCTATCTCTTCTGCCTACTGGGGCACTATTTTAAATAGGGTAGTCAAGAATGGCATCGCTGATAAGGCAACATTTGAAAAGAAATCTGAAAGAATGAACTATGTGTTTATCTGAGTGTAGGGATTCCAGAAGGTGCAAAGGCTGTGAAGGTGTGTGCTTGGTATTTGAGGAATCCCATAGAAACTAGTATGACAGTAGAAGAGTGAGTGGGAAGGAGCATTGTAGGATAAGAGATCAGAGAGTAAGAGGCCAGAGCCTTGAGGGACCTCATGAGGGCTGGCTCAGTGGGAAGCCATTGGGAAATTCTGCACAGAAACATGAGCTGGCTTAACTAAAAAAAAAAATCTATCTATATCTATCTATATATCTCTATCTATCTATCTATCTATCTATCTATCTATCTATCTATCTATCTACAGGTGGTGGCATACTCAGTAGAGCATACACATTATCTTGAGCACAGGTCCTTACCCTTGCTTCCCACCTGTAGGGGGGAAGCTTCACAAGCAGTGAAGCAGGTCTGTAGATGTCTAGCTTTCTCTCTCTCTCCTCCTTTCCCTCTAATTTCTCTGTGCAATCCAGTAAAATAGTAATAATAATAGTAAAAATAAAATAAAATTGTGGGCCATAGAATAAACACAGTGGCTTATACAGCAGACTTTTATGCCCTAGACACCAGAGGGCCCAGGTTTAATCCTGTGTACCACCATAAGCCAGGACTAGAGCAGGACTCCAGAAAAAGATAAAGAACTACTGTAGCTTCCAATGGAAGGAACGGGGATACTGAACTCTGGTGATGGGAATGGTGCAGAATTATACCTTTATTGAAGTATAATTTTGTAAATCAGTATTAAGTTACTGTTGTTCTACTTTTAATTCTGCTTCTAAGACCCCTTCTGTTTTGATCATCACGTTAGGCTCGCTTGCATTGCTTAACACTGTGGTCTATTTACATAATCATTGTTTGTTTGTGACCTGCACTGGTTTAATCCCCACATCTTTGCACGCTTTTTTCCTTCTCCCCACCCCCATCCTACGTACATCCTCTTCTGACCTGACACTTCTGCCTCAGGAGATATAAAGGACAGGATTTTCTAATGTATAGAGAATTGATTGATTGCACTGCATCCCCGCTCATCAATAAAGATTGAACTGCATCCCAGCTCAGCCATGAGTCCCTAGTCGTCTCTCTCCTGCCTGCGAAGCTAGCCTGGCATCTGGTGCCCGAACAGGGACCGGCAAGTTACTAATAAAATTTAAAAAAAGAAAGAGAAAAGAAGGAAGAAATAAATTGCATTTGTATCCCATGGTGAAGAAGAGGGGATATATCATAGGTACCTGGTACTTCCAGGTGTGAAAATGTATGAACCCTAGGGACTGGGCAATGGTGCACAGTTGACCATGTACAGGGACCAGGGTTCAAACTTCTGATTGCCACCCGCAAGGATTGAAGCTTCATGAGTGGTGAAGCAGTGCTATTGTTCTCTCTCTCTCTCCCTATTTCTTTTAAAAAATATTTTTATTGGGCGGGGTAGATAGCATAATGGTTATGCAAAGAGACTCTCATGCCTGAGGCTCCAAAGTCCCAGGTTCAAGCCCCCATACCACTATAAGCCAGAGCTGAGTAGTGGTGAAAAAAAATAATTAATTAAAAAATATTTTTATTACCTTTATTTATTGGATAGATACAGTAAAAAATTGAGAGGGAAGGGGGCAATAGAGAGAAAGAGAGACATTTACAGCACTGCTTCACCACTTGCAAAGCTTCCCCCCATAAGGTGGGGACTGATGGTTTGAACCTGGGTCCTTCTGTATTATAATATGTGCACTTAACCAGGTGTGCCACCACCCAGCCCCCTCCCTATATCTTTAATTTTTTTAAAATTATATTTATTTACTTATTGGATAGAGACAGCCAGAAATCAAGAGGGAAGGGAGTGACAGAGAGGGAGAGAAACCAAGAGACACCTGCAGCCTTGCTTTGCCGCTCCCAAAGCTTTCCTTCTGCAGGTCCCTACCAGGGGCTCAAACCCAGGCCCTTGCACACTGTAATGTGTGCACTCAACCAGGTGTGCCACCACCAGGCCCCCTTCCTATTTCTTTCTGTCTCTATCATAATTTAAAAAATAATAAAAAGGGGAAAAAAAGGTTGTTGGGAGTAGTAGGTCATTGTGTCATGCAAACCCTAGTGTTAACCCTGGTGGGGAATAAAAGAAAAAAGAAGAAGGTATGAACCCTAATCACAGTAACTTTTCATGGGCCTGACTCTTCTGGAGAAGGGATAGTGGCAGGAAGCCTGAGTGAGAGGGAGCTTTGGAGCTGGGCCGACATGATTGTTGTTGGCAGCCTGAACTGCATGGAGTGGAGCCTCTTGCCCCCTGCCACTGAGGAGATGATGACACAGACCTCTGTGGTGAAGGGCCGCTTCATGGGGGACCCCTCCCATGAGTACGAGCACACTGAGATGCAGAAGGTGAATGATGGTGAAAAAGTCTTCGATGAAGAAGTTGTGGTGAGTGGTGATGGAAGGGAGGAGGGTTTGGCTCACCCCAAATCTAGCACAGCAGAAATGATGGCGGCAGCAAGAATTCTGTTTCCTTCCCTGTTGCTGGATGAGTCTGGGTATGTGAGACAGAACTCTTTTCTTCCTTTCTTTCTTTCTTTCTTTCTTTCTCTCTCTCTCTCTCTCTCTCTCTCCTTCCTTCGTTCCTTCCTTTTTTCTTTCTTCCTTTCCCGTTCTTTCTCTCTTTTTAAATTTATTTTCCCTTTTGTTGCCCTTGTTTTTTATTGGTGTTGTAGTTATTATTGTTGTTGTTATTGATGTCGTCATTGTTAGATAGGACAGAAAGAAATGGAGAGAGGAAGGGAAGACAGAGGGGGCAGAGAAAGATAAGACAACTGCAGATCTTCACTGCCTGTGAAGCAACTCCCGTACAAGGATCCTTACACCAGTCTTTGTGCTTCATGCCATGTGCGCTTAACCCGCTGCGCTACCACCGGACTCCCACTTTTTTTTTTTTTTAAATTTTTAAACCAGAGCACTGCTCAGCTCTGGCTTATGGTGGTGCCTCAAAGTACTTCTTTAAAAAAAGATTTACTGGGAGTCGGGTGGTAGCGCAGTGGGTTAAGCACAGGTGACACAAAGCAGTGTGCCACCACCCAGCCCCCACTATTGTGATTTTAAATATTGCACCTCCAGTATGTTTTACCAACTTGAAAGAAATGGAAGGAAGGAAGGGAGGAAGGAAAGAAGGAAGGAAGGAAGGAAGGAAGGGGGTGGGTGATAGTGCACCAGGTTGGGTGCACATAATGCTAAGTGCAAGGACGGCGTCTGCAGGTGTCTATCTCTCTCCGCATCTCTGTCTTCCTTCCTCTCTCCATTTCTCTCTGTTCTATTCAACAACAACAGCAACAACAAAAATGGAAAGAAAGAAAAAAAAAAAGGCTGCCAGGAGCAGTGGATTTGTAGTGCAGGCACTGAGCCCCAGTGATAACTCTGGAGAAAAAAAAAAAGCTGTGGTCCAGGAGGTAGTGTAGTAGATTAAGCACTGGACTCTCAAGCATGAGGTCCCGAGTTCAGTCCCTGGCAGCACATGTACCAGAGTGATGCCTGGTTCTTTCTCTCCTCCTATCTTTCTCATTAATAAATAAAATCTTAAAAAAAAAAAAAAAAGGAAGGGAGGAATGGAAGAAAGGGAGAAATCTTGATGGGAGGGAAAAGGGCCTGATTTCTTATGGACCTGACCTTTAACACTGGATGGCCTACTAAGATGGTCATTCAGAGGGCCTTGACTATACATGAGTGGGGCCTGTACCCCGGCAGAGTGATTTGTCCTGATTTACTCAGGTCCAGATCAAGGAAGAAAGCCGCTTGGTGTCCATCATTGACCAGATTGACAAGGCTGTGGCTGTCATCCCCCGTGGTGCCCTCTATAAGACCCCTTTTGGACCTATTCATGTCAACCGGACCTTTGAAGGTGAGTTTTGCAGGGCCACTCTCTAGGTCAGTAGGGCCCCTCCCCAAGCACAGGCAGACTATATCTGTTAGCTGGGAGTCTGGGGGAAAACTGCCCACATTCTCAGAGAAGGGAAAGCTGTGGCCATGTCACTGGGGAGCCTTTTCCAATGGCATTGGTGGTCTGCACAGTCTCCCTGGTCATTGGACCCTGACTCCAGTTTGCCTGAAGTGTGGGCAGCTGAGCATTTGGTCTCAATGCTTTACATGGGTTGGGTTGTGCCTTCCACCCCCTCTTCTCTCTCTCTCTTTTTATATATTTATTCATTTATTTTCCTTTTTGTTGCCCTTGTTGTTTTATTGTTGTAGTTATTGTTGTTGGGTAGGACAGAGAGAAATGAAGAGAGAGGAAGGAAGACCGAGAAAGATAGAGAGAAAGACAGACACCTGCAGACCTGCTTCACCACCTGTGAAGGGACTTCCCTGCAGGTGGGGAGCCAGGGGCTTGAACCTGGATCCTCCCAACGGTCCTTGTGCTTTGCGCCACATGTGCTTAACCTGCTGCGCTACTGCCCGACTCCCCCCCTTCTCTTTTTAAGAGATGTTATCTATGTATTCGTTTATTACTATTACTTTGTTTTAAACAATTTTATTTATTTATTTACTGACACCAAGGTTATCGCTGGGGCTTGGTGTCAGCACTATTAATACACTGCAGCTCCTGGCAGCCAATTTTTCCTTTGCTTTTTTTCTTTTATAAAATTTAAAAAAATATTTATTTATTCCCTTTATTGCTCTTGTATTTTATTGTTGTCATTATTATTGTTGTTGTTGATGTCATCATTGTTGGATTGGACAGAGAGAAATGGAGAGAGGAGGGGAAGACAGAGAGGGGGAGAGAAAGATAGACACCTGCAGACCTGCTTCATTGCTTGTGAAGTGACTCCTGTGCAGGTGGGGAGCAGGGGGCTCAAACCGGGATCCTTATTCGGGTCCTTGCGCTTTGTGCCACCTGTGCTTAACCCGCTGAGCTACAGCCCGACTCCCTGCTTTTTTTCTTTTTTGATAGCACAGAGAGAAATTGAGGAGGGGGAGATAGAGAGGGAAAGAGAAAGATATACACCTGCAGACCTGCTTCACCATTTGTGAAGTTTCTCTCCTGTAGGGAGAAGTAAGGGGCCTCGAACCTGGGTCTCTGTGCATGGTAACGTGTATGCTTACCAGGTGTGCCACTGCTCAGGCATCATCATCATTACTGTTATTATTATTATTACCATAGCACTGCTCAGCTCTGGCTTATGGAGATGCTGGGAATTGGACCTAGGATATCTGGAGTGGCAGGTGTGAAAAGCTTTTTGCATAGCCATTATGCTGTTTCACCAGCCTTCTTTCCTTCTTTTTGATCTCCTTTCATTTCAGGATCTGGACCAAGTATGGATTGAGGGAACTTTCTTTTCTCCCTTCAGGTCTTCTTCTTTTCAAATACTTAAAACCTTTTTTTTTGCCTCCAGGGTTTTCGCTGGGCTCCGTGCCTGCACTAGGAATCCACTACTCCTAGCGGCTGTTTTTTTCCCCTTTTGTTGCCCTTTTTTTTTTCATTGTTGTTGTTATTGCTGTCATTGTTGGATAAGATGGAGAGAGAAGGGGAAGACAGAGGGGGAGAGAAAGATAGACACCTGCAAACCTGCTTCACTTTTTGTGAAGCGACCCCCCCCCCCACGCCACAGGTGGGGAGGTGGGGAGCTGGGGCCCAAACCCGGATCCTTAAAGGGGTCCTTGAGCTTCGTGCCACGTGCGTTTAACCCGCTGCGCTACCGCCCAACTTCCACAAATACTTAAAACTTTTGAAAATATACATTTACTTATTAATGAGAGGTACTACTGGGGACTGAACTTAGGACCTCATGCTGCAGTGCCCAATGTTTTATCCAATGTATCATCTCCCAGACCACTCATATGCTTTTATTTTTTTAAATTTTATTTTAGATAGAGTCAGAAAAGGAGGGAGGGAAGGAGGAAGGAAAGGGGGAGAGAGAGAGAGAGAGAGAGCGAGAACAATGGAGCACAGAACTGAAGCTTCTTTCAGTGCAGAAGGGGCCAGGTTCAAACCCAGGTTACACACATGGCATAGAAGGGCACTATCCAAGTGATCTATTTAGTTATTTCTTTTCCCCCTTATTTTTAATATTTATTTATTTCCTTTTTTTGTCCTTTATTGTTGTTGTTATTGATGACCTCATTGTTGGATAGGACAGAGAGAAATGTAGAGAGGAGGGGAAGACAGAGGGGGGAGAGAAAGATAGACACCTGCAGACCTGCTTCACCGCTTGTGAAGCGACTCCCCTGCAGGTGGGGAGCTGGGGGCTGAAACGGGATCCTTATGCTGGTCTTTGCGCCATCTGCAGTTAACCCGCTGTGCTACCACCCGACTCCCTTTATTTATTTATTCCCTTTTGTTGCCCTTATTTTATTGTTGTAGTTATTATTGTTGTTATTGATATCATTGTTGGATAGGACAAAGAGAAATGGAAAGAGGAGGGGAAGACAGAGAGTGGGAGAGAAAGACAGACACCGGCAGACCTGCTTCACCGCCTGTGGAGCGACTCCCCTGCAGGTGGGGAGCGGGGGCTCGAACCGGGATCCTTACGTAGGTCCTTGCAGTTTGCGCCATGTTATTTATTTATTTATTTTTACATTTTAAAATATTTATTTCCTTTTGTTGCCATTGTTTTATTGTTGTAGTTATTGTTATTGATATTGTTGCTGTTGAACAGGACAGAGAGAAATGAAGAGAGGAGGGGAAGACAGAGAGGAGGAGAGAAAGACACCTGCAGACCTGCTTCACCACTTGTGAAGTGATTCCTCTGCAGGTGGGGAGCCAGGGGCTTGAACCGGGATCCTTATGCCGGTCCTCATGCTTTGCACCATCTGCCCTTAACCCGCTGTGCTACCGCCTGACTCCCCTATTTATTTTTTTAAATATCATATTTTATTTTTTAAGATTTTATTTATTGATTGATGAGAAATATAGAAAGAACCAGACATCTCTCTGGTACTTGTGCTGCCGAGGATTGAACTCAAGACTTCAGGCTTGAGAGTCTATTGTTTTATCCACTGTGCCACCTCCTGGACCACTATTTAGTTATTTCTTTTCAAATACTTTAAAAATATTTTATTTGTTAACTGGAGAGAGAGAGAGAGAGAGAGAGAGAGAGCGCCAGAACTCTGGCATTTGCAATGCTACTGATTCAGTTCAGGACCTCATGCTTGCAAGCTCAGTGCTCTAGTCACTATGACATCCTGGGCTGTATACCTTCAGTTCTGTATCAACAGTTGACTAAGATTTTAAAAACCAATGTATATATATATATCCCCTGGGATTATAGAGATTTTTAATATTTATTTATTTATTCCCTTTTGTTTTCTTTGTTGTTTTAGGTAGAGATTTAAACATTTTTTTATTATCTTTATTTATTGGATAGAGACATCCAGAAATCAACAGGGAAGGGGGGGGGAGAGAGGGAGAAAGATAGACACCTGCAGCCCTGCTTCACCACTCATGAAGCTTTACCCCCTGCAGGTGGGGACCAGGGACTTGAACCTGGGTCCTTGCACATTGTAACATAGGTGCAGGTGTGCCACCATCTGGCCCCCGATAGAGGCTTTTTTTTTTTTTTTGCCTCCGGGGCTATCACTGGAACTTGGTGCCTGCACTGCGAATCCACTGCTCTTTTTTTTTTTTTTTGAATCCACTGCTCTTGGAGGTCATTTTTTTCCCATTTTGTTGCCCTTGTTGTGCTTATTGTAATTGTTATTGTTGTTGTTGTTATTGATGTTGTTGTTGGACAGGACAGAGAGAAATGAGAGAGGACAGGAAGACAGAGAGGGGGAGAGAAAGACACCTGCAGACCTGCTTCACTGCTTGCGAAGCGACCCCCTGCTGGTGGGCATCTGGGGGCTGGAATCAGGATCCTTATGCTCGTCTTTGCACTTTGTGCCATGTGCGCTTAACCCACTGTGCTACTACCGCCCAGCTCCCTTTTTTAAAAATTTATTATTATTATTATTACCAGAGCACTGCTCAGCTAAGGCTTATGGTGGTATGAGAGCTTGAACCTTGGACTTTGGAGCCTCAGGCTTGAGAGTCTCTTTGCATAACCATTATGCTATCTCCCCCACCAGATAGTTAAAATTTTTTTTTTATTATCTTTATTTATTGATTGGATAGAGACAGTCAGAAATCGAGAGGAAAGGGAGGACTAGAGAGGGTGAGAGACAGAGAGACACCTGCAGCACTGCTTCGCCACTTGTGAAGCTTTCCCCCTGCAGGTGGGGACTGGGGGCTTGAAACCAAGTCCTTGCACATTGTAACATGTGCGCTCAACCAGGTGCACCACCACCCGGCCCCCACCAGATAGTTTTTAAAAAACTCCTCCTTGTGCCTTCCCAGTATGGAGGGGACTGTGGGGCTAGGGACTGATCACCCTTTCCCACCTATTGCCTCTTCTTAGGACTCTCTTTGTCTGAAGCCAAGAAGCTCAGTTCCTACTTCCACTTCAGGGAGCCTATTGAGCTGAAGAACAAGACCTTGCTTGAGAAGGCTGATATGGACCCCTCGCTGGACTTCCTGGACTCCTTGGAGTATGACATCCCTAAAGGTAACGGGATGCTTGCTACTCAGGGGCTTCAGACCTGCCTACAGGTTAGAGCAGCAGGCAGTGCTGCCTATGTCTTCTGAGAGCAGAGCCAAAGGCTAGATGGGAACTAGTGGCTCTCCATGGACCCATGGAGATGGGTCTTTCTCAGGGCCTAGTACAGGGCTCAACTCATAGGAAGCAGGAAATGCTTGCAGAGTTTCAAAAGGTAGGGCTGTGCTTCCACAGACAGGAAGTCATTAGTTTTTCTCTCTCTTTTCTTCACCACCAGGGCTTTGCTGGGGCTTGTATCTGTACAATTCTATTGCTCCTGGGAGATTCAGTTTTTTTTTCTTTTTAAAATATTTTTTATTTGCATTATTGGATACAGAAAGAAGTTGAGAGGAATGGGGAAGTTAGAGAAGGAGAGAGACAGAGAGACACCTGCAGCCCTGCTTCACCACTCGTGAAGCTTTCCTCCTGCAGGTAAGGACCCGGGGCTTGAACCTGGGTCCTTGCACACTGTAATGTGTGCATTTAACCAGGTGCACCACCACCTGGCCGCTCTTTTTTTCCAGATAAAGGATGAGAGACAAAAGATGGGAGATAGAAAGAGGAGAGGCTCTGCTTCACTACTCATATTACTGCTTTGTGGGGTATTCCCATGTGATGGCTGGGACCTTGAACTTGGCTCCCCCTCATGCATGATGATATGTGCACTCTACTAGATGAGCGATCTCCTCTCCTTCCCCCCACCTGTATCCCTTTTGGTTTCCATGGTAATCTTGGATGGAGGTATGCTGGGAAGATGCTCTTGCTTATATGTTGTAGCCCAGTATAGATACCAGGCTCTGAGCAACTGAGGTAGAGCCTATTAGCACCACCCTCTGCTTCCTCCCCTCCCCTTGCATGACATTCTAAGAGCTGGAAGAATCTCTCTTTCTCTCTCTATTTTTTAATATTTATTTATTTCCTTTTGTTGCTCTTGTTGTTTTATTGTTGTAGTTATTATTGTTGTGTTGATGTCATCGTTGTTGGATAGGACAGGGAGAAATGGAGAGAGGAGGGGAAGACAGAGAGGGGGAGAGAAAGACACCTGCAGACCTGCTTCATTGCTTGTGAAGTGATTCCTCTGCAGGTGGGGGGCCGGGGGCTCGAACCGGGATCCCTACACTGGTCCCTGCCACGTGCGCTCAACCCGCTGAGCTACCGCCTGACCCCCCTTTTTAAAAAAAAATTAGAATCTCTTGTTGATGATGGCAACAGCGATGATGATTCATAAAAGCAATGGCAATGCCTATGCCTATGGTATGCCAGGTGCTGTACTCAGCCCTTTCCTCACTCTCATTTTAATCTTCATGGCCAGCCTATGAGTTAGAGACCATAAGTATCTCCATTTAATTTTAATTTTATTTTACCTATTTTGTTTTAAAATTACTGTTATTATTATTATTGCCTCCAGGGTTAATGCTGGGGCTCGGTGCCTGCACTATGAATCCACTGCTCCTAGAGGCCATTCCCCCCCCCATTTTGTTGCCCTTGTTGTTGTTATTGTTATAGCTGTTGTTGTTGTTGGATAGGACAGAGAGAAATGGAGAGAGGAGAGGAAGACAGAGAGGGGGAGAGAAAGATAGACACCTGCAGACCTAACTCACTGTTTGTGAAGCGACTCCCCTGCAGGTGGGGAGCTGGGGGCTTGAACCGGGATTTTTACTCTGGTTCTTGCACTTTGTGCCATGTGTGCTTAACCTGCTGGTCTACTGCCCGCCACCCTAAATTATTTTTATTATCTTTTTTTATTAGATAGAGACAGCCAGAAACTGAGAGTGTAGGGGGAGGTAGAGAGGGAGAAAGACAGAAAGACACCTGCAGCCTGGCCTCATCACTTGTGAAGTTTGCCCCCTGCAGGTGAGGACCGGGGGCTCAAACCTGGGTCCTTGTGCACTGTAACATGCTTAACCAGGTATGCTACCACCCAGCCCTTTCAGTATCCTTATTTTACAGATGAAGAAACAGGTGTTCAGAGAGCTAAGCCTAAGTACACAGTGTGAATGCATGAGACTCTATGGCTCTGGCATTAAATGTGGTTCAAATAGAGCCACCAAGTTTCCTTGGTTCAATCCCAAGCACCACCATAAATCAGAGCTGAGCAGTACTCTGGTATATCAGAGAGAGAGAGAGACAGACAGACAGACAGACAGACATATGGAAGATGGAGAGAGAGAGAGAATACTAGAGTATCACTCTGGCATATGCAATACTGGGTATCAAACTCTGGACCTCATGCTTTTAAGTCCAAAGCTTTAATGACTGTGCCACCTGCTGGACCATGGATGGTGTTTTGAGGTTGAGGTAGTAACCCTACAGATAGAGCACGTGCTTTGCATGTGTGAGGCCCTGAGTCTTATAGTTGGCATCATATATGCCCGAGTAGTGCTCTCCATGTTCTCTAACACATACATTATTTATTTATTTTGGATAAAGACAAAAATAGAGAGGAAAGGGGGAGATAGATAGACGTCTGCAGCACTATTTCACTACTCAAGAAGTTTACCCCCTTATAGGTGGGGACTGGCGGCTAATCTGGGTCCCTGTGTACCACTATCCAGCCCCTTACACACACACTTTAAACAAACATACGGGACGGAGGCTAGATAGCATAATGGTTATGCAAATGGACTCTCATGCCTGAGGCTCCAGAGTCCCAGGTTCAGTCACCTGCACCACCATAAGCTAGAGCTGAACAGTGCTCTGGTTAAAAAAAAAAAAAAAAAAAATATGGTTTGTTTATTTTTGGTAGAGGGTAAGAGACAGAGAGAGATCACATCACCAGAACCCATGAAGATTCCCCTATGTAGGTGCTGCCATGTGGTAGCTGGAGGCTCAAACCTGGACCCTAACTCCTGGCAAAGAGTGCTCCACCACGTGAGCTTTCTCCTGATGTCCCAAGTGATTCCTTTCAAGTAGCTCCTAGGAAATCAGAACAAATTTCCATCCCCACCACTAGGTGGCAACATTCTGAAACGCAATGAGCAATCCCTCTGGGCTGAAACTTGGCAGAGGATGGTGGTTAGAGGTAAGGGCTCTTGAATGAAACCAGTCTGAGTTAGAATTTCTAATTTGCCATTTTCTAACTGTGTGACCTTAGGTAAACTCCTCAATTCCCTCATTTCTTTTCCTTTTATAAATTAAAAAAAATATTTATTTTCCCTTTTATTGCCCTTGCTTTTTATTGTTGTTGTAGTTATTATTGATGTCGTTGTTGGATAGGACAGAGAGAAATGGAGAGAGGAGGGGAAGACAGAGAGGAGAAGAGAAAGAAAGACACTTGCAGACCTGCTTCATCACCTGTGAAGCAACTCCCTTGCAGGTGAGGAGCCGGGGGCTCAAACTCAGATCCTTACGCTGGTCCTTGCGCTTCGCTCCACATGCGCTTAACCCGCTGCGCCACTGCCCGACTCCCTTCCTTTTCTTTTTTTCTCTTTTTTTTTTTTTTTTTTTGCCAGAGCACCGTTCAGCTCTGGTTATGGTGGTGTGAACCTGGGACTTTGGAGCCTCAGGCATGAGAGTTGGTTTGCATAACCATTATGGTATCTCCCCAACCCAATTCCCTCATTTCTAAAAGAGGAATAATGGTGCTGTATACCTAACTGGATTGTTTTATTTATTTCTTTCTTTTCTTTTCTTTTTTAAAAAAATTATTTATTTATTTATTTTGCCTCCAGGGTTATTTGCTGGGGCTAGGTGCCTGCAATGCAAATCCACTGCTCCTGGAGGCTATTTTTTTTTTCCATTTTGTTGCCCTTGTTGTTTATCATTACTGTTACTATAACTGTTATTGTTGTCGTTGTTGGATAGAACAGAGTAAAATGGAGAGAGGAGGGGAAGCCAGAGAGGGGGAAAGACAGACATCTGCAGACCTACTTCATCACTTGTGAAGTGACCCCCTTGCAGGCAGTGAGCTGGGGGCTTGAACCCGGATCCTTGTGCGGGTCCTTGCACTTTGCACTACGTGTGTTTAACCCAATGTGCTACTGCCCAGCTCCCTAATTTTTATTTTAAAATTATTTATTTATTGACTAGAGAGAGCTAGAGGGAGAAAGACAGACAGAGAGAACATGGGAGAGACCAGAGTCTTGCACAGCTCTGGCTTATGTTGGTGCTGGAGATTGAACTTGAGACCTCAGAGCCTTAGGCACGAAAATCTTTTGCATAACCATTATGCTGTCTCCCCACCCCATCATTTTAAAGATGAAATGAGTCAACACACAGAATGCTTGTCACAGTACCATACCACAGTACTTTACACAAAGTAAGTACTCAAATAAAAATGAATAATTATTGAGGCTGGGACATGGCTAACCTGGTAGAGTGCAGTTTCGTATGTGTGAGGACTCCAGTTTAAGCCCCTGGAGACCATCTGGGAACACTAGCATGGGGAAGACTTCACAAGCAGTGAAGTGGTGCTTCTATCTAAAAAGAGAACATTTGCTGAGAATGGTGGGATCATTCAGATATAAACTCAGTGAAAACCCTAGAGGCAAAAATTAATAATTATTCATAACATGACTTAATTTTTTAAAATTTTACTTTTTATTTTTAATATTTTTTATTTATAAAAAAGGAAACATTGCCAAAACCATAGGGTAAGAGGGGTACGACTCCACACAGTTCCTACCATCAGAACTCTGTATCCCTAATGGCTTTACTATTCTTTATCCCACTGGAAGTATGGACCCAGGGTCATTATGGGGTGCAGAAGGTGGAAGGTCTGGCTTCTATACCACTGAACATGGGCATTGGCAGGTCGATCCATACTCCCAGCCTGTCTCTCTCTTGCCCTAGGGGGGCAGGGCTCTGAAGAATCGGGGCTCCAGGACACACTGGTGGGGTCTAACAAGACTTTTAAAAAAGACAGACTCATGTATGAGAACTAGAGAGAGATAAAGAACCAGAACATCACTCTGACACAATGCAATGCCAGGGATCAAACTCGGGAATTCATGCTTGAGTATCCAATGCTTTATTCACTGTGGTACCTCCCAGGCTGCCCTAGTATGATTTTCACTGGTATGAAGGCCTTAGAGGTGAGTTGGCATGGGTCTTGCAGGGCCTAGCAGACCAAGGGTTCGGAGACCTCGCTCAAGGTGGTGGGAGCTGCCATAGCTCATGAGCTTGTCTATGATAAGAAGACAGAAGTGCATGGTGGATGGAGAGGGGACCAGGAGGCTAATTGGGGCTATCATAGTGTCCCCAAGGGTCCCAAGTCCCTGAGAGCTGCTAGCAAGGTACGACCACTCTGACCTTTACCACATGGGAATGCTGGAATCTAGTCACGCCAAGCATAGAAAGGGGCCCTGGGAGACAAAGGTTTTTATAGGGGTTGGGGCATTGCTCACCCGTCAGACATGCTCTCCAGACTCTCAGTATCTCTTCCAGCTCCACTGTCATCAGGAGCCGGAGGGGTTGCACATCCCTCTATCGATAAAGGGATCACGGGTGCCAGGAACACTATGGCGGTGCTGCTGTCATCAGAGGTTGAGGGGTGGGCTGAGCAAAGCTCTTAATGCCCCTTATCTGGGGACTGCTGACTCAGGGTTTGGCTGGAAAACCCCTCTTGATGCTGACTTCTCAACCTTCTCACCTGCAGCCTGAAATGCCAGGCGCCCCCCAACACACAAGGAGGTATCCCTCCTTCCTAGTGCTGGGGGTTGGGGACTCACAAGAGTGATTCCTCCCTCTTGGAGCTGTAGTCTCTGTGTGGTGGGAAGGATGAGGAAGGTGCTGAGGCCTTTGCAGCCAAGATCCAAGCTGGATGGAGTGTGAGGGTCTATCAGTCTTCCTAAGGGCACCCCAACAGTCCTGTCTCTTTGAGCAAAGGGGACTCAGGAGACATTAGCCTCTTGTGAAGCAGAGGAGTGAGACACGGAGCACTGAGTCTTGCTAAAGGATGCTAAGACCAGTAGGATATGTCCAGTCAGCAAGGGAATTTATTAATCCCCAGGAAGGGAAGGATCTGATGGGGGAGTTCCAGTGGCCTCAGCAACTGGGTATTTTGCTCTTTCGGTGAAGTCCAGGGCTGCAGAATCTCAATCCAGCCCAGCGTGTTGCTTTTTTTAAAAAGATTTTTTATTTATGAGAAAGGAGAAAGAACCAGACATCACTCTGGCACATGCGCTGCTGGGGATCAAAATCATGACCTCATGCTAGAGTCAAAAGCTTTACCACTGCACCACTTCCTGGACCACACAGCATGTTGCTTTGTCCTCCGTGATGGACCCTTGGCATTTTATGTGTGTGTTTCAGTGAGGGGAGGGTTGATCCTGGCCTCACCTTCTGAGGCTCTCACCAGAAAGACCTCCAGGAAATGAGATCTAGTTTCTCCTCCTGATGGCCTGGTTGTGGGGGCTTTATCTACTACATCACCTCCCAGACCACCTTCAACAAAAACAAAATCAAGCCTCACAAATGAGGTCATTGGTGTCCCAGGGAGCAGAGAGTGACAGGCAGAAAGTGATGACAGCAGAGCTCCTCTCCTCATCCTACTCTGGACAGGAGCCATGGATACCAGGGAACTGCCAGGTGTGGGCTGCTGGGGTGTCAGAAGCCCACTCAGCAGCAATGCCCAGTTCAGACAGCAGAGGGCAGCAAGGGGCCTGCCTGACTGGGTAGCAGTCTTTACAGCTTAAGTGGTGGTGGCTGGGAAGGGGAACAGGAGTAGGGAACATGTTGCCCAAGATGGATCTTCCCTTCATGTAGTGTATAGGTGGCAATTAACATGAAATCTCTGGGGCCTAGAAAACTCAGGACTCCCTGACTTCTAGAACCCCCCTCCCCCAACAGGGAATACGACCTGAAAAACCAGGGGCTCAGTGGCAGCATTTTCAGCAATGGCAAGAAAAGTGGGTGAAGGTGACAGCGTCTGGCTCCCCAGGTAGACGCTACGTGACTCCTGGCACGTTGGTCTGTGTGTTTCCTGGGTGACCAGCTGAGCCAGGGACAAGGAGAGGTCAAGAGTGTGACAGGAATGCAAGGGAGGGAGGGAAGCTGTGCTGTTAAGTTGGCTGGCCCCTCACACTCTGCCAGCATCCCTCGGCCTGCTTAGTACTGCCCTCCTCTCCTGGTGGGGACACTGGTTTTTCTCTAGCATCCCTGTCACCACTTCTTGCTATCTGGTGGAGGGCCCAGGCCCCTTCATTCACCTGAGCAAGAGGTAGCCAGACTGAGTGGGCAGACTGGTGAGAGGTCAAGACCCAGCCTAGGTTGTGCCAGGGTGTGGTCAGTGATGAACTGATGAAAATGGCCTAGACAGGGTGACTCCAGCATTTGGCCCAGGTGGGCTGCAAGCTGCCTTCCCTAGGTGGGCAGAGCCTCACCTCTCAGTTTCAGGGCTGTGAGACAGGTCTGCACTGGTAGGGAGGGAGAGGGAGAGGAAAATAGAGGAGAGAGAGTGTGTTTAAGGAATGGTACCTTCCTGGGGTCTGCTTCTGGCCAGAGGCCAAACACACTGTTAGGAGAACTGTTCCTTCCTAAGCCCCCGGCAACCTGTTTTCTAGGAAAGCAGCAGTAGAGGATTTTGTAACTCGTTTAGTTGTTGAACCAGGGGAAAATACTGCTTTTCTAGCCAGGAAAGGACTCCCCCCTCACTGGGCAGCACCCCAGGACTCTTGGAGCCTAGCGGCCCTCTTCTCGTTGCTGTCTGGCCAGCACTGTGGGCTGGGGCAAGTGGACTCCAGCCCCTACTGTGGCCGCTGCAGTGCTCTCTCCCTGAATGAGCCAGGTCCTGGCTTTGATCAGGATGGGCGATGGCACCCTGAGCAGGGGTGAGCCTCCATTCCTGCAGCCAGGGATTCCCGGGGGTCAGGGCTCTCAGATGCAGGGTGGCCCCCAGTGGGTGGGGACTGAGCTGTGAGGCAGTTGGGTGTGGAGTGACCGGGGTGGGCCATGGTTGGAGGAGGCCTGTGGGAAGTTGGGCCGGCAGGAGCCAAGCAGCCGGGCTGAGCTGGCAGCTGATGAAGGTCTCAGCACAGTGCTCTGCATCACTGACTGGTCCACCACCAAAACCTTCAAAGCGTTTGCCTTTCTGCCAGAGCCCAGAGCAGAGCTGTGGCTGAGCCTGGGAGAGGCCTCAGTGCGCAGGGGAATACAAGCTCCAGATCTGCATCCAGAGGCGATTTTCCCAGGCTCCTTCCTCCCACACAGTGCTCCCTCCCTCCGTCCTGGAGCTGGATCAGGTCCTTCCCGCCAAGTCTTCATGGCTGTATAACTCAGCCCCAGGCTGGGCTGCTCCTGTCAGGGAGCAAAAACCAGGGCAGAACCCAGGATAGACAAAAGCTTATTAGCTGGAGCTCAAACCCCCTCCCACCAAGGAGGGCTCCCAAAAGGAGCTATTGAGCTTGGAGGCCTGAAATGGCCCTGCTTCTGTGAGCTCCTGGGTTAGTCTCAGAGAACATCTCAGAGAAGCCTCTGTTCAATCTGGGGAAGAGAGAGCAGAACAGCAAGTGAGGCAAACACCACTAGGGTGAGGGTCACTGAGTCACTGAGGGTGATGCTTTATATAGGGTGAGGTAGCCCAGATTCCTCCAGCAGGCCCCCGGCCCCCCCCCCCCCATCCCCACCTTAAACTAGACTTGCTGACATGAGCAAAAGGCATTGGTTTGTACTTCACTCTTTTCATGTCCTCTTCCCTCCCTTCGGACATGACTTCAACCAGCACGTGAAAGGGCTGAGTACGATGAGTGAGCTGCTGGGCTAAGAGTCTTCCCTTTCCTTCCCCTGAGGAGCTCAGTGGCTGGGCCCGGCAGCCCAGGAGTGGGGATTGGGGCTAGGGATTTTGCACCCTTGGCAGAGCTCCCACTCGGCAGCACCGGGACCCCCCTCCTGTGACCTTCCCCTAGGCTCCTGGAGCATGCAGATGGAGAGGGGCAACACGCTGGTGGTGCTGCGCAGCCTGCTCTGGCCAGGCCTCACCTTCTTCCACGCTCCCCACACCAAGAACTGTGGCTACATCTACGTGGGCACTGGTGAGAAGAACATAGACTTACCCTTCATGCTGTAGGGGAGTGGGGAGCCCTGGGATTTTCTCTATGTAGTCTAAACTTTATTTTCACAAACTTCCATGAACTGAGTCTGTTTGTTCTGTTGCCCTGTCTCCACCTCCACCTGGTATTCGGGCTGAGCAGAGGCCTACAGGGCTGGGACGGACAAATGAGACAAGAGTGAGTAGAAAGGCCCTTGGGAGGTGACAGCCAGGGCCCCTTTCAGGAAGGCAGTGGCCAGGCCTCACATGAGAGCTGCATGTGAGGCAGGCAGTTGAACTTACATCTTCTTCCCAGTCCCAAGCCGAAAACCTGTTTGGCCCGAGTTCCCTCTGGCTGAATTCACGTGGCCCAGCAGATTGGTGACTCAATGTTAATAACTGTCCGGAAACTGGCCCAAGCCCCCTCGCTGCTTCCCAAGCTATGAGCACACAGCCAGTGAGTGAGTATATAAGCCTGGTTTATGACATTATTTGGGTAAAACGATCCCTCAGCACCAAGCAAAGCCCGTCAGTCATGAGACCACAGCAGCTGCCATGGGGCCCAACGGCCCTCCCTGCCCTAGCTTCCCACATGCTACCACATGCTACCAGGCAGGCGGAAAGCACTGGAGTGGGTTCCACTGTCCTTTGTCTTCTTCATGTTGGAGGAGCTGGGTCACCCTGGTGGCATGGGTTGGAGTAAACTTGTGGCTGAGAGCACAGAAACCAGCCCAGCTCCACAGCAGTGTTGGCCAGCTTCTCAGGAAACTCCTCTCTATCAGTGATACAGCACAGGGGGTCTCTGTGAGTAGAAGACGTTGTCTTTCAGGAGGGGGGACCCCACAGCCATGCGCACCTTGTTCCAGCGGTGACCTTTATTGTAGATAGGCTTGACAGAGTGGGGAGACCATCGGGTCAGGTACCTGTGGAACAACCGGGAGGGGTTGTGAGGGTGTGGGGCCCAGCAGGAGCTGGGAGAGTGGGTGCTGTTTTCTTGGGCCAAAGCTGCAGCTGGTCAAATGAACCCTCTCACCAGTTCTCCTTTCCTGAGGAGTAAGGGTTTTCCTGGGAGCAACTGCAGGGTGTGCTGTAAACAGATGGGCTGGGTTCTTGCTGTTGCAAGTGTGTGTGGCCAGGGTCAGGCAGCCCAGGGCCTCAGGCTCCCTTGATGTCTTGAGTTGTCAGTGTTTGTATGTGTTTGCTGAGAGAGGAGGCGAAGGAAAAGGAGGCCGATGTAAGAGGAGGAATCCTTCTCTCTTTCCCATTGGGCTCAGTCTGCCACCCTGGTCTCCAGGGAGCTGCCCTGGGCAGCCATAACTGGTGAAGGACCCATGGGTGAGGATCTAGCTCAGGAAGATTCCTGTAAGTGGGGCATGGGTGGGGGGAGGGGGGAAGATGGCTCCCGCCCACAGCACTTTGGCCTCCTTTGGGGACAGCCAGGGCCCTGATAGTTCCCGGAAAAGTGGCTCACGCCGATTGGGATTGGGGCTCATTCCATCCAGACTGAAACTTGGATCCTGTCCAGAGGCCCACCCTTCATCCTGAAAGCTCAGACATGGCAAAGGTCAGGATCCTCCCGCC